>NC_135830.1:11832313-12140646 GCF_964213995.1 Mustelus asterias
AATGCACATGCTTACTTGAAATTGAACACAATCATATTTTAAACAATTCAAATATTCTTCAAGGAGAGTGATTTAAGAATGATCTGTTAGTTATACGTGATCCCGCTTTATTCTGTGTGGGAAACCTTCTGCCGCCCAAATCTCGTTCATGTACAGGAAGTCCAGCAGGTCTGCACTGATTCCCAATTTCCTCATCTGTTTGAGTAGTTGTTCCTATTTATTTATGGAGTCATAGAGTCATAGAGGTTTATACCAAGGAAACAAGCCCTTCGGGCCAACTTGTCCATGCCGCCCATTTTTTGCAACACTTAAGCCAGTCCGAATTGCTCGCGTTTGGCCCATATCTCGCTATACCCATCTTACCAATGTAAATGTCGAAATGCTTTTAAAAGAAAATATTGTACCCGCCTCTACTACTACCACTGGCAGCTTGTTCCAGACACTCACCACTCTTTGTGTGAAAAAATGCCCCTCTGGGCCCTTCTGTATCTCCCCCCTCTCAGCTTAAACCTATGCCCTCTAGTTTTAGAATACTCAAACTTTTGGAAAAGATATTGACTAGCTAGCTGATCTATGCCCCTCATGATCTTTTATACCTCACTAAGATCACCCCTGAGACTCCTACGCCCCAGAGAAAAAGTCCCAGTTTATCCGGTTTCTCCTTATAACTCAAACCATCAAGTCCCACTAGCATCCTGGTGAAGCTTTTCTGCACTCTTTCTAGTTTAATAATGTCACTTCCCAAGTAGGGTGACGGCAACTGAACGCAATATTCCAAGTGTGGCCTTACCAATGTCTTGTACAACTTCAACAAGACGTCCCAACCTCTACATTCAATGTTCTGACCAATGAAACCAAGCTTGCCCAATGCCTCCTTCACCACTCTGTCCACCTATGACTCCACTTTCAAGGAGCTATGAACCTGTACCCCGAGATCTCATTGTTCTATAACTCTCCCCAACGCCCTACCATGAACTGAGTAATTCTTGCCTGGTTCGATCGACCAAAATGCATCACCTCGCATTTATCTAAATTAAACTCCATCTGCCATTCGTCAGCCTTCTGGCCGAATTGATCAAGATCCCGTGCAATTCTTGATAACCTTCTTCACTGTCCAGTATGCCACCAATCATGGTGTCATCTTCAAACTTACTAACCATGCATCCTATATTCTCATCCAAATCATCAATATAAATGACAAATAACAGTGGACCCCACACCGATTCCTGAGACACACCGCTGGTCACAGGCCTCCAGTTTGGAAAACAATCCTCTACAACCACCCTCTGTCTTTTGCCATCGAGCCAATTTTGTATCTCACCCTGGCTCCCGTGTGATTTAACCTTATGCAACAACTTATCATGTGGTACCTTGCCAAAGGCCTTCCTAAAGCCCATGTAGACAACATCAACAGCATTGCCCTCATTTATATTCTTTGTTACCCGTTCAAAACACTGAATTAAATTTATGTGACATTATTTTCTACTCACAAAGCCATCTTGACTGCCCCTAATCAGTCCTTGTGTCTCTAAATGCCTGTAGATCCTGTCTCTCAAAATAACTTCGAACACGTTACCTACAACAGATGTGACGCTCAGCGCCCTGTAGTTCCCAGGCTTTTCCCTGCAGCCCTTCTTAAACAAAGGCACAACATTTCCCACCCTCCAAGCTTCAGGCACGTCATCTGTGACTATCGATGATTCAAATATCTCTGCTAGGGGGCTCGCAATTTCCTCCTCAGCCTGCCATAATGTCCTGGGATGCACTTCATCAGATCCGGGGATTTATCTACCTTGATGCGGTTTAAGACTTCCAGCACCTTCTGCTCTGTTATATGTACACTCCTCAAAAAATCACGATTTATTTCCTCAAATTCCTTAACGTCCATGCTTTTTTCAACTGTGAATACTGTTGAGAAATATTCATTTCGGACCTCAATCATCTCTTGTGGATCCGCACATCGATGACCTTGTTGAGCTTTAAGAGGTCCTACTCTCTCCCGAGTTACTCTTTTGCCCTTTATGCATTTGCAAAACAATCCCTTTTTTGCTCTCCTGATTTCTCTCTGAATTCTACTCCTATACCCACTTCAAGGGATCCACTTGGATCCCAGCTGCCTATGCATCTCATGTGCCTCCTCCTCCTTCTTCTTCTTGACCAGGGCCTCAGTATCCCGCGTCATTCAGGGTTCCCTACTTCTACCATCCTGCCATTCGCTCTGAGAGGAATGTGCTTACCCTGAAATTTTGAAAGCCTCCACTTACCAGACGTCCATTTGCCTTCCTAAAGACTCCACCAATTAAATGTTGAAAGTTGCTGCCTGATACCATCAAAATTGGCCTTGCCCCAATTTAAACTTTTAACTTTTAGGCCAGACTAATCATTCTCCATAACTATGTTAAAACTAATGGATTTATTGTCACTGGTCCCAAAGTGATCCCTCACGAACACTTCTGTCACCTGCCCTCCCTTAATTCCCAAGACGAGTTCAAGTTTTAACCCCCTCTCTAGCCGGGCCATCCACACCCTGAATGAGAATTTCCCCCTGAATTCACTCAACAAATTTATCTCCATCCAAGCCTCTAATACTATCATTAAGAACAATTTTTAAAAGATCTTCTGGGAAATGTGCGCCATTTCCTCTAGTTCAGTTCCCGTATCAATTGTGTCTGGCTTGATGAGCACGGAATACTCTTAGACATGTCTCAGATGGTGATTAAATATGTTCGTCTGCATCTATAAAGCCATTACATTCTGTTGTGGACTGAACGAATTGCGAACATGTTAACAAACGATAAAATCATTTCTTTCCTGCCATTACGTCGTAAAATGCAGCTTTTCTGATTTTCCTAAAACCATTTAAGTTGGTGTAACAACGAGATTCACAATGAACTTAAATCATACAGACTTCGCACACCGTTAATGAGAAAGGTCAACTATGCTTTTGTCCGTTGTCAGTCCGGGGAACATTCGCATGTGAGGCAACCGTGATAACCACTACACGACAGAAACAAGTGACAGCAGGCATGCAGCAAATTGGCCTGTCTGCAATGTACAACTGCGCTGTGTTGCTGCACGTTCCAATGGTCAAACTGAGAGACCATGACACTTCAATCAAGAAAACCGTTACTTTCAACCTGATTTCTCAACTTATCTTGAACTTCAAAATTTATAAGCGTTCGTCTGGCAAATGTCTAAGGGAGCAATGATTTCTGAATCACAGAAATCCTACAGTGCAGAAGAAGGCCATTTGGTCCATCGTGTTTGCACCGACGACAATCCCACCCAGACCCTATTCTCGTAATGCAATACATTAACCCAACTAATCCCCCTGACACTAAGGTCAAGTTAGCATGACCAATCAACCTAACCCGCACATCTTTGGACTGTGGGAGGAAACCGGAGCACCCGGAGGAAGCCCACGTAGACAGGGGGAGAATTTGCAAACTCCACATAGACAGTCACCCAAGGCCGGATTTGAACCCGGGTCGCTGGCGCCGTGAGGCTGCAATGCTGTGCCACCGTGCCGCCCTCAAGGATTAATGCATCATTCTCATCTTCCTCCGAATAATCTCAAACAATTATACTCAGTGTTTATTTCGCTATTCAATATTTAATATCAATACATTATTTAGCACATAGGTACTCATTATGGAATTGAATAGCTCTGAAATTGAATATCACTGAATTGCAAACATAACTGACGAACAAAAGGAATTGAGTGACCGGGTAATACAGAACCCATGGTGCTTATTTGAGATGGACCCTAGTCAGCTTTTAAACAAAGTCAACTATTTTTAAATGGAAGAGATTTAAGTATTATCTGTTAGTTATACTTGAGCCTTTTTGCTTTTGGGTGTGAAACATTCAACCACTTAAATTCTGGCCATCTACAGGAAAGACCAGGAGATCCACATTCAGTCTCGATTTCTTCATCTGTCTGAGTGGTTTTTCCTATTCCTTTATTATGAAGAACAATTTGTTAAGAATGCTTCTGGGAAATGTGCGCCATTTCCTCTAGTTCAGTAACAGTATCACTTATGTCTGTATTTTTGAGCACACAGCACTTTTTGACATATTTAGATGGTGATTAACGGTGTTAGTCTGCACCGAAAAACTCATTAAATTATTTTTTAGACTGAACGAAATGCTAACATGTGCGCGTTGTCAAAATAGAAACGTGTCTTTCCTGTCAGTCCGTCAAAATATTTTACAGAAAGCATTTTAGGCCCAGGTCAAGTAAAGATAATATGAATCCAGATTCGGATAATATTCAGCAACAAACTGAAATAATACAGACTTCCCTGACCCTACATGAAAAAATCTTAATGTATGCGTCTGCCCGGTTTTGGACCGGGCTCCTTTTCAAGCACGAAACTACAGAAACAAATGGCAGTATATCGCCCCCAATCGGCCTCACTACAATCCTCAACTCCACTGTGTGGCTGCAGGCTCTCATGGTTAGGTTGAGAGCCCATGCCGCTTAATACAATAACACATTCGTTACTTTCAACCTGATACCTCAACTTATCTTGTACTTCAAAATCGAAAAGCGTTTGTCCGGCAAATGTCTAAGGGAACTAAGTGAGTTTAAACTCAATTGTTTTAGTTCAGATTTCAGTCGATGTTGAGTGATATCTTGCCTCTTTAGAGATTGGTTCATTCTTGACAGAGCCAGCAGGAGACACCCAATCAGCTCACAGCTCATTTTTCCTCTATTTCATCCAATCAGCTCAGAGTTTCTTCGTTCTCCAATTCATGACGTCAGAGAGAGGAGCAGGAACTATTTGAATCTGTTCTCAGAACAATGAGCTGGACAGAAGAACATCAGAGAATAGGGAATAGGAGCTGGGGTGGACCATTTTCTCTTTCAGACGGGCCTGTTCCGCCATTCAGTAAAATGAATGTTGATCTCCCTCGCAGTAAGAAGTCTCACCACACCATGTTGAAGCCCGACAGCTTTATTTGCTAGCACGAACTTTCAGAGCGCTGATTCTTCATCAGGTGAGTCGAGAGTTGGGTTCACAAACAGGGCATAGAAAGACACAGACTCAATTGTAATATAATCTTTGGAATGCGAGTCTGAACAGGTAATCAAGTCTTTACAGACACAGACAATGCGAGTGGAGAGAAAGATGTTATGATAAAGAGGCATGAATTGTCTCAAGCCAGGACAGTTCGTAGGATTTTGCAAGCCCAGGCCAAATACTGGGGGTTACACGTAGCTTGACATGAACCCAAGATCCCGGTTGAGGCCATCCTCATGTGTGCGGAAATTAGCTATCATTTTCTGCTCGGAGATTCTGCGTTGTCGTGTGTCTTGAAGGCCGCCTTGGAGAGCGCTTACCCGAAGATCGGAGGCTGAATGCCCTTGAATGCTGACGTGTTCCGCGACAGGAAGGGAACATTCCTGTTTGGTGATTGTCGAGCGGTGTCTGTTCATCCGTTGTCCTAGTGTTGGCATGGTCTCGCTGATGTTCCATGCCTCGAGTCATCCTTTCCGGCAGCGTATGTGGTGTTTTTTTAACCTAGTGTTTTAACCTGGTGTTGTTAAAACTCTTACTGCGTATGTGGTAGACAGCGTTGTCCGATTCACATGAGTATGTACCGTCTAGCTGGTGGATAATGTTCTCAGGTGAGATGATGGCATCCGTGTCGTTGATCCAACACGTCTTGCAGTGGTAGCCGTGGCAGGGTTGTGTGGTGTCGTGGTCGCTGTTCTCCTGAAGGCTGGGTAGTTGCTGCGAGAATTGGGGTGTTTGAGGTTGTTCTGTTGTTTGAAGGCATGTTATGGCGGTGTGTGGATGGCCTTGGCGAGGTGTTAGTCTTCATCGATGACATGTTGAAGGTTCCAAAGAAGATGTCGTAGTTTCTCCACTCTGGGAAAATATTGGATGACGAAGGGTACTCTGTTGGCCGTGCCCCATGTTTGCCTTCTGAGGTTTTCACTGTGGCGCATCGGAACTGTCGATCAATGGATGAGTCGAGCATCCTATCCTGTTATGACGAGGACATCAGTCAAAAACGACACCGCATGCACTCCTGTATTCAACCTGAGCTGTTGGACTTCAGCTGCAAGGACAAAAACTGAAATTAATTTTGGCAGTGGTGGGATTGGAACCCATGGCTTCCGAAAAACGGGAGCCTAAATCCAGTGTCTTAAAGCGCCCGGCCACGCAATCCCACAGAAAGACATTGTAATCATCTCGTTTTCTTGTATTGATACTGAAATATCTTAGAATCCGTGGAGTTGGGATGGGACATGAGGAAATCTTTACCGAATCAGATGATCATGAACTGTTCAATAAACAAAAAACATCTCCAGTCAGAAACACAATGAGCTGCAGTGAAGGACCGGCACCATTTAAACTGTCCTGAACTCGTCTGCATCCCAGAAAGGACAACATGGCTTCCTGTTGAATTTGCTCAGGGTCTTCACGTCAGAAAGGACAGGACACAAGGCGAGACTGAGATGTCTGTTTTCTACCGGGAAATAACTGATACTTGTTTTCACAGATTGGGGGAGAGCAATAAATCTCCTTTTCCTGACCTGCAATCAAAACAGCAGTGAAAGTGTCAAGCTCTAACCACCCGACCAGCAGATTACAGCGTGTTTTACGATTTGCTTTGTCCACGATCCTTTTGTTGTTTAATTTTCACGCCAGACCTCACTCACCACAAATTTCTGCAGAATGGCCACTTCTGGTTCAACACCAGTGATGTGTTCAGCCAATGACGGCAAACATTCCATTACAGTTATCTCGTTCGCCTCCCACGGCCGGAAACAAGGCAGAAATATTTCCAAATCCTTTTCATTGCAAAGTGCGGGAAAGGTTCTATTCTTCGTATTTTTGCTAAATATTAAGTCGTCTGATGAGCTTTCCTTGCACTTTCTGATTGTAAAGCCAGGAGTCACTCCTTAAAAAAGAACAGAAGTAAGGTTCGTGATAGAGAACAAGACAGGATGGATAAGCTGACACAAGGAATGATGGATCAGGCAACATTGAGCTGGTGAAGGTGGAGACCGGGTGGTCAGCTGGTTCATAGTCATTGTTCTCACGACCACGGGTTCGAGGGCAGGTGATAAATGTGGAACAAAACAGAGTATTTTTTTCTGTAATGAGAAACCTGTCTAATAAGTGACGGACCAGAAGGAAGGCAATGCATAAACTAACGGTCGTCAACTGATTGGAAAAGTCACTGTCAGCTTCCCTGCTCGTCTCGTGGTTTGGATTCGACACTTTCATCACTGTGGCCTGGATTCAATCCCCAGCCAGAGAGTAACTCGTTTGTATTGCTGTGTGAACTGGCACCATGGAAACTAATTCCTCATTGAATGAAACAAGATCTAGCAGAGTCTGTGGGGAGAGAAACAGAGCTAATCTTCCAGCTGGATGATCTTTCATCAGAGCAGGAAAAGTCAGAAATGTAACAGATGGAAAACAGTTGCTTGGCTATGATTGAAAATATTGTGATAGACTTGAGGGGCTATATGTTATTTCCAAAATCCCCACTATATTCTAACCCGGTGCTAATACAACTCGGGGTAATCGTGAGCATGTGGTTTGCAATGGCAGTTAGGCCTAATGTTCTTAGACGCAGGATTTAGACTCCAGTATGTGAGAAGGTGTGGGTTTAAATCCCACCACTGCCAAAAAAGGCAGCTCCTTTATCTATTCAGTGAGTGGCATTTTGTTTGGAAGAAAAACGAGAGGGATGAATGTTGCAGGGTGACCTCCAAGGGCCAAATGTTCCTTTTTGTTGTTGTAACTATTCAATAGTTTTATATGAGTGACACTAACACATTAACATCGGCCAAGCGGCGAAGGCAGAGGATTTGAAATTGTTTTCTCACGAAGTTTTGAACCTCAGCCATGCGCTGCTCAGCATTCAATCCTTTAGGTGGCTGCAGAATTAATTATTCATTCAATGGGATCAAAACCTTCCATATATTCCCGTCTGCTTTTCCTGCTTCACGTCCGCGTTCCTTCATTTCTGTTTATCAGCTAGAATTCACCAAACCTCCAGCCAGAAATGGAACAAAACTGAACTCAATTGGTGACATGCTTGATTCATGGATGTTTGCGTCTCCTCAGGCCTCTATCACTCTCGGTGTCTTTGTGCGTTCCTCTGTGTGCATCAATGTGATTCGGTTCCCCGAGAGGGTAAACACATTTTTAGCATCACCAACTGCATTCATTTATTCATATACTCAATGGCAATTGGTACAGAGAATAACAACATGTTTGAAAGTTGCGAGAAAAATTGACTGATTCGGCTTTTTTTTTCAGTGGATATCGCTTATTGACTCAGTGTCCGTATGTTACACAGCAGAAGATGATTGAAATTTTCACTGATCAACATTTAAACAGGCAGTGGATTCACTCGGTGTGATGGTGGGTTCCAGTTCTATGCCTGCAATCATAGCATCCATTTCTATCAATTACTGTAAGCCCGATATTTCTAATCAGTTGGAATATATCTCGTTTTATTTGAAACGAATATTCATAGATCGAATTGTATGACAACTTACTGAATAACTGTAAGACTGGCAAAGTTTAGACAATATTTCCCTGTTGCTGAAGGACACAAAGCATCTCTATTTCGGGAATATAAGTAGAAACAGGAATAGAGGGACTCTTTTTGTCTCGGGGTGCTCTCATACCTCCACCCGTTCAGTTGGTAGCAAACTTTCCTGAACAATATTTTTACAGATATAATACAGCTGTTTGAATTCAGGGCTTTCAGTGCCTGGATCCATTTCAATTCCTCGTCTCGATGTTGTGCTAATTGTTATAATTGCTCCACATTTGTTGCAAGTCCTGCTGAGAAAGTCCAGGACATTCTGTTTTTAATCTAACATGAATCATAGGAGGAGGAGCAGACCACTCTGTCCATCGAGATTTTTCCACTATTCAATACCATCATGGCTAGCCTTGGGCTACAACTTAGTTTTTCCACGTGCTCCCAGCTCCCTGAATTCCCCAAGAGACCAGAAACCTGTTTCCCAACCTTAAATGTGCTCGATGATGCGGCATACATAACTGTCAGGTACAGAGAATGCCAAAGATTCTCAGCCCTTTGAGTGAAGTAATGTTTCCTTATCATAGCCCTAAATGATCAGCTCCTTATCTGTGCCGCACTGGGTTAGATTCCCGACCAGCAGAAAAGAATCTCACAGCTTCCATCCTATCAAACCTAGTCAGAGTTGTGTCGGTTTAATGAGATCGCCTCTTTTTGCTCTAAACTCCAGAGAATTTCAGCACGATTTACTCAGCCTCTCATCAGAGGACAACTCCCTCACCCCAGGGAGCAACCTGGTGAACCTTCTCTTTACTGTTTCCAATGTAAGCATATCATTTTTTAAATGTGACTATCGTATTTGCACAGAGTATTCAACATGTGGTCTCAACAAACACCTGTGCAACAGCAGCAACACCTCGTTACTCTTGGACTCCAGTCTGCCAGCAATAAAGACAAAAATGTAATTTCTCTTCCAATTATCTGCTGCACCTACATGCTGACTTTATGGATTCCTTGCACAAGGGCATCTATTCTGTTCTCAATATCATCACTTACAAATGCTGCAAATTCCTTGCAGTACGTGTAACATTATTAGTGGATTAAGGAACAGGATTGGGTTTGAGGTCGGAGATTTTTGATGAATGTGGACATTTCTGAGGTGGAGAGCAGGAAGTTCAAAGATACAACTTGAAAATGACATGATTTGACATGTGTGCTTTGTGTGTATCTGACATGTATGTTGTACGTGTCGTGTGATTCTTCTTCAGAGTTTATCGTTAGTGTTACATCACTGAATTTTCCAGTTCCCATGCAAGTTCATCCAGCTGGAAGATTTAGCTGTTGCTCCCTTCACAGACGCTGTGAGGCGTGTTTTCATTAAATGAAGAATTGAACAATAAGTTATTCACTACGTGACTGGGAATTGAAACCGCGTCACGGCGCCGATCCTGATCACTAGACCCTCAGTGACGCTGATGTGAGAAATTTGCAATGAGTTGATCATCTCTGTACCCATTGCTTCATTTCCAATAACTTTCAATAAAAATAAGTCACAATGAGGAATGACGCGAAGTGGACATGACAGGATTTGAACCTTAGTTAGAAAATCCTAATCCATCCCCTGGGCCGGGACTACAGTCTCAATGTTTGCAATCAAGCTATTTATAGACAACCGTTCAGCCTGCGTTCCCGTTTGTATTCTCTATCGGAGAAACTCCAATCCTTCCAGTTTTGACAAAGGGTGATCTGAACTCGGAACGTCAACTCTCTTTCCTCACTGATGCTGCCAGATCTGCTGAGATTTTCCAGCATTTCCCTTTTTGTTTCCAATTCCAGCATCTGCAGTAATTTGCACACTCCTTCCACGCACGCTCCTTTGCTTCAACAACTGTTTACAGTGGTATGTGTCTCCTCTTTCTTCCTGCCATAAACGACACAGCACAAACTCCTGACTTCAATCTGAACTGCTGGAATTCAGCTGCAGAGACCAAAACATAAACTCATTCTAGTAGCAGCTGGATTCGAACCCACAACTGCACAAAAACAGGAGGGGTTTAACCTGCTCCGCCACGCTACCATGTAATTATCCTGTTGTCTACTGATAACGTTACTGAAATTCATTAGCAGCGAAGGAGCTGAGAAAGGCCATCTGTTGGCTTGAGCCTGCTCCTGCACTAAATAAATTCATTCTCAACTGTGTAACAAACAGATATCACATCCAGTCAGAAACAGAATGAGCTGCAGTGAAGGTCCAGCAGCATTTAAACTGCCCTTAATCTTGTCTGGTTCCCAATATCCTGATTGGAGATGACGGCGTTGGACTGGGGTAAACACACTAAGAGTTTTAACAACACCTGGTTAAAGTCCAACAGGTTTATTTGGTAGCAAATGCCATTAGCTTTCCGAGCGCTGCTCCTTCGTCAGATGGAGTGGATATCCCAATATCCTGTCAGATATGACATGAAAACCTCCTGTTGAATTTGCTCAGTCTTCACTTCAGGACCAGAGGTAAGATTGTGTTTTATATGTTTCACCAGGCAATAACTGACATTTGTTTTTATGGTTTGGATGAGAACAACAAATCTTCATTTCCTGACCTGTAATCTAAACAGCAGTGAAAGTGTCAAACTCTAACCATCAGACCAGCCTGTTTTACAGTTTTTCCTTATCCACGCTGCTTTTGTTATTTTAATTTTCGTGCCATATGACATTCACCACAAGCAAGTCTCTACCGCAAAATGGCACCTTCTGTTTCCACCACAATGGTATATTCAGTCAATTGCAACAGACGTTCCACGCACAGTTGTTACTTTCGCTTCCAACGGTTCGAAACTCGACAGAAACTTTTCCAAATTTTTTCGTTGCAGAGTGAGGGAAAGGTTTAGTAATTCAGTGCGAACGCGGTGGTAAATTGGTGGGATTGGTTTACAAGGGTTTTGGTTTGAGAACCTGAGCATACAGTGCAGGGAATCCATCAACACAATACTCACACAGGAAAATCAAGACATTTTCAAAAGGTTACTACGCTTGCGGGCATTCACTTTATCCCTGGTCACCAGTTTAGAGGACGCCATGTTTGTTGGTTCAGACAGTTGGCTGTGTGTATATTGTTATTCATTCATGGGTTGTGGATGTGTACCCCACTCGCTATTTCTGTTATTCATTGTCTCTATATATCTTCTGTACATTCTCTCAGTCTCTCTGACTGTTTTTATTACGTTTACCTCTTTTGCTCTTTGCTCTCTCTATTCTCTCGCTCTCTGTGTGTAACCAAGGTTCAGTGGATTGATTTCTGCGTTTCTCCTGGGAAGAGAGATTCAGTGGGATGAGTCTCTTCGCTCTGGAGTTAGAGTAATCAGAGGTGATCTTGTTGAAATGTCTGAAATTGGGAATCAGTTTAACAGTGTACATGCTGAGAGGCTGTTTCCCCCACCTCTGGCTCGATTACTTCGAACAAAACAAAAGTCGAAAGATGTAAGAGGAGTTTGTAATGTTTGGGAGAGGTGAAGCCAAGAAGTGGAAGATGTGACTGATGTAATATTGATGATTGAGAGGAATGCATGGTAACCTTATGGATTCCATAGATCGATTCATTGTAAACTTTGAAATCAGAACAAGCGAAAACACCAGATGGAACAATTATATTTGTCTCCATGCATTTTTGGTTATAGAAAGGGCATTTGTTCTCGTGCCCGGCCAGTTCAGTCGGTAGAGCATGAGACTCTTAACCTCAGGGTCGTGGGTTCTAGCCCCACGTTGGGCGTCGGTGTTTTAAACTTTGCCCCATTTATGGGTGAATTCCAGCTCTCCTTTCCTCCAGAAATGTCACCGCTCAAACTCACTCTTTCACCATCTTACTTTGTTTCCCTCCTAGTTGTGGGTTTATGACTGAAAACTGCCTCCAGTTCACTGGAAGGCGGGAAGTTTAGCACTGAACTCAGCGAAAAATGTTGTTCTCATTTAGTACGATAGTTAAACCCAGATCTGGGAGATTGTGTCAGTGGGAACAATAATCATCTCCATTGTCACTCAATCACGCCAGCCTTCCATCCTATTACATTGTTCTTTCCTCCTCTCCCTCTCTATTTTCCTTGACTCTGTACTTGTTTATCAACCACTAAATCCCTCATCTCTTCCAGTTTGGGTAAAAGGTCAGCAACCTGAATCATTCACTTTCTTTCCCTCTCCAGGGAAGCTGCTGAAGCTGATGAGGACTTCCAACATTTTCTGTTTTGAGGTGGGATTTGCAGCAACTGCAGTTCCTTGTTTTGGATCACAGTGGATCACTTTTCTCTGACTGAATCTTACCTGTTTCAACAGTTAAAGGGCAGAGGTTTTAAATACTAAGTCGCCAGAATGTGTTACCCTGTTTTACATGAAATGGAACAAAATGACAATTAATCATTTCATAAATACTGCCAATGCAATATATATTTCGTTGTCAACGCCAGCATTTGTTGTCCATTCTTATTTCCCCTTGAACTGAGTATTTTACTCGTCCATTTCAGATGGAACTTAAAAGTTAATAACGTTGCTTTGTGTCTGGAGTCCCATAGAGGCGAGAAAGGGGAAGGATGGCAGATTTCTTTCTGCAAAAGGTCCAGATGAATTTTCCTGACCATCAGAAAGCAAAGCTTCATTAATGAGACTAGCTTTCACTTCCGTTTCAGTTCTAGACTGCGGTGGGATCCGGACCTGTGGCCTGGGCCACAGGATTCATACTCCACTGATTTTACCACTACGTCACCATCTTCCCGGAGGAGTGTCAGTGTATGTCCTTCACATGGAATCAAACTGCTTAATTTCACATTGAAAACAAACATTGAAAGCAGTGTACTGTGGAAATCAGTGTCAGGCACTCAGGAAACCGGGGAATTAATGATAAATCTATTGCTTTCATTCAAAGACAGAAAAATGTGGTGAATCCTCAGCGTGAGTGATGAAGGAGCTGCGCTCCGAGAGCTCGTGATTCCAAATAAATCTGTTACACTTATACCTGGTGAGAATTCTTACCGGGTACTGAAGGGCATTTCATTTATAATTCGCGAAAAGATGATTTTTATAAAATTAACAGCTTTCAGCAAATTGCACCACAATCACGTTGCACACGATGCAGCGAGTTACTCTCCTGGCCTCATTGTATCAGCCCCAGAGGGCGATTGCTCAAGAACACAAAAAGCTCAGCGATAAAGTGGTCGGTGGCTTCATTCACCAGGTATCAATCTAGAGCATGAGACCTTTCTCTTCAAATCACACACACACACACACACAAGCACACACTTGCTCAATAATGCTCAGGTCACCTCAATTTCCGTGTTGGGTTGTCTAGGTGATACCCTGTACACTTTTGTAGTCTGATAAACGGGCCATCAGGGCTACACTCTGTAGACTGGAGAAAATTATTTTTGAGAGATGAATTGCATGCTGAATAAATGAATTAAGAGTTTCTATGGGTATATAAATTAGGAACCCCGTGGCTAAGGTAAATGTGAGGCCTCAACTGAATGAAATGAGTGAATTGATAACAAAAATCACAAATGATGGATATGCTAAATAATAATTTTGCATCAGTCATCAGCGTTGAAGATAATGCAATCATCCCGAGGTTATCAGATGGGCTGATTGCAAATAATGAATTAGGGATAGAGTATCAGAGAAACTCAATGGTCTAAAGGAGTACAAGTCACCAGGATCCGATGAACTGCACACTAAGTTTTTAATGGAAGTGCAGCAGAGGTAGTGGACCCATTGCTTGAAAATTTTCATATATCGCTAAATTGCCGGAGCTTACCAGAGGAATGGAAAACAGCAAATGTCACTCTTTTGTTCAAAGCGGGAAAATCGCCAGTTGGTTTAACATCTATCATCGGCAAGACATTGGAGTCACCAGTCAAAGAGTAAATAACTAATCATTTATGAAAAGTGAATATAATCGAACCTTGTCCACATAGATTAATGAAAGGTAAATCGTGTTTCACAAAATTGCTCAAATTCTGTGAGGATGAAACAGAGAGAATAGGTAGAGGGGAACTTCTAAGTGTACTGTCTTTAGATTTGCAAAATACATTTGCCAAGGTGCCACGTAAGAGGCTGGTGTATGAGGTAAAAGATAAATGATTTGGAGGGAGTGTATTGTTTCGATTAAAAACTGTCCGTCAAACAGAGAGGTCCTTTTCATAGTGGAAAACGGGTCCTTTTTCAAAGTGGAAAGATGCAACTGTGGAATAATGATGTGGAGATGCCGGCGTTGGACTGGGGTAAACACAGTAAGAAGTTTAACAACACCAGGTTAAAGTCCAACAGGTTTATTTGGTAGCAAAGGCCACACAAGCTTTCGAGGCTCTAAGCCCCTTCTTCAGGTGAGTGGGAATTCTGTTCACAAACAGAACTTATAAAGACACAGACTCAATTTACATGAATAATGGTTGGAATGCGAATACTTACAACTAATCCAGTCTTTAAGAAACAAAACAATGGGAGTGGAGAGAGCATCAAGACAGGCTAAAAAGATGTGTATTGTCTCCAGACAAGACAGCCAGTGAAACTCTGCAGGTCCACGCAACTGTGGGAGTTACAAATAGTGTGACATAAACCCAATATCCCGGTTGAGGCCGTCCTTGTGTGTGCGGAACTTGGCTATCAGTTTCTGCTCAGCGACTCTGCGCTGTCGTGTGTCGCGAAGGCCGCCTTGGAGAACGCTTACCCGAATATCAGAGGCCGAATGCCCGTGACCGCTGAAGTGCTCCCCAACAGGAAGAGAACAGTCTTGCCTGGTGATTGTCGAGCGGTGTTCATTCATCCGTTGTCGCAGCGTCTGCATAGTTTCCCCAATGTACCATGCCTCGGGACATCCTTTCTTGCAGCGTATCAGGTAGACAACGTTGGCCGAGTTGCAAGAGTATGTACCGTGTACCTGGTGGATGGTGTTCTCACGTGAGATGATGGCATCTGTGTCGATGATCCGGCACGTCTTGCAGAGGTTGCTGTGGCAGGGTTGTGTGGTGTCTTGGTCCCTGTTCTCCTGAAGGCTGGGTTGTTTGCTGCGGACAATGGTCTGTTTGAGGTTGTGCGGTTGTTTGAAGGCAAGAAGTGGGGGTGTGGGGATGGCCTTGGCGAGATGTTCGTCTTCATCAATGACATGTTGAAGGCTCCGGAGGAGATGCCGTAGCTTCTCCGCTCCGGGGAAGTACTGGACAACGAAGGGTACTCTGTCCACTGTGTCCCGTGTTTGTCTTCTGAGGAGGTCGGTGCGGTTTTTCGCTGTGGCGCGTTGGAACTGTTGATCAATGAGTCTAGCGCCATATCCTGTTCTTATGAGGGCATCTTTCAGCGTCTGGAGGTGTCTGTTGCGATCCTCCTCATCCGAGCAGATCCTGTGTATACGGAGGGCTTGTCCGTAGGGGATGGCTTCTTTAACGTGTTTAGGGTGGAAGCTGGAGAAGTGGAGCATCGTGAGGTTATCCGTGGGCTTGCGGTACAGTGAGGTGCTGAGGTGACCGTCCTTAATGGAGATGCGCGTGTCCAAGAATGCAACCGATTCCGGAGAGTAGTCTATGGTGAGCCTGATGGTGGGATGGAACTTGTTGATGTCATCATAGAGTTGTTTCAGTGATTGTTCACCATGAGTCCAAAGGAAGAAAATGTCATCGATGTATCTAGTGTATAGCATCGGTTGAAGGTCCCGTGCGGTGAAGAAGTCTTGTTCGAACCTGTGCATGAAGATGTTGGCATATTGAGGTGCAAATTTGGTCCCCATGGCTGTTCCGTGTGTCTGGATGAAGAACTGGTTGTTGAAGGTGAAGATATTGTGGTCCAGGATGAAGCGGATGAGATGTAAAATTGCATCTGGAAACTGGCAGTTGTTGGCGCTGAGCACTGAGGCCGTTGCAGCAATGCCATCGTCATGGGGGATGCTGGTGTAGAGTGCTGAGACATCCATTGTGACGAGGAGCGCTCCTGGTTCAACTGCTCCATGTGTGCCGAGTTTCTGTAGGAAGTCCGTCGTGTCGCGACAAAAGCTGGGGGTTATTTGTACAATGGGTTTCAGGATGCCCTCGACATAGTTCTGTTTGTGAACAGAATTCCCACTCACCTGACGAAGGGGCTTAGAGCCTCGAAAGCTTGTGTGGCTTTTGCTGCCAAATAAACCTGTTGGACTTTAACCTGGTGTTGTTAAACTTCTTACTGTGGAATAACACAGGGATCAGTTCTTGGCCCGAAATTGTTCACTAATTACATTCTTGACGTGGAGGAAGGAACAGCATGTAATGTTTCCAAAAATGTCATTGACATGAACATAGGTAGAACCGCAATCTGTGATGAGGATATTGTGATTCAGCAATGTTGAAAAGGCAGATTATTATCTACATGGAGGGACACTGCTGGGCAATGAAATAGAGAGGGATCGAGGTGTTCCAGTGCTTGAATCACAAGAGCTAGCATGTAGGTTCAACAAGTAGATAAGATGGTAAACCACATTTTGGCCGATATTGCAAAGGGTTTCATGTTTAACTATACAGAGTTTCAGTTGCAATTGTATTCACTGTTAATGAGAAGTCGCCTGGAATTTTGCATTCAATGTTGGTCCCGTTATCTAAAAAAATGTTGAAGCCGATTCTCTCGCCTCATTGCTAAGATGAGAGGGTTGACCTATCAAGTGAGACTAAATCGTTTGAGTCTGTATACATTGGAGTTCATGAGAGTGAGGCGTGATCTCACTCCACCAGTCTCACCATATTCCTGAGCTCGAATTCCAGGGTTGCCAAATGTGATTAATATCCCAGAAAGAGATAGTTGTTTGTTTTTATATTTTAGTGGCATCAAGTGAGATCGAGGATCAGCCATTATCATACTGAATGGAAGAGTAGACTCGAAGAGACAAATGACCTCCCCCTGCTCTTTGTTTCTATTTTCACGAGATTGGCCTCTGCGAGGAGGCAGTGTTCCTACATTGAGAGGTTGAGTAAATTGTACCAGTATTCTCTGCAGTTTAACGGAATGAAAGGCGATCTCATTGAAATTTTCAGCATTCTGAATGTCTGTGATAGGATGGACGTTAAGACAGATACAAACCTTCTCTCCCGTGTGTTCCCCTCTCCCTTTTTCTACCTGTGAGCTTTCTTAAAATCTGTAACATTTATGTCTTCTTTCAGTTCTGATGAGATTTCAGTGACTTGAACCCTTCACTCTTTCTCCCGCGACAGATTGGGTCTGACCTACTGAGGATTCACCACATTTTCTGTTTGTGAATGGTAACGCGAGACGTCTAGTCAATTCCACTCTATCTGGTATATGATAGCGGTTTTAACTGTACAATTGTTTAAATCTTTGTTTTCAACGTGAAATGTCCTTGTTTGATTACACGGGGGAGATTAACACTTACACTCTTCCGGGATGGCGGTGACACTGTGGTAAAATCAGTGGAGCATGAATTCCCCGGGGCGGAGGAACACAGGTTCAGGTCCGACCATAGCCTGGAAATGAAACTGAAATTGAAGGTTGTATCAGTAAATAAGCAATTTTTCTAATTGTCATGAGAACTCATCTGGACCTTTGCAGAAGGAAATCAGCCATATTTACCCAATCTGGACTAGATGAGAACCCAGACCCACAATAGCGTTATTGTTTCTTAGCGGTGCTCAGAAGCAAAATATTCAGATTAAGCCGAAATAGGAACGGCCAACAAATGCTGGCACTGACAACCAAATACATATTACATGAGTAACATTTCATCAACTGACAAATTCCCATTTTGTTTCCTTTCATGTCGAACAGGGTGACATATTCTGGTTTCTTATTGTTTGAAAAGCTCATCCCTTTAACTATTTAAAAACGTAACGTCCAGTCAGAGAAAATTGAACCGATGTGACCCAA
The DNA here is from genome assembly GCF_964213995.1 of Mustelus asterias. Lineage (NCBI taxonomy): Eukaryota > Metazoa > Chordata > Chondrichthyes > Carcharhiniformes > Triakidae > Mustelus > Mustelus asterias. The sequence continues at coordinate 11,850,710 of NC_135830.1, forward strand.
AAACATGATACCCCAGTTTCTGCCAACCCCGCCACAAAATAAAAGAAATGCTGGAAACATTCAGCTGGTCAAACGGCGTCTACGGAGAGGGAAATAGTGTGAAAGACTGAGGTTGCTGATCTTTTATCTTAACTGAAAGGAATTAGAGATTTTTTGGTTTGCAAACAACTACAGAATCAAGGAAAATAAAGGGCGAAAGGAAGAAAGGACAAACGGTCCTGTGATCGGGGAGCTGGCTGGATTGATGTTCTGACAATGGGAATGATACTGAAAAACAAAAGTGGCAGAGAATTTGACTGCAGATCTCCCGGTCCTTGGTCCAAATCCAGGTTCCCTCTTTCGTGATATTTTTCGTTTGTTGTTTCCATATGATAAAAAATGCTGCATGACAGAAAACCAATGACTGGCTGAAAAGCACTTTGTGACGTGTACTGGGATGTTCGGGAAAGGAGCTATATCAATGTCAAACTGTGTTTCTTTACTTAATTTCAATCCCAGTCCACTGGTAACTGGCCATCGTCAGTTTCCCCCCAACTGTTATACCAAACCATCTAACCCACGCCCATAATACTGAACAGCTCCGCGAAATCTCTGTTTAACCTTCTTTGCTCTAAAGAGAACAATGCCGGTCTTTATACTCCCTCCACAAAACTGTATTTCCTCATCCCTGGACATGATGCAAACGGAGGATTGAGAGCAGATTTTGGAAAAAAATGTCATTTGGCAAGTGGGGAAAATGGAGGAAAAAACCAAACCAGAAAACCACAGTCTCCAGCTTTGTGAATCTTTAGAAACTCTTTTGGAATGGGAATCAAAGGAGATTGAAGGCTGAACAGACAAACTGAGCAGAGACAATCAAGGCACATTTCCCTTCTTTATGATGCTGGAACATTGACTCTGATTTTATCAGTCAAATTCACTGATCAGAGATATTGAATGGACTCTCGTTAATGCACATCAGGTATTCAAACCTAATATCAGCTCGGGACAGTCATGATATTTGGTAACAGCCAAGAAAACGAAAGGCTTGAAGGGCAAAGGCACCAGTTCGAGGAAAGCTGGTTCCCGATGGCATGGATGTGTCTGAAATGGGTGGGCTCTGGCTGTTAGACGTATCTTGTGTCTACATCTAACCCATTAGAAATCCATTCAATTACAATTCTAACAAATACATTAATTATTCTCTCTTCCTCAGTTCCACAGTGAGTGAGAGCAATATTGCTCCAGCTCCCATTCTCCAAGCACCCCCTGCCAGCAGAAAGCACGGGCGATTTTGCTGGGTGTTTTTGCGAGAAAATGGTGAAGAGTAAATATTCAATAGATTGATTGATACCCAATTCAGTTCACATTCAGCAAGAAACTTGAATTCGGAAACTTCAGAGCAGTGGATTTTGATAATGTTACTGCCTCGTTTAGCACCTGGGGCCTGCGGAAATATGAACTGAATGTGATAACCCTATCAATACAGAACGTTCCCTCAGGATAAAATGACTGGTCTAGAAGGTCAAACTGTGCAGTTTAATTGAACTTCAGAACCTGTTTTGTGGACGTGCAATTCGGCTGAACCCCTTATTCACGCGGCAGGGAAATTGTTCTAACATTAGAATAATAAAATGACATTTGTGCCATTTTTCTCCATTTCGCCATAACTGAGCATTTTGCAGAATATCATTTAATACTTGGGGAAGCGTAAATGCAGTTAGGCTCTGTGATAGTGTTTTCTGTCAATACTTAAATGGGGGTGTCGTAACTTTCCCTCAAACTGTCGAGATGCCAGCGTTAGACTGAAGTGGGGACAGTAAGAACTCTCACAACACCAGTTTAAAGTCCAACAGGTTGCTTTGGTATCACGAGCTTTTGGAGAGCTGCTCCTTCATCAGGTGAGTGAGCGTTTCCTCACACTGAGTGATGAGTACGTTTGCACACTGTTGCGCTATTTCAAACAGGGAACCTTTCAGATGTTAGGAGAATGCATTAAACTGTACACTTCAGAAACAGAGAATACATGGTTCTGAAATACAGTCAGACTGCACGGTTCGGCATTCTAGCTGGTTCCAAAGTTGTTACGAATCGTTTCTGTAGTGTAGCTAGTATCACGTTCACCTAATCAAAGATTCCCAGTTCGAAATCGGGCGGAAACCTTTGTACATACTTCAAACCTCAGAGTAAGGAAAAGAGCAATAATTCCTGTTTATTGTTTATTGAATATTAACTGAATACTGTATCTTACACTGTGTTACATTTACCTTTTCCCTTCACAGTTCAGTGCAGACAGAATATGATTCAGTGACTCTCGTTTCCAGCTCTGACGCTTCAGAAAGCTTCTCTCAAATCTGCACATTCCGGGTGATTGTTGTTAACTTGTGTCAGATTTTGAAATAGCTCTTGTAGCACCACCTTCGTTAATAACAGTCACTTAAAGCCACATTTCAGACAGGGAAACAAACTTTTCAATGGTTCTCTCTTTTCTGGCTCCATAGTGAGTGAGACAGTGACAAACAGCAGGATTTTCCACCGCACTCTCCAATCACCCGCTGCCAGCAGAAAATCGCGACTGCAAATGCTTCTGTATGTTATTTTAAACTCAGAGTGGGGATCAATAATTTATTGTTCGAAATTAACTGCTGTTACAATGCATGTTACATTTCCCCATCCATCTAAAGTTCTGTACACACTCAAACCCAATATTTTTCCCTGACTCCCGTTTCCAGCTCTGGCGGTTCAGAAGGATTCCCTCAAATCCGGCTTTTTATTTTGTTCGTTAGTGGGACATGGGCGTCGTTGACCATCATTTACTGCCGATCCCCAGTTGAGATACAAACACATCGCTGCGTCTCTGGAGTGACATCTGGGCCAGATCAGCGAAGAACAGCAGATTTCCTTCCCGAAAGGACATTAGCGAATCATGGGTTTTTCCAACAATGGATAGTCTGTTCATGGTCATCAGTGAATTCTTAATTCCAATCTTCTTCATTGTATTCAAATTTCACCAGCTGTCGTGGCAGTCCCCAGAATATTAATCGGTCGAGCGATACTACCACTAGGCCATCGTCCCACCTAAGACATCTGCGCCAGGTGAGGCTCAAGCTCACAACCTCAGCATAGCCTGCTGGCTGTATTGCTGTATAATAATCACACGCTAACAGATTGCGCCACTGGAGCACTACGCCCCATTGACTGGCGTCAGATTATTAATGGCTCCAACAGCGTCACCTCCGGCGAAGCCACACTTCAGTCGAGGAAACAAGCTCATCAATGATTCGCTCTTCCACGTCTCCACAGTGATTGAGACAGGGACAAGCAGTTGGATATTAGCCTGCATTCTCCAATCACCCATCCGCTGCCAGCAGAATGCGGCGACTGCAACTTCAATCAGCGGGTTTCTGCCCATTTCTGGGACACAGGATCCAACACGGTTCAAACCTCCCAATACACCGAACACAAACGCATGTAGATTATACCCCGTTCATGAACCTTTGAGCAGCATTTACACAATACCCCAATCAGTCACAAACTATATTCACAGCAACTTCCCAAAACTTTTCAGTGATAAATTCCTTCATTTGAGTGATACACTGAGTGTTGTGAATCTGGAAATGAACACAGTGGGATTTGTGTTACCCAGTGACTTGTTTCCCACTGTTTGTCCGTCAGGTTTGCAATTCCATTTGCGTTGTACATTGAAGCGAATCTCATTTCAAAATGAGGAGAAAACAAGGAAAATATTAAATCTTGGAATAAATTCTGATGGAAATGGATCACAATATCTGGAAGGAATTGCAGTTGTGAATGGTGTTATTGATGATTGAGTGGGAAATATTGGACACTTGGGCTTCCGTTGGTCAGTTCCCTTCCCTCATATTGAATTCCTCCCTGTTAAATGAGAAATTGATTCATTTTACCTGCACGTTCAAAGGAGAAAGGGAATAACCACTACACCACGGTAATACTACGGAATCAACGTAACCAAAGAGGCTTGTATGGAATTGTAAATCGTGCGGTCATGTTGCAGCTCTGGACCAGAGTTTGCAGAAATTGAATTGTGGTCATTGACACCCTAGTTTAGGAAATCATTGGCAGCTTGTGTCTCAGTGTCTGTGGTACAATTGGTCAGCGCGTTCGGCTGCTAATTGAAAGGCTAGTGGTTCGAGACTTGTGAATGCAAGCAGGCTTTTTCCGCTGAGGCTCGGGGAGAAAAAAACCAGAGGGCATGGGTTAAAGGTGAAAGGAGAAAAGTTTAAAGGAAATATTAAGGGGGGCTTCTTCACGCAGAGAGTGGTGGGAGTGTGGAATGAGCTGTCGGATAAAGTGGTAAATGCGGGGTTACTTTTAACATTTAAGAAAAACTTGGACGGGTTCATGGATGAGAGGGGTGTGGAGGGATATGGTCCAAGTGCAGGTCAGTGGGACTAGGCATAAAATGGTTCGGCACAGACAAGAAGGGCCAAAAGGCCTGTTTCTGAGCTGTTATTTTCTATGGTTCTTTCTATGGTTCTGGAGCGTAGGAGGCTGAGGGGTGACCTTATAGAGGTCTATAAAATAATGAGGGGCATAGACAAGGTAGATAGTCAATATCTTTTCCCAAAGGTAGGGGAGTCTAAAACTAGAGAGCATAGGTTTAAGGGGAGAGATACAAAAGTGTCCAGAGGGGCAATTTTTTCACACAGAGGGTGGTGAGTGTCTGGAACAAGCTGCCAGAGGTAGTAGTAGAGGCGGGTACAATTTTATATTTTAAAAAGCATTTAGATAGTTACATGGGTACGATGGGTATAGAGGGATATAGACGAAATGCGGGCAATTGGGATTAGCTTAGGGGTTTTAAACAAAAAAGGGTGGCATGGACAAGTTGGGCTGAATGGCCTGTTTCCATGCTGTAAACCTCTATGACTATGACCATCCAGGCCCGAGCTTTTGCTTTGTTCTCACCATCAGCATTCATCGACAAACAGTTGCGGGTTGGCAATGGGTCCGTGAGCGTCAATAAAAAATAGCCCTCAAGTGTTACCGGCTGTACTGTTATCTGGTGTTACCAACATTATTTAATGACTATTGATTTCAAACATATTACATGTAACATTGTATATTGGCTGCCATTACACCATTTAACTGAACAATTGCAATCAAAACATGAATTTGTGGCTGAGCATTTGTTCCAATTCCATATCCCTGCTTCCATTCGTTACTGGATAGATCATAAATCTGTCTAACCCAGGCTGAAATGTGTTCAATGATGGAGCATCTTCAATCCTCTGGCGTAGAGAATTCCCAATATTCACTACCTTTCGAGTGAAGAAATTTCTCCTAATCTCTGTGCTAAATCATCAGCGCCTTATCCTGAGATTGTGCCCCGTGTTTTAGATTCCCGGGCCAGGGACAATAATGTCTCAGCACCCACCCTATCAAACTCATAGAATCATAGAATCCCTGCAGTTTTTCAATGCGACCTATTCTTTCTCGTTAAAACTATTGACATTTTCCAGCATTTTCTGTTTTTGATTCCGTTTCCAGCATCCTCAGAATTTGCTTTTATTCTGTCTAAAATGCGGAGATCCAAACTGCACACACTATTCCAAGTGTGGTCTCAACAAAAACCTGAATAACTGTGTACATTTCTGCAATCAGTAACTGGATCAGAAAGATGAGATATCTGTGTCTCTTTGTACTGTCATCTCGAAACCCCATATCCTCTCAATGCTGTGTGTCATACATTCGCTTTCCCTGCTTTCCAGGCAAAACTCAGGTTCACCAAATGCCTGTGTCCGTATCAAGCAGCTAATTAACTCTGGGAAATCGACAGCCAGAGGGAGCTGGATGAGAGGCAGCGACATAAACAGGAAGAGAAGCGACATGATCGTGCTTGGTAAATTACTTGTGTCAGCTGCTCTCCGTGATGAATGCCTGCCCTGTGTTGCCTTGTAAGATTCACACAAGTCACAGTGATGATTTTGGTGGGTGTTAGGAATTGGAAGTGCCACATAAGCAGCTAGTTCATCTACTGTCGATTTCATGTTCCAGATAATAGGAATCGCTGTTTTCATTGGCTGATGCAGTCCATTGTGTTCGATCTAAACATGAACATTTAAAGGAGAAAATTGTTTTTGGTGAATAAATAGTTTCAAATAAAAATAGAAGGCAGATGTTTCATGGCTAAATTCGTTTTCTAAGGCTTTTGCATTAACTTCCCTGGTGGTCGAGAGTCACGGATTCGTCGCTTTCACCGCCGCGGCCTGGGTTCGATTCCTGGTCAGGGAATGTAGATTAATTGCTGTTCAGCAACCTTGCGTTACTTCATGGTCAGCAGTACTCCCCTTGGAGCCAGTATTACATCTGAATTGGAAATGTTGGATACAAAGAAAATCGAGAGAGGCTGCAAAGCGTTGACGATAGAAATGATGATACGGGTTTAAATCTGGCTGTTAATGGGGTAGATTTTATTGTTTCCATTCGCACAAATACCTCGCAGATCTGTTTCCAAATCTCCGGCTCAATGACAAGAAAGTCTTTAATTAAATTAAACAGTAAACTCTCCGACCTCCAGTGAAGTGGAGGCAGTTTTCACTCAGAAAACAGTAACTGTGAGATTAACAGCGTTGGATGGAGAAAGACTCCGTTTGAGCGGTGACACTGCGGGAGGAATGGAGCGTTGGAGTTCAGCCAGAAAAGCAGCCAAATTTTTTTTTAAATGGCTCCCAACATGGGCTGGAACCCACGGTCCATTAACGGTGATAAGTTAATGTTGTTCAGCAGGATTACTGCAAGATGGTTTATCACAGGTTGATACGAGCACTACTCTTTGAATGCAGTGAGCTGCAATAAAATTGAATGCAGTGGAAAGGGCGGCCCGGTGGCACTGTGGTTAGCACTGATACCTCACAGCGCCAAGGACTCAGGTTAAAAATTTCGGGTCACTAGCTGTACGGAGTTTGCATGTTCTCACCGTGTCTGTGAGGATTTCTTCTGGGGGCTCTTGTTTCCTTTCCAAAGATGTGCGTGTTAAGTTGATTGACCATGCTAAATTGACCCTAATGTCAGCGGAATTAGTAGGGTTTAAGGGAACAGGGCGTGGATGCGGAGTCGATGGGCCGAATGGCCTCCTTCTGTACTGTTCGATTCTATGACAGTTTATGACAGTAGACCTGCAGAGTTTCACTGGCTGTCTTGTCTGGAGACACGACACATCTTTTTAGCCTGTCTTGATCCTCTCTCCACTCACATTGTTTTGTTTCTTAAAGACTTGATTACTTGAGCAGGCTGGCAGGTAGGATAGCTGAGGAACAGTGGAGGATTTTTAAGGAGATCCTTTTCAGTTCTCAGCAAAAATATATTCCAGCAAAAAACAAGGATTGTAAGAAAAGGGAGAACCAGCCGTGGATAACGAAGGAAATAAAGGAGAGTATTAAAATAAAAACAGCTGCGTACAGAGTGGCCAAAAATAGTGGAGAAACAAGTGATTGGGAAAAATTTAAGAAACAACAAAGAGAGACTAAGAAAGTGATAAAGAAAGGAAGGATAGACTATGAAGCTAGGCTAGCAATTAATATAAAAAATGATAGTAAAAGTTTTTATAAATATATAAAAAGGAATAGAGTGGCTAGAGTGAATGTTGGACCCTTGGAGGACGAGAGGGGGGAGTTAATAGTGGGAAATTAGGATATGGCTGAGTCTTTAAATACGTTTTTTGTGTCGGTCTTCACGGTGGAGGACACAAATAGTTTGCCAAATATTAACGATAGAGGGTTGGCAGCAGGAGAAATACTTAATACGATTAATGTTACCAGAGAGGCAGTGCTCGGTAGACTAATGGGACTGAAGGTGGACAAGTCCCCGGGTCCGGATGGAATGCATCCCAGGGTATTGAAAGAAATGTCAGAGGTAATAGTGGATGCGTTAGTGATTATTTATCAAAACTCGTTGCATTCTGGGGTAGTGCCGGTTGATTGGAAAACGGCTAATGTTACGCCGCTGTTTAAAAAAGGAAGGAGACAAAAGGCAGGTAACTATAGGCCGGTCAGCTTAACGTCTGTAGTAGGGAAAATGCTGGAATCCATTATTAAAGAGGAGATAGCAGGGCATCTGGATAGAAATGGTTCGATCAATCAGACGCAGCATGGATTCATGAGGGGAAAGTCGTGCTTGACGAACATGTTGGATTTTTATGAAGATGTGACTAGGGCGGTTGATGGAGGAGAACCGGTGGATGCGGTGTTTTTGGATTTCCAAAAGGCGTTTGATAAGGTACCCCATAAAAGGCTGCTGAAGAAGATTAGGGCACATGGAGTTGGGGGTAGTGTGTTAAAGTGGATTGGGGACTGGCTATCCGACAGGAAGCAAAGAGTCGGAATAAATGGGTGTTTTTCCGGTTGGAGGAAGGTAACTAGTGGCGTGCCGCAGGGATCGGTACTTGGGCCGCAACTGTTTACCATTTATATAGATGATCTGGAGGAGGGGACGGAGTGTAGGGTAACGAAGTTTGCAGACGACACAAAGATAAGTGGAAAAGTGAATCGTGTGGAGGACGGAGAAGATCTGCAGAGAGATTTGGACAGGCTGAGTGAGTGGGCGAGGATATGGCAAATGGAGTATAACGTTGAGAAATGCGAGGTTATACACTTTGGAGGAAATAATAACAAATGGGATTACTATCTCAATGGAAACAAATTAAAACATGCTACCGTGCAAAGGGACCTGGGGGTCCTTGTGCATGAGAATAATGTAAGGAGGAGCTACACGATAAATGGAAGAACCATAAAGGGTGTAGAGACGCAGAGGGACCTGGGTGTGCAAGTCCACAGATCTTTGAAGGTGACGTCACAGGTGGAGAAGGTGGTGAAGAAGGCATATGGCATGCTTGCCTTTATAGGACGGGGCATAGAGTGTAAAAGTTGGGGTCTGATGTTGCAGATGTATAGAACGTTGGTTCGGCCGCATTTGGAATACTGCGTCCAGTTCTGGTCGCCACACTACCAGAAGGACGTGGAGGCTTTGGAGAGAGTACAGAGGAGGTTTACCAGGATGTTGCCTGGTATGGAGGGGCTTGGTTATGAGGAGAGATTGGGGAAACTGGGGTTGTTCTCCTTGGAAAGACGGAGGATGAGGGGAGACTTAACAGAGGTGTATAAAATTATGAAAGGCATAGATAGGGTAAACGGTGGGAAGCTTTTCCCCGGGTCGGTGGTGACGTTCACGAGGCGTCATAGGTTCAAGGTGAAGGAGGGGAGGTTTAACACAAATATCAGAAGGACATATTTCACACAGAGGGTCGTGGGGGCGTGGAATGTGTTGCCGGGCAAGGTGGTGGAGGCGGACACACTGGGAACGTTTAAGACTTATCTCGACAGCTATATGAACGGAGTGGGAATGGAGGGATACAAAAGAGTGGTCTAGTTTGAACCAGGGAGCGGCGCGGGCTAATTGTTCCTTGTTTCTCGTGGAAGTGGAAATGACTAGGGTTGGGAAGCATTTTCCGATCAGGGCCATTGTGATCTCCTGGACTCGTTTCGATCGCCTCAGGGGGTCGGAGAGGAATTTCCCAGATTTTTTTTTCCCCATATTGGCCCTGGGGTTTTTCACTCTGGGTTTTCGCCTCTCCCTGGAGATCACATGGTCTGGAATGGGGGGGTGGGGGTGAGTTAATAGGTTGTAATGAACAAAGCATCGTAGCTGTGGGGGACAGCTCGGTGGATAGGATATTGGTATGTAGATAGGCTGGAAAATTGGGCGGGGATCCTGGATTCAGGATTCAATCCTGGACCGGGGAGCGGCGCGGGCTTGGAGGGCCGAAGGGCCTGTTCCTGTGCTGTATTGTTCTTTAAAAAGACGCAAAAGCCCAGTCTGCAGGTACAACAGGTGATCAAGAAGGCAAATGGGATGTTGGCCTATATTGCGAGGGGGATAGAATATAAAAGCAGGGATGTCTTGATGCACCTGTACAGGGCATTGGTGAGGCCGCAGCTGGAATACTGTGTGCAGTATTGGTCCCCTTATATGAGGAAGGATATATTGGCATTGGAGGGAGTGCAGAGAAGGTTCACCAGGTTGATACCGGAGATGAGGGGCTTGGATTATGAGGAGAGGCTGAGGAGATTGGGTTTGTACTCGTTGGAGTTTAGAAGGATGAGGGGGGATCTTATGGAGACTTATAAGATAATGCGGGGGCTGGATAGGGTGGAGGCGGAGAGATTCTTTCCACTTAGTAAGGAAGTTAAAACTAGAGGACACAGCCTCAAAATAAAGGGGGGTCGGTTTAAGACAGAGTTGAGGAGGAACTTCTTCTCCCAGAGGGTGGTGAATCTCTGGAATTCTCTGCCCACTGAGGTGGTGGAGGCTACCTCGCTGAATATGTTTAAAGCGCGGATGGATGGATTCCTGATCGGTAAGGGAATTAAGGGTTATGGGGATCAGGCGGGTAAGTGGTACTGATCCACGTCAGATCAGCCATGATCTTATTGAATGGCGGGGCAGGCTCGAGGGGCTAGATGGCCTACTCCTGCTCCTATTTCTTATGTTCTTAGTTGTAAGTATTCGCATTCCAACCATTATTCATGTAAATTGAGTTTGTGTCTTTATATGCTCTGTTTGTGAACAGAATTCCCACTCACCTGAAGAAGGGGCTTAGAGCTCCGAAAGCTTGTGTGGCTTTTGCTACCAAATAAACCTGTTGGACTTTAACCTGGTGTTGTTAAACTTCTTACAGTATAGAATCGAACAGTGATTTTGACTGTAGGAACCAAAAGAGGCAACGCAAATATAAATTGCCGTGGGTAATTGACGGGATTATGGAATGGGACTGATTTTTCTCTTTGCTGTTGAAACTGGCAAAAATATCACTCCTGTTTTCGATCAGGAAATAATTCCACCACCACTTAAATCATGTGGTGCAAGAAAACATACATTTTCATTCCCTGGCTGGGAATTGAACCACTGTGGTGAAAATGCCGAATCATAACCACCAGAACACCAGGGAAAGTACCTGAAAGAACTTTAATCTAACCTATCCTTGCGAACCTAGCACATTATTTCTATTTCAGTAGTTTTTATTTTTAAACCAGGGACAAGTCTGTCTGACAAGTGCCTCTTGGTATAAATAAATTTACTGCGGATGCTGGAATCTGAAACAAGAACAGAAAATGCTGGAAAATCTCAACAGATCTGAAAGCACCTGTGAAGAGAGAATAGAGCTAATGTTCACTGTCTCCATGACCCTTCGTCAGAGCTGAAGACAAAGAAATTTGGACGAGCTTTATATTGTAATGGTGAGGGATATGGGTGTGGGGTGGGTGACAAAGGTGTCACATGTAAATAAGGAAAAAGTGAATTTTAATGGTCGTGATCATGGCGAAGAAGGGTGCCTCAGGCTGCCCATTAAGAGACGGAATGTATAAATGGCAGGAAAAAGGAAATGTAAGAGACGGCCCGAGTGGGGTGGAGGGAGAGGGGGCAACAAAATGGAAAGTGAGATTTTAAATAAACAATGCAAAACATGGAAATTAAAAAATATATATCTGAAAGAAGATATAAAATAATAAAACGAAGTAAAACAAAATAAATAGAAATGGGGTGAAGATGGAGCAGAGGAGATGTTCTGAAGTTGTTGAACTCAATGTTAAGATCGTAACGCAGTTAGTGCCGAATCGGGAGATCGGGCGATGTTTGCATTGGAGCGCCTCTTGGTACCGTTATTTATTGCCCCTTCCGTCACGTTACGGACGATCAGGAGTCGACTGATGGTAATCAGCGGCTTTGGATTTGACCTGATTTTTGTAAACCGGGCAATCTTGGGCAAATTGTAGCATTGGCGGTTGACACCAGTGTTGTAGCTGAGGAACAGCTCAGCTGAGGTTGCGGCAAGTTCTGAAGCGCAATTCTTCAGCACCATTGCCGGAATATTTTTCAGGGCCATAGAATTTGTTCTTTCCAATACCTTCAAGCTTTCTTTTTCTTGAATTAAATGGAACAGTGAAGTGTATCCGTTCCATTCAGTGTCTAACCCACTCTGGCTCCATAATTATTGCTCTCGATAGATCTGCCTCAGTCCTTCCGCCTCTCAGTCTAACTATTCATTTCCCACTTTTGTTTTTGTCCCTTGTATTCTCTCCCTGCCTGTGTGGAACCAAGATTAATTGAATTGATTCCTGAAATGAGGCGGATGTTGAGCTGGGCATCCGCCCTGATTTTAACTGGCGAAGGAGATTCAATGGGACCTGCGACCCAATCCCCCTCCATTGATTCTCTTCACTGCCAATACCAGATTTAATAGCAATGTGTTCTGCTGGTGTTGTTGATGGGAAGTCTGAGACACTAAATTTAGGATAGCGAAATTTTTGGATGAGGGGGATCACTTAAATTACTATAAACGTTATGAACACCTTTGGTCAAACATGTGGTTTCTATTCGCCCGACTCCCCCTTGGGAGCGAGTCCCACATTCTCCCCCCCACTCCCCTGTAGGAACGAGTCCCACATTCTCCCCCACTCCCCGTGGGAGCAAGTCCCACACTTTCCCCCACTCTCCGTGGGAGCAAGTCCCACATTCTCCCCCATTCCATTTTGCTGAGAGGAACCAGCAGACAGAATGTGAAGCGAGCAACTGACGGGTTTGTCGGAAGAGTTTAGTTGCTCCAGCAGTAAACCGGAACTGCTTCAAGTACACACGTCGCTATCTTTCTGTACTATACTGGTTATCACCTTCATTTCGTACGTAAAAGGTCTCCTGTTCAAGACCAGGCAGAAACGTTTCCAAACGGTTTTATTTCAAAACGATTCAGATTTCAGAATTATTCTCGTTTCTCACGAAACATTAATTGAGCCGTTGATTTTTTTGCGGCATTGAAGACGGAAATCACTCAGTAAAGAGATTAAAAGGGAAGGTCTGTGATAGAGAGCAAAACAGGCTGGATTGAATGACACAAGGAATGATGGACAAGGGCAACAGTGGTTGCTTTTCATTATTTTTAAACTTTACTGCTTTCCTGGATGAATTCCAGCTCTCCATTCCTCCGGCGGTATCTCAGCTCAAACTGAGACTTTATCTCTTCAGCTTTGTTAGTCTCACAGTTACTGCTTTCTGCATGAAAACTGCTTGCAATCAGTCGAAGTCAAATAGTTTATTGCTAAATTCAGTGAGACGTTTCTTGTCATTCAGCACGATATTTTTATCCAGAAGTGAGTAATATTTCTGTCAATGCAAACGGTTAAATCAGACCAATTACCACTCAGATTGTACCTTGTCTACATCGTCAGCGCTTTGCATCCTCTCACTGTCTTTCATTATCCGTATTTGTTCTCGACCTGTTGCCCATGTGACATTTCCAATTCGGAAGCAAAACTACAAATCTCACTCCACTGATTCTGGCAGAGCTGCTTTCGAGTACAAAGATTACAGGTTTGTTTATCAAAACATTTAAATTTTAATTCATCGAAGCCAGTCTGCGACGCTGAAAGTACTGAACCCTAACCACTGGATCACCAGGATCTCATTTTCCTGATCCTCCCAAAGCCTTACTACAGGAATGTGCACAGTGCCAATTATCCACATTCACACACTCCTTCCTGTCTGTTAACTCATGAAATTGTTTATATTTTCACGGTGACTTTCAGTGTAACGAAAGCAGAGCTCTGATGAGCTGATGTTGTTCAGCATTTTTAACACAACGGGTTCATAAATGTTCGATGCAAGCATTGCCCTTTGAACATGGTGAGCTACAGTGAAATTTAATGCGCTTGAAGCTAGCTTACTTATTTTTACATGAGGAACCAGCAAGGGCAATTTAAATATGAATTGCTGTAGGTAATTGACGGGATTGTGGCATGGGACTGATATTTTTCCCTGCTGTTCAAATTGGCGCAGGTATTGAGTGAACATTTTCAGGCTGCTATTGTGTGCTGGGTTCCGTGGTGTAATGGTGAGCGCTCTGGACTCTAAATCCAGCGACCTGAGTTTTAATCTCGGCGCCACCTTACTTTAATTTGAAGATGATTGATATGCTGAAGGGCGTTTAATTTTCTCACAAAGTACGAAAAGAGAGGACAATTTATCAGCCAGTTCAACTGCTATAGCAATGCACATTGCTGAGCCTCATTGTCTCGATATAATCTCCCTCGGTCTCTCTGACTGTTTTTATTACGTTGACCTCTTTTGCTCTTTGCTCTCTCTCTATTCTCTCGCTCTCTGTGTGTAACCAAGTTTCACTGGATTGATTCCTGCGTTTCTCCTGGGAGGAGAGATTCAGTGGGATGAGTCTGTTCGCTCTGGAGTTAGAATAATCAGAGGTGATCTTGTTGAAATGTCTGAAACTGGGAAACAGTTTAACAGTGTTCGTGCTGACAGGCTGCTCCCCCCAGCTTTAACGAGATTACTTTGGACAAAAATAAATATGTAAGAGGAGTTTGCAATGTTTGGGAGAGGTGAGGCTAAGAAGTGGAAGATGTGAATGATGTAAAATTGATGATTGAGTGCAACGCATGGTAACCTTCGGGATTCTGTAGATCGATACATTGTAAACTTTGAAATCAGAACAAGCTGAGACAGCAGATGGCAAACACATATTTGCCTCCATGCATTTTTGGTCATAGAAAAGGCATTAGCTCTCGTGCCTGGCTAGCTCAGTCGGTAGAGCATGAGACTCTTAATCTCAGGGCCATGGGTTTGAGCCCCACGTTGGGCGTCGTTGCTTTAAACTTTGCCCCATTTTTGGGTGAATTCCAGCTCACCGTCCCTCCAGAAATGTCACCGCTCATACTCACTTTTTCGCGATCTTATTTTGTTTATCTCATCGTTGTGTGTTTGTGACTGAAAACTGCCTCCAGTTTTGCACTGAAATCAGCGAAAGATTTTTTTCTCATTTAGTACGAGATTTAAACCCAGACCTGGGAGATTGTGTCAGTGGGAACAATAATCATCTCCATTGTCACTCAATTACTCCAGCCTTCCACCCTATTACATTGGTCTTTCCTCCTCTCCCTCTCTATTTTCCTTGACTCTGTACTTGTTTATAAACCATTACATCCCTCATCTCTTCCAGTTTGGGTAAAAGGTCAGCAACCTGAATCATTCACTTTCTTTCCCTCTCCAGGGAAGCTGCTGAAGCTGATGAGTGCTTCCAACATTTTCTGTTTTGAGGTGGGATTTGCAGCAACTGCAGTTCTTAGTTTTGGATCACAGTGGATCACTTTTCTCTGACTTAATCTTACCTGTTTAAACAGGTAAAGGGCTGAGGTTTTAAATACTAAGACTCCAGAATCTGGTACCCAGTTTGACATGAAATGGAACAAAATGATAATTTATCATTTCATAAAATACTGCCAATGCAATATGTATTTCGTTGTAAACGCCAGCATTTCTGGCCATCCCTATTTCCCCTTGAACTGAGTATTTTGCTGGGCCATTTCAGAGGGAAGTTAAGAGTCAATCACGTTGCTTTGCGTCTGGAGTCCCATGGAGGCCAAACAGGGGAAGAGTGGCAGATTTCTTTCTGCAAAAAGTCCAGATGTGTTTTCATGACAATCAGAAAACAAAGCTTCATTACTGAGACTAGCTTTCACTTCCGTTTCAGTTCTAGACTGTGATGTTGTTGTGGGAAAAATCCACTAGTAGTCAGAATTCGTGATTCAGAAAACACGATTTATTTAACGGAGCTCCGTGGAGACAAGGCAAATGTCTGTAGCAAACCTTCTCTCGGTAAAATGTCGGGAGCGGTCCATCTTTATACTCTTTTACACAATGGATGGACCGGTGATTTGAACATTATCACATCGTTTAGGCAGGTACAAACAGATATAGACATTTAACATTGTATTGTTCTTACGAATGGGTACATTTCCATCTGTCTGTATCTATCAATGGTTGGTTTCGGCTCATTCAGGTGTTAATTGGTTTCCTCGCATTCATATTTTCCCGCTCTTCCTATGGTTAACCTATTCCCTTTGTTTCGGGCTTTCCTTGTCTTAAAATATGTTTTGACCCTCGGCTTGGCTTCCTGAGGTGTTTGTTTACTCTGAGTCGCTGTCTGTGATTTAGAAATGGCTTGTCTGTTAGGTTTTGATTTAAAGTGATTTCTGATAAGTGGGAGCCGGGGTCTGCTTTTTTTGGCTCCTTTCCCAGTTAACTCTTTATGTGCCAGGCAGCCATTTTAAAGTGTCCTTTCCTTGTATTTTCCCCTTACAGTGGGATCCGGACATGTGAGCCTTGGTCTCCGGATTCAGACTCCACTGATTTTACCACTATGTCACCATCATCCGGGAAGCGTGCAAGTGCAAAGCCTCCACGTGGAATCAATCCGCTTAATTTCACAAAACAAACATTTAAAGCAGTGTACTGTGGAAATCAGTGTCAGACACTCAGGATACCGGGGAATTGACGAGACATCTATAGGGCAGAAGGGGCTATTTTTGTGCTGTAAAACTCTATGACTCTATGACCTCTTTCCAGAAATTGCATTGGCTCCGAAATTGACGCATGTTGTACATTTTCTGCAGTCAAAAATCCACAGGAACCCTCCGTTTCTGTCCTCCTGCCCTCGGCAGAAGAAGTCTCCGCTCAGAGATTCGTCTCCCTCAGCTGCTTAGTGAGAGGTTTCTCCCTCCGAGTGCTCTTCCTCACGTGGCCCATCAATGACAAGCCGGTGAATCCTGGGAACTACAAGAACACCGAGGTGATGGCGGAGAACGGCAATAGCTCCTTCTTCATGTGCAGCCTGTTATCCATTGCAGCGGAGGAGTGGTCCAGTGGCGCTTCTTACTCATGTGTGGTGGGACATGAAGCCATCCCTTTGAAGATCATCAACAGAACGGTTGACAAATCCAGCGGTAAAACCAGTTCTGTGAACATTTCTCTTGCACTGTTGGACAGCGTTAATTCATGTCAATGAGAATCAAACAGTTACGTTCAGAACTTCAATAAAATAATAAAAGGTCTTTCCTCCAATGATGAATGAAAATACCCAATCGCTTAATTGATTGTTTTCCAGTTTTAATTCTATGAAGTCTACATGGTTTGGGTGTCATATTTCCAAGTCTCGGACCTAAATCTTGTCGAACCAGTGCTTCCAGATCAGAGTCATGCACCCTGGGTTAGAGACAGACAAGAGCACATTCATTACAGAATTCTGCAAAATAGCTTCAACAACCTTCCTGCTGCTGAGGCGAAATCCAACGAATTCATATTTCAGATAAACAAATACAGCATATTTAGATCTTGGTGTTCCTGCTTCTCTCATCTTCCATCCCATTAACATTGATATGAGCCTTAAATTGCTGCACTACACACACTGCGAACTGAAGTGAGGGTCACACAGACATGGAGCAACAATCCCCCATCGTGGGGCGGGGGGTGGGGGGGGGTGGTAGAATGGAGGGAGGGGGACGGGGGCTTAAATTGTTAACACACTGGATTCCCACTGTCCCAGAAAAGTGAGGGGGAGGGGCATTGGATAATCCACTGAACCACCACTCCACAAACAAAGAGAGTGGGAGTGGCATTAGGAAAAGCATTGTAGCCCCACTTGCTCAACAAAGAGAAGAGGATAGGGAGGAGTTAATCCACTGAATTAGCACTCCCCAAAAAAGAGGGGGAAGGATATTAGTTAATGTACTCTGCCCCCAATTCCCCACTAAAGAGATAGAGAGGGGAATGTCGTTAATCCACTGTACCCCCACTTCACCAACAAAGAGAGGTGGAGGGACAGTAGTGAACCAACTCTATCTACAGCTCCTTCGCAAGGAGAACAGGAATGGAAATTGTTCAGCCCATAGAGCGAGGGAAACTATGAACTCACCACTCTCCTTCTCTCCGAGCAGAAGATATGGAAGAGATCGGCTTTCTACGCATGGGCTCAGTAACCAAGAGTGCATTTGGGTTTCTACATTTCTGGCTGCAAATTCTAAACTTCCAATATGCTAATCATGTTGCGGAATATATATTTATGGAACATTATTTTCAAAATTTAAACACTCTTGTTCCAGTCCATCGTTTGCGAACATTGATTTCTCACAATCCAAATTTAAACCGCTCCCTGGGTTTTCATACACCTAGCCCTGATTTTTATGTTGTTAAATAAATTGTGACATTAATTCAACTAATTTCGCCTTGCATCTACAGAGACTGTTGAAAACATTTTCCATAATTCACACCCGTCAGGGTCAAATTCCCTTATTTCCATGCTGTGAGATTTAGTACAATAGTAAATATACAGGCGACCGACAAAACTGCACACAGTTGACAGACACCCACATGCACGCACACAGAAACACACACCACACACAACCAAATACACAAATACACATACAATCAAATATACACAAAGGAAAAGACAAACACACACACTAATTCATACAAAAACACACATACATACACACTCACAAATAGACACATACGCCCTCACAAAAACGAGCACATGCATACTCACACACCCAAAAACACAAATTAAATATACACAAAGAAAAAGACAAACACACACGCGATTACACACATACAAAAACACAAATACACACACATTCATAAATGCACACATACGCCGACACAAAAACGAGCACATGCATACTCACATGCACAAATTTGTACACACACAAATATAAGCATGCACAAAAATTAAGAAACAAAGGAATACGCGGGTGTATAAACAGAGACAAAGATATACAAAAATAAACTCATATATGTCCATGTAAATACGCAAATACACAGACACACAAGTGCCATCTCTAGTACACACAAACACACACATTCACAGAAGCATATAGACAGACAGTAACACACAAACAGATGCATCTACACAAAGATGCATACTTTCCTACACACATGCAAGCACGCAGACAATTGCAGAAATGCACAGAAAAACACACATAGGTACAGACACACACACACACGCAAACACACAGCTCCACACACGAAAAACACATGCAAATACGCAGGTACTTACAAGGGCACACATGCACACAGACATACACAAACACTGACACTGAAAGACATCAGCACATTAGTACACACACATGCATTAGTTACATAAATGCACATGTATACATACAAACATGCACTCATCATAGAATTCGAGAAATGCACATAAAATACACACATGTGCATACTGACGCAAAACTGTACACGACACCCACACACACACAAACACAATGGCTACACAAATACATACACTGAAACGCACACAAACACGCATGCACTCTCACACAAACAAGTAGACACAAACGCAAACATATGAAATACAGACAAACAGAATCACCCAAGGACATGGAACGCAAATATAACCTTAATGAAAGAATATGGATTTAAAAATGCACAAGCTCACACACAAATGTAGACACACAGACGCACGTTAACAGGATACACATGGACACACAAATACATAGATCAACAGCAAATTATTCAGACACACATGTAGACGCAAATATTAATATGCCAATGTACAAGAAAACAGAAACACATACATCAATACAAATGAGGACAAAACATATGTCAAATCATCTTTATAAAGTTCTAACAAAGCATAAATGCACATTTACACACACACACACACACACACACACACACATACACACACACACACACACACACACTCACAGAAAAACAAACACGTATGCATTGACAGATAGGTGGAAGACCAAAAGCATATTAACACATATATTAACAGGCATGAATGCATAAACATGCATAAATATAAACATTAATAAATGAACAAATACTTGAACACACAATAATAAACGCATATATACACATTCACAGAGAAACATAATGTACACACAGATACAGACACATGAATTTACAAATTAACACACATTGGCACAGGGTCACACATTAACACAAACATACATGAACACACAAACAAATAATAATGCAAAGCACGGGATGCGCATGCGCACATAAACAAACTCAAAAACAAAGGTCAGGCTATTGATGGAAGTATAATTCAAGTTACTTTTTAAAGGGCATTTTCTCCAACAATTGTTTCAATAATAAAATAACTCAACCAATATTCTGAAAGAGAAACTGATTTAAGTTAGTAATGTGACAAGTGATTCCATCCCACAGATAAACAAACAAGTTGGATACTCACGTTCGAGTTCTTCAATAGCAACATTTACAGTTTACAAATAAACAGATCAGAAATCTCCCTCGAAACACATCATGATATTCTCCAATAATAGGTAGCATGAAATTGTTGGAAAATGAGCAGATACTGAAGAAAAGTTGCCATATTTTCCCATACAGTCTGTACGAGGAATGTAAGAAAGAACATGTATGAAAATAGTTACAGAGATCGGTTACTGAGTGTCACGAACTCAATAGTAGATATATATGAAAATTCAATGAGAGAATGAATTAATAGCTTAGGAAGGAGAAATGAGAATATACAAAGTAACATTTAGATATGCTGGATAAATAAAGCAATCTAATTATATTTTCTCGGCTCTGACCCCCATAGATTCCACAGGCCGCATCTGGATTGAAGGCAATGAGGATGACAACAGCAACATCTGGACAACCGCTTCTACATTCATTGTTCTGTTCTTCCTGAGCATTTTCTACAGCACTGCGGTCACTCTGGTGAAGGTGAGATGAATCAATCCACTCACATTTCAAACTGGCAGAAGGGATTTGAAAGATCTCTCAATGTTTCATTGATTAAAAACTCTAACATTAATGCCCCGCATCATTAACATCTGCTTCATTGTTGTATTCTTTTTTACAGATCAAGTGATGGGTTGAATTATGGACGCTGTAGATTTCCCTCAGTTGATTATGAAGATTTATGTATGACACACATAAAATATCTGCTCTCGGTGAATCTAAGAGTAAAATTCTCTCAGTTTATCATTCTGCACCTGAAATTCAGACAGTCGTGGTCGGTATTTCAAATTTCAATATGAAATGTCCGAGGTTTGGTTTTGTAATGTAACTGTAGTTGATAGTTTCCCTGTAGTTTAAATTTCATGAATAAATCAATGATTTTTCTCGTTCCTTTTTCTCAATTGTTCATTCCCCGATAAGTTTAACTTCTGTTTAATCTTTCTTGTGGCCGTTGTCGTTGTACATATATTGGACAGCTCGGAGCAGGCGTGTTCTATTCTCAATGTGAAGATAAAATCGTTATGTTCACTTTTGTCAACTTTAAAACAAACCTTTATGTTAAACGTTCTCTGAATTTTTAAAATAAATCTTGAATGAAATAAATAACTAATTCTGACTTTGCTTAACTCCTTTCTTTAAACTCACCGAGCACAGTGGTTAACATTGCTGCTTTACAGCGCCAGGGTCCCGGTTCGATTCCCGGCTTGGGTCACTGTCTGTGCAGAGTCTGCACGTTCTCCCCCTTTCTGCGTGAGTTTCCTCCGGGTGCTCTGGTTTCCTACCACAGACCGCAAGATGTGCTGATGAGATGCATTGGCCATGCTGAATTCTCCCTCAGTGTACCCAAACAGGCGCCGGAGTGTGGCGACGAGGGGATTTTCACACGAACTTTTTTGCCAAATTAATGTAAGTCTGTTTGTGACACAAATAAATAAACTTAAATACTTTCTCCGGAACCCATCGGCACCGCTCCATTTCCCCGATTACACGGTTACCCCGTTTTCCCAGGCAGGTATTTTTCCCCAGTCCTGTCTGGGATGTGTTTGAACTCACGGTCCCTTCCGTGAAAGAGGCAATGCACCACCCAGTGAATCATCTGTGTAAAGAAATCTGTACCGCTGCCTCTTGATGATAAACTCCAGAATCAGAATGGTTGACCAGCGAAGCGAACCTCTGTGATTTCAGGCATAAACAGGTCTGTCACTGTCGAATGTCAGGTAATTTTCAATAGCAAGGCCTCGGCTTCATCAAAGGCCGATACAGCACAATATATGGGAGAAGAAAACTTCCTGGACACTGTCGCACCTAACACTGTGATATCTACGGCGTTGGTTGTCAGAGTTAATCTCTCTCCCTAACTTCCGATTAAATAGTTCCAAGGCAGGGACGCCACCAGCTCGATAATAAAACTCGGAGAGAACAGTGGGGTATCAACCATGAGGGAACTAGATATCTTTTCTGCAAAAACATGTAATCGAGTACACATTTCCTCCAAATGATTGCCAGCGTTTGGGGTCGATGAGATATACTCGGGGGAAAAAACGTAGAAATTCCCAGATCCTGGGGTCAATCGAAAGCAACAAATGAGCAGAGGTTACTGGAAATGTTCCCAGAGAATGCGGCTTCTTCTGCTACAGAGACTCCAGCTTAGCATTTTCTCTTAAACAGAATTTTTCTTAAATATATATTTTGCCCCCATGTTCTGTTAGAAATTCACATCTCCATTTTCTGGTGAACACACAGTGACGATCATAAGACCATAAGACCGTAAGACATAGGAGCAGAATTAGGAACCACTCGTCCCAAGGAGTCTGCTCCCCCATTCAGTCATGTCTGCTTCAAGATTTCCTTTGATGTAAAAAATACCACTGTCTCTCTTATTAATTTTTCGATTATGCATTATCCCCAATAATCGTCATTACCACCCGCTGAACTGACTGAACATCACCCCAGTGACCCTTTCTCCATGTTCCATCCCCCCTGACACCGTCAGCTGAACTCACTAATCTTCACCCCAGGGATCCTCTCTCCCGGCTACATTCCTCCTGATACCATCCCCCTGAACTCACTGAGCATCACCCCAGAGATCCCCTCTCCCTGCTCCATTCCCTCTGATTGCATCCCCCTGAACTCACTGAACGTCACCGCAAGGATCCTCTCTCCTGGCTCCATTCCGTCTAATAACATCCCCCTGAACTGCCGAATATCACCCCAGGGGTCCTCTCTCCCTGTTCCATTCACTCTGACACCATCCCCCTGAAGCCACTGAATATCACCCCAGTGATCTGCCGGTGAAATTCAAATCTTCCCGCCCTGACCATTCTGTCCACCTCCAACTCACTAAGTTCTTCCGCAGACTATTGATAACAGCAGCATCTCCTGAGGATTCTGGTTTGGTCCTTTGTATTTTCTGACATTTTATTTTCTGAAGCTGGGATCTTTTGATTGTAATGTCCTGAAGTTCAGCTTCGAGATCTGAGTTGGTTACATATCATATCAACTTCAGAGAGATAAAAATGAACCCCTGCATGCGTGTTCAGAAAAACTGCTCTTAATGGTGGAGTGGACTCGATGGGCCGAATGGCCTTACTTCCGCTCCTATGTCTTATGGTCTTATGGTCTTATAGTTACAATACTCTTTGACACATCATATCCACCGCCCCATGCAGCTATGTGCCCAACCCCCTCATTCTGTCACTTTCACCTTCAATCGGTAAGACTCCCCATCTCCATGTACTTTCCCCAAGCTCGGGAGGTCTCACGTTGGTCAGGGCCATTGTTTTTTTCTAAGGCATGCGGTACTGAATCTGGGAATGAGTGACTGGATAATGGAGAGGGAGATTTGTTTTACATAACACCTGTGCCAAAACTGTCCTATAATGTCATACCAGATTGTAGAGGGAGGTTTTTATTTCTATCTTTGTATAACCTGCTGGACTTAGTAATATGCTTAGCTGACAATCAGCACGCACACAAATACACCCACACCCACACACGCACGCACGGACACACACACATTTATACATTTTGGCTGTTTTGAGACTTTGCTGGTTAGGGTTACGACAAGATTCTATTCATACCTAATTTTAGTACAACCTTATAAAAGATAGAATTATTAATATGAATAAAATGAACATGTATTATGACACTGAAAACGAGCAACCTGAAACAATTGATTGCAGTTGGTGTGCAAATAAGCAAAGGTTTCAAATGGAAAAAAGGATAAAACAGAACGATAATAATAATTCAGCGTTAATAATGATCCCCAAAAAAATCATGTCACAATATTTGCACAGAAAGGTAGAAGTTTTTAGTCTGGATTCCACTGAATGGCGCTCCAGCACTTCAGATGTGGCCAAAAATATCCAAAACATAGAACATAGAGCAGTACAGCAGAGAACAGGCCCTTCGGCCCACGATGTTGTGCCGAGCTTTATCTGAAACCAAGATCAAGCTATCCCACTCCCTATCATCCTGGTGTGCTCCATGTGCCTATCCAATAACCGCTTACATGTTCCTAAAGTGTCTGACTCCACTATCACTGCAGGCAGTCCATTCCACACCCCAACCACTCTCGGCATAAAGAACCAACCTCTGATATCCTTCCTGTATCTCCCACCACGAACACTATAGTTATGCCCCCTTGTAATAGCTCCATCCACCCGAGGAAATAGTCTTTGAACGTTCACTCTATCTATCCCCTTCATCATTTTATAAACCTCTATTAAGTCTCCTCTCAGCCTCCTCCGCTCCAGAGAGAACAGCCCGAGCTCCCTCAACCTTTCCGCATAAGACCTACACTCCAAACCAGGCAGCATCCTGGTAAATCTCCTCTGCACTCTTTCCAGCACTTCCACATCCTTCTTATAGTGAGGTGACCAGAACTGCACACAATATTCCAAATGTGGTCTCACCAAGGTCCTGTACAGTTGCAGCATAACCCCACGGCTCTTAAACTCCAACCCCCTGTTAATAAAAGCTAACACACTATTGGCCTTCTTCACAGCTCTATCCACTTGAGTGGCAACCTTTAGAGATCGGTGGATATGAACCCCAAGATCTCTCTGTTCCTCCACAGTCTTCAGAACCCTACCTTTGACCCTGTAATCCACATTTAAATTAGTCCTACCAAAATGAATCACCTCACATTTATCAGGGTTAAATTCCATTTGCCATTTTTCAGCCCAGCTTTGCATCCTATCTATGTCTCTTTGCAGCCAACAACATCCCTCCACCTCATCCACTAGTCCACCAATCTTGGTGTCATCAGCAAATTTACTGATCCACCCTTCAGCCCCCTCCTCTAAGTCATTAATAAAAATCAGAAAGAGCAGAGGACCAAGCACTGATCCCTGCGGCACTCCGCTAGCAACCTGCCTCCAATACGAACATTTTCCATCGACCACCACCCTCTGTCTTCGATCAGACAGCCAGTTACCTATCCAATCGGCCAACTTTCCCTCTATCCCACACCTCCTCACTTTCATCATAAGCCCACCATGGGGGACTTTATCAAACGTCTTACTAAATTCCATGTATATGACATCAACTGCCCTACCTTCATCAACACACTTAGTTACCTCCTCAAAAAATTCTATCAAATTTGTGAGGCACGACTTGCCCTTCACGAATCCGTGCTGACTATCCCGGATTAATCCGCATCTTTCTAAATGGTCGTAAATCCCATCTCTAAGGACCTTTTCCATCAATTTACCAACCACCGAAGTAAGACTAACCGGTCTATAATTACCAGGGTCATTTCTATTCCCTTTCTTAAACAGAGGAACAACATTCGCCATTCTCCAGTCCTCTGGCACCATCCCCGTGGACAGCGAGGACTCAAAGATCAAAGCCAAAGGCTCTGCAATCTCATCCCTTGCCTCCCAAGGAATCCTAGGATACATTTAATCAGGCCCAGGGGACTTATCGACCTTCAGTTTATTCAAAAGTGCCAGGACATCCTCCCTCCGAACATCTATTTCCTCCAGCCAATTAGCCTGTAACACCTTCTCTTCCTCAAAAACATGGCCCCTCTCCTTGGTGAACACTGAAGAAAAGTATTCATTCATCACCTCGCCTATCTCGACTGACTCCATACACAAGTTCCCACTACTGTCCTTGACCGGCCCTAACCTCACCCTGGTCATTCTTTTATTCCTCACATAAGAGTAAAACGCCTTGGGTTTTCCTTGATCCGACCCGCCAAGGACTTCTCGTGTCCCCTCCTAGCTCTCCTCAGCCCCTTTTTCAGCTCATTCCTTGCTAACTTGTAACCCTCAATCGAGCCATCTGAACCTTGTTTCCTCATCCCTACATAAGCTTCCCTCTTCCTTTTCACAAGACATTCCACCTCTTTCGTGAACCATGGTTCCCTCACTCGGCCATTTCCTCCCTGCCTGACAGCGACATACCTAACAAGGACATCCAGTATTTGTTCCTTGAAAAAGTTCCACTTTTCATTAGTTCTTTCTCTGACAGTTTCTGTTCCCAACTTATGCCCCCTAATTCTTGCCTAATCGCATCATAATTACCTCTCCCCCAATTGTAAACCTTGCCCTGCCGTACGGCCCTATCCCTCTCCATTGCAATAACAAAAGACACCGAATTGTGGTCACTATCTCGAAAGTGCTCTCCCACAACCAAATCTAACACTTGGCCCGGTTCATTTCCCAGTACCAAATCCAATGTGGCCTCATCTCTTGTCGGCCTATCCAGATATTGTGTCAGGAAACCCTCCTGCACACCCTGCACAAAAACTGCCCCATCCGAACTATTTGACCTACAAAGTCTCCAATCAATATTTGGAAAGTTAAAGTCCCCCATGACAACTACCCTGTGGCCCCCACACATATCCATAATCTGCTTAGCAATTTCTTCCTCCACATCTCTATTACTATTTGGGGGCCTATAGTAATCTCCTAACAACATGACCGCTCCTTTCCTATTTCTAACCTCAGCCCATATTACCTCAATGTGCAGATGCCCCTCGAAGTGCCTTTCCGCAGCCGTTAAACTATCCTTGATTAACAATGCCACTCCTCCACCTCTTTTACCAGCTTCCCTACACTTAGTGAAACATCTATACCTCGGAATGTCCAACAACCATTCCTGTCCTTGTTCTACCCACGTCTCCGTAATGGCCACAACATCGTAGTCCCAAGTAGCAATCCACGCCCCAAGTTCATCTACCTTGTTCCGGATGCTCCTTGCATTGAAGTAGACACACTTCAACCCACCTTCCTGTCTACCGGTACCCACCCTTGACCCTGGTACCTTCCGCAATACCTCACCACCCTCACTGAATTCTGGACTACAACTCCTTTTCCCACTTCCCTGACAAATTAGTTTAAAACCCCCTGAAGAGCCGTAACACATTTCCCTCCTCGGATATTGGTGCCCCTCTGGTTCAGGTGCACCCCGTCCTGTTTGTACAGGTCCCACCTTCCCCAGAATGTGTTCCAATTATCCACGTATCTGAAACCCTCCCTCCTACACCATCCCTGCAACCACATGTTTAACTGCACTCTCTCCCTGTTCCTCAACTCGCTATCACGTGGCACCGGCAACGTACCAGAGATGACCACATGTTTTGTCTTGGCTCTCAGCTTCCAGCCCAGCTCCAGAAATTCCTGCTTTAAAATACCCGTCCCTTCGCTTACCTATGTCATTGGTACCAATGTGTACCACGACTTGTGACTGTTTCCCCTCCCCCTTCAGAATCTGGAAAACACGGTCTGAGACTTCACGGACCTTGGCATCCGGTAGGCAACATACCATCCGTGAGTCTCTTTTGCTGCCACAGAACCTCCTATCTATCCCTCTAACTAACGAGTCCCCAATAACTATTGCCCTCCCGCTCTGCCCCTTACCCTCCCGAGCCACAGAGACGGACACAGTGCTGGGGATCCTCTCACTGCGGCTCACCACTGGTATGTCATCCCCCTCAACCGTATCCAAAACGGAATACTTGTTGCTCAGGGGAACGACCACCGGGGATCCCTGCACGGACTGCTTCCTCCCAGCCCCTCTCACCGTCACCCATCTGTTTTCATTCCTCGGAGTAACTGTATTCCTAAAGCTTCTGTCTATGGCCACCTCTGCGTCCCTAATGATCCTAAGTTCATCCAACTCCAGCTCCAGTTCCCTAACACGGTTTTGGAGGAGCTGCAGATGGGTGCACTTCCCACAGGTGTAATCAGCAGGGACACTGTCGTCGTACCTCACCTGAAACATAGTGCAAGAGGAACATAGCACTGCCTGCACACCCATCCCCTCTAGATACCTTGCCAGTATCAGGTAGAAAGTGCAAAAATGAATTCAAACTCACCCCTGCTCGCCCTTTCTGCCTAAGCCCTGTGAGCCAAAGCCTTATAGCTCACACTCTGCTTCCCACTCACTCCCCGCCCGCTCCCGATGCTGCCCGCTGTATACTGCAGCCTATCTTTTATACTTCGCGCGCTTAAAAAACCCTTCCCAGACTCCTTAGCAGCCCACTTCCAGTTTTCACTTGAAACTTAAAATTCTACTGCAAAAGTAAAGGCCAAAAAAAAACACGCACGAGCTGACAAATTAAATAAATAAACAATTCAATTAATCTCTCACCAGCACTGCTGCCTCCAATCACTCCCTCTCAGCTTGCTCCAGTGGAACAATGAGGGGGAACCTCCCAGGTAACCGACTTTTAAAGTTAAAATAAAAACCCTTCCCAGACTCCTTAGCAGCCCACTTCCAGTTTTCACTTTAAACTTAAAATTCTACTGCAAAAGTAAAGGCCAAAAAAAACCACACACTAGCTGACTAATTAAATAAATAAACAATTCAATTCATCTCTCACCAGCACTACTGCCTCCAATCACTCCCTCTCAGCTTGCTCCAGTGGACCATCAGTTTATTGGTATCACGGGTGACAGTTGTGATTACAGGAAATATCTTTGTCAAGGGGCAATACTTCACACGACGGGACATTTAGGGAGGAGCTTGCATCCACATTCCAGGCTTTATGGCAAAGAGGTTTACTTTTTTTTTCTATTCATTCATGGGACATGGGCACCGCTGGCTGGCCAACATTTCTTTGCGCATCCCTATTTGCTCTTGAAGAGAAGTTGAGAGTCAACTACGTTACTGTGTGGGCAAGGACGCAGATGTCCTTCCTGAAAGGACATTAATGAACCAGTTGCTTTTCCAACAATCAACAATGGCTTCATGGTCATTAGTAGATTCTTAACCGCCGACTTTTTTTATTGAATTCAAGTTCAGCTGCCATGGCGGGATTCGAACCCTGGCCCGCAGAAGATTAGCTGAATTTTTGAATTAATATTCCTGCGACAATGAAATGAGGTCATCGCCCCCACTGTACATTGTATTTCATAGTCCATTGAAGCTGGCTCGTCCGAAGAAAGAGGCTAATATTGAGTTCAATAAGATTAGTTCCTCGACGTGTCATAAACATATTTTGTGATACTTTGTTGATTTTGAGAACTGATTCTTATCCCCTGTCTTATTCTTATCCCCAGTGGAAATTATCTGGTAAGTACCCGATTCTTGCATTCCTTTATTCGTGTTCGTGCCAGATTGACAAAACTTCCTGATAAAGAATTGAACCTTGCAGCCTCCCTCTGTGTAAATAATAATTCCTGCATTACAGTATCGACTGCACTTGAAATCAAATCCATTGTCTGTAAAATGCATTTGGAGACCCTGAGTATGTAATATTAGGTTCAAAAATTAGGGTCAATGCTGTGACAAACTTCCAGAGATGAATTAGTTTGAAGGACAGGACTAAGGTAGTCAATATTACACTGACATTGCACTAATTAGAAACATATGTTTTCATTGTAGTTTGTCAATTTACACTGGTGTTGTGCCCTACCAACTAATTGCGCGTGTGTATAATGAACTACATAAGTATTACATGACATGCTAGCCTGTATAATGTTTAGACGGTCTTACTTTCAAAAAAACAGAGACAAATGGTGATCTTATAGAGGCCTATAAAATAATGAGGGGCGTAGATGAGGGAGGTAGTCAACATCTTTTCCCAAAGGTAGAGGAGTCTAAAATTAGAGAGCAAACGTTTAAGTTGAGAGGGGAGAAATACAATAGGGCCCAGAGCGGCACTTTTTCACTCAGAGGGTGGTGAGTTTCTGGAACGAGCTGCCAGAGGTAGTAGTAGAGGCGAGTACAATTTTGTCTTTTAAAAAGCATTTCGACAGTTACTTGGGTAAGATGGGTATGGAGCGAGCTGAGACAACCGTGGGCAATTGGGACTAGCTTAGAGGTAAAAACTGGGCGGCATGGACAAGTTAGGACGAAGGGGCTGTTCCAAGCTGTCAACCTCTATGACTCTATAACACAATTCTTAATGTTTGCAATTGCACACATTGGTTATACTGCACTTGACACTGTCTCATTTAGTGTTGAACAAGGCCTTGCCTTTGTTTAAATCAGACAAGATCGAGTTCAGTTACCAGTGTATTTGAGACAATGACTCTTCTCATAGCCTGAGTCTCTGTCTCAGTCTTAAATGAAGCAGAAAGCGCTCCGGTTCGAATTAGATCAGTCCCTACGTTTGGTATGAAAATAGTAAAGCTTGTCTGAATTTCATTGCACTCAATAGTTTTAAAGGAGATTTGATCCTGTTTGTGATTGCATCATGGTATATTTGGGATTAGTAACAGTGTTTTGTTTCTATTATTCGACAATATCCCCTGTCACTGTTCATATTGCAGGAGGCCAAGTGTGATGCATACCAACCGCACACCCCGCCCCCCCCCCACCCCGCCTCCTCGACTCCCAACACCATTCACACTCAGTCGGCAAACAATGAATGGATAGGTGGCATTCAGGGATCCAAATGGGATTTGGATATGCCACTGCAAAATCTGTCTGCAGCATTTCTTTAAAAAGCACTTCATGCACTGTTGATGACGGTTCGGGAGGTCTCAGGTCATGAATAACGCGGTTGACATGCAGAAAAGGAGGAAAGAAAGAAGGAAAGGAAGCGGGAAAGAAAGCGGGAAAGAATGAAAGAAAGAGGGAAAGAAAGAAAGAGGGAAAAAAAGAAAGAGGGAAAGAAAGAAAGAGGGAAAGAAAGAAAGCCGGAAAGAAGGAAAGAGGGAAAGAAAGAAAGAGGGAAAGAAAGGAAGCGGGAAAGAAAGAAAGCGGGAAAGAAAGAAAGAGAGAAAGAAATAAATGTAGGAACCACAGCAACAAACGTGAACTGACGAAGAACACTGTCCCCTCCCACCCGCCCCGCCCCCATCCCCCACACCTCCCCCCCCCCCACCCTTCCCCCTCCCCCGCCCCCATCTCCTCCACAAGAAAATGGTAATGAGAGAAATAAGCAGACACTGATTTTCGTGGTGTTAAATGAGAATGCACAAAATCGGGTTTTAATATTACAACATCACATTTGAGAGGGCAAACACAGAACGTGGCTTCGCATCTCATCCAGTATTTGGACCACGCATCAGTTCAGGACTCCTTCAATATTGACAACACGGAACACTTTGTGCAACAGGAAATGCCCTAAATACATGAAGGGTGGGATGTTGAACGTGGGACTTATAAATTCCTGTGTGTGTGTGTGTGTGTGCGCGCGTGAGAGAGACACAGAGAGAGAGAGCGACAGAGAAAGACAGAGACAGACAAACAGATAAAGAGAAACGGAGAGACAGAGGCAGCTACACACTGGGCTACTCTGATGTTCCTGGGAAATAATTGTTAATTTTTCCACTGTTTAAACCCACCAGTGAGCATGGTGAAGGGACAGATCAGCAATTTCTTCAGCTCCTCTCTGAACTTGTTCTGGGCCACTGCATAGATGAAGACATTGTTGCAGGAACTGAGTGACTGGAACATGTTAGTTGCCTCTTGAAGGATATAGTCTGGACTATTGAAATCCAGGCTGGTGAGGTAGCCCGCACTTGCGAGCCGTGCATAGAGGAAATGTCCGACATAGGTAGCCCACAGGAGAAGAAAACTGAGCGAGATGGCGAAGAGCAGGACAATGGACTTCCTGCGGTTTTCCATCTCCGGATCTCCCTGGTTCTCGTTGCCCCGGAGTCTCCTGCGGGCACTGCTGGCCGCTAAGATGTGTCTTACAGTCAGGGCGTTGAGTAGCAGAATGAGGAGGAACGGAAGAAGTGGGGTTAAGATTTTGTCCAGCCAGTCATAGGCCAGCCAGGCTGGAGCTGTGTAGAAGGTGACCTTCATGTCGCAGAACCAGGGCACCCCATCCAGGATGTACAAGGGCTGGTAGACAAAGTAGTAAGGGAAGTTTTCCACACAGCTGAGGGCACAGACTATCCCTATAACCCGCAATGCTGTTTTGTCGGCGCAGTATCTGGTCTTCAGGCTGTGACAGCAGATGGCCACGAAACGGTCGATGGTGAAAGCCACAGTCAGCCAAACTGAACCATCCCGAGTCGCAAAGGCCAGCAAGGCACTGACTCTACATGCGGGGGTGGTGGATAGGACACTGTTAGAAAAGTAGATGCGTCCGATCCGATTGAGGATGACGGCAGTGATGATGACCAAGAAATCACTCACCGCTATCGCCACCAGGTAGTAGGTGATGCACCGGGAGAGTCCACACCGCTCTCGGCATAAGATTACAATCGCCAATAAGTTCGCTGTGAGAGGTAAAAAGAGTGAAAAGCTACAGGGCAGAATCCAAAAACCAATTACTGACTCATCGAATCAGTTACCGAATCCGTCCTTATCTTACCTTTTGCCACCCCCAGACTCTAGTAGTTGGCATTCGTTCAATATCCAATGCTGAACTAAACATGTGTCATTGTAGAAAGTATTGCAATCTGAGCCCGCCACAAACTCTGTTTCCTGGTCAGCTCGCGATTAGTTACCCAACTTCAGCTCATTCCAAACAATTGTTACTGATGCCGTTATTCACAACAGGCCCAGTACATCAATCAAGTCTATGCTCGCTAATTTTTTATTGATTCCCAGTCCAGCAGTGTCTCGTTTTTAATAATCTCATCCTCCTCATCTTTAAATATCTCCATAGTCTCGTCATTCCAGGTCCCTGCAGCTTCCTGCAGCCAACTGAGTTCACAGTTTACCTCCAACTCTGTCCCCTTGTGTGTCCCTGATGTTTATCCAGCCTTTGGCAGTAGTTACAGCTTTAGCTGTCGAGGCCCTATTATCTGGAACTTCCGCTATCAACGGTTGTTTCTCGCCATCCCTCTTTAGGACGTTCATAATTCTTTGATCAAATTTTGTGTGAACTATCTACTTATGTCCTTCGGTTTTAAATGTCTTTGTGAAAGTTCTCCCCATACGTACAGCAGTGGCTGAAGAAACAAGAGCAGCTTTACCTTTTCCATCTGCAATCACAGATGATTAATAATGGGTGACATGGTGGCACAGTGGTTATCACTGTTTCCTCATAGTGACAGGAATCCGGGTTAAATTGTGAGATACTGTGTGGCGTTTGTACGTTCTCCTCGTGTCTGCATGGGTTTCCTCTGGGTGCTCCTGTTTCCTCCCACAGTCCAAAGATATGCGGGTTAGGTTAATTGGCCATGCTAAATTGCCCCTTAATATCAAGTGTACCAGCAGTGTTATTACGAGAAGTTAAAGGGATAGGGCCAGGTGGGAATATGGTCGGTGGAGCCTCGATGGGCCGAATGGCCTCCTTCTGAATCAATGGTTCTAAATGTTGACCTTGTCACGGACACCCACAAAAATATCCAAAATAAAAATCAAATGTAGAAAATCTATCAGCACAAGAAAAACCTGCATAGCAGATTTAAACTCTTGATTATCCATTCATCCCTTTGAAACCTTTATATTCAACACGGATTCATGAAGGGTCAGTCTTGCCTCACAAATTTGATTGAATTCTTTCAAGAGGTAGCTACGTGTGTAGATGAAAGTAGAGCAGTTGATGTCACATACATGGATTTTAGTAAGGCGTTTGGTCAGGTCCCCCATGGTTGGCACATGAAGAAAGTAAGGAGGTGTGGGATGGAGGGAAATTTGGCCGATTGGATTACTAACTGGCTATCTCATAGGAGTGGAGATGCCGGCGTTGGACTGGGGTAAACACAGTAAGAAGTTTAACAACACCAGCTTAAAGTCCAACAGGTTTATTTGTAGCAAAAGCCACACAAGCTTTTGGAGCCCCAAGCCACTTCTTCAGGTGAGTGGGAATTCTGTTCACAAACAGGGCATATAATGGTGCCCTGTTGATGAATTAACACTGCTTGACAATCACCAGGCAAGACTGTTCTCTTCCTGTTGGGGAGCACTTCAGCGGTCGCGGGCATTCGGCCTCTGATATTCGGGTAAGCGTTCTCCAAGGCGGCCTTCACGACACACGACGGCACAGAGTCGCTGAGCAGAAACTGATAGCCAAGTTCCACACACATGAGGACGGCCTCAACTGGGATATTGGGTTCATGTCACACGATTTGTAATCCCCACAGCTTGCCGGGACCTGCAGAGTCTCACTGTCTGGAGACAATACACATCTCTTTAGCCTGTCTTGATGTTCTCTCCACTCACATTGTTTATATCTTAAAGACTGGATTAGCTGTAAGTATTCGCAATCCAACCATTATTCATGTAAATTGAGTTTGTGTCTTTACATGCCCTGTTTGTGAACAGAATTCCCACTCACTTGAAGAAGGGGCTTGGGACTCCGAAAGCTTGTGTGGCTTTTGCTGCCAAATAAACCTGTTGGACTTTAACCTGCTGTTGTTAAACATCTTACTGTATCTCATAGAAGACAGAGGGTCGTGGTGGATGGAAAATTTTCAGACTGGAGACCAGTTACCAGCGGTGTCCCACAGGGATACAACAGTACTGGGTCCTCTGCTATTTGTGTTTTTTTATCAATGACTTGGAGGAGGGGGCTGAAGGGTGGATCAGTAAATTTCCTGATGACACCAAGATTGGTGGAGTAGTGCATGAGGTGGAGGGCTGTTGTAGGCTGCAAAGAGACATTGATAGGATGCAGAGCTGGGCCGAAAAATGGCAGATGGAGTTTAACCCTGATAAGTGCGAGGTGATTCATTTTGGTTGGACAAATTTGAATGCGGATTACAGGGTCAACGGTCGGGTTCTGAGGAATGTGGAGCAACAGAGATCTTGGGGTTCATATCCACAGATCTCTGAAGGTTACCACGCAAGTGGTTAGAGCCGTGAAGAAGGCCTATAGTGCGTTTGCATTTATTAACAGGGGATTTGAGTTTTCAGAGCTGTGGGGTTATGCTGCAACTGTACAGGACCTTGGTGAGACCACATTTGGAATATTGTGTGCAGTTCTGGCCACTTCACTATTAGAAGGATGTGGAAGCATTGGAGAGAATGCAAAGGAGATATACCAGGATGCTGCATGGTTTGCAGCGTAAGTCTTATGAGGAAAGATTGAGGGTGCGAGGGCTTTTCTCTTTAGAGCGGAGGAGGATGAGAGCCGACTTAATAGAGGTTTATAAGATGATGAGAGGGATAGATAGAGTGGACGTACAGAGACTATTTCCTCGGGTGGATGTAGCTGTTACTAGGCGGCATGACTGTAAGGTTCATGGTGGGAGATGTAGGAGGGATGTCCGGGGTAGGTTCTTTACTCAGAGAGTGGTTGTGGTGTGGAATGGACTGCCTGCCGTGATCGTGGAGTCAGACACTTTCGGAACTTGCAAGCAGTTATTGGATAGGCACACGGAGCACACCAGAATGATAGGGAGTGGGATAGCTTGATCTTGGTTTTGGTCAAAGCTCGGCACAACATCGACGGCCGAAGGGCCTGTACTGTGCTGTACTGTTCTGTGTTTCTATGTTTCTTTCCTTAATTAATTCCTATGACTACATTAATATTGGGGGCTGCCCAGTGATAAATCAGTGTATTGTAACTATTAAATCATTGCAGACGCCGCACTGCAAATTCTTGCAATCACGACATGATTTTTTAAAATATTCGATCTCATCTAATTCAAAGAATGCAATAGTTGATTCACCAATAAATCACGGCACGAAAATGCACGGTACTTCCAAAATAACATTCCGAACACCAGCGAATTTCACAACATTTAATGAAACTCAAAGTTCGACAATATAACAGATGCAAAGTCATCAAATATAGTGCAAATTAGGCCACCCAATTAAATGCATTTCTATCTTTGTGCAGCAGAATAAATTGAATCATGTCTTGGAATAGTCCATGATTCAATCAAGTAAAGCATAGAATTTACCAATATACGGTATAATATCAAATAAGGCGCCTATATACATATGTTGGTACCCCGTTGAAGTTCCTTAAACTCATCAGTGCTAAATAGCATAATGAGCCCGTTCCTGAAAGAGAAGAGCCCAAATTATTGTGGTTTTTTTTAAAAAACGATACAACTTAAATAACTTTTTTGAGTTCCATTTCTTACCAGGGACACCTATAGCAGCAAGAATAGGGTAGTAAATGGCATAGAAGAGACCTTTCGCTGGTCCGTGCATCGTCTCTCAGAAACTAAAGGGTTTTCAGAAACTTAAAACTTTGCTCTGTGACACATTCAAAGAGTCCCTCATTTATTCTGAATGAGAGTCTCCGGGGGAACAATTAGGTAACAACCTGCTCCTTAGTTACACTTTGGTAAACAAACAGATTAACTCACCATTTCACGTCTTCCACTTGCCATAATGGCAACATGGATGATTACATTTTGCACTTGGACCGACTCAGGATTTTGTGCTTTGCCCGTCTCCACAAACCCATGGCTTTGTGTCCCCTCCAAGTGGAATGGATGGCGGCAGATACTGAACTGTGGTCCGATATTTAACTAAAAATCGTCACTTCCATTCTCTGACACGCTACCAACTATTTACTGTTTTTAGGTGCCAGATCAGTTCTTGCATTTGGTTTATTCATCAGTGCATAATGCTCCCAAAATATTTCAATATATCTACAACTATACTATTACAAATCAGGACTTGGTAACATGGCGGGGGGTCTATTCAGCTGGAGATAATTTCATTTAAATTCTGGGCCATATGGGAATTGCAGGACGCTTCCTTAGATTGCATCTGGCTTCCTTGTATAGGTCAGGGTCGCCTGACTTGAACGCCTCAGACCGAGAATTCAGCAAGCAGTGGATATCCCTGTTCAACCATGGTTTCCGGTTGGGAAACACTCAAATTTTCCTCTTTGGCACACACTCTTCTATACACTTACAAATGAAGTTAGTTACTGTAGTGGTGTACGCGTTCAGGCTAGTCGCAAAGTTTTTCAAAACTGACTAGCCTACTGACTCTAAGCAGCCCCATAGGAGATCATCTGATTCCTCAGACCAACATTGCATGACTTTCTTTGATGGATTCTCCCGCTTCAGTTTTTGCTTGTAAGTCGGGAGCAGGAACACAGCCTTGTAGTCTGATTTGCCAAAGTGTGGGCGGGCGATAGAGTGGTAGGCATGTTTGATATTTGTGTAGCAGTGGCTCAGGATGTTTGGGCTTCTGATGGAACAGGAGATGTGTTGGCGGTAACTTAGTAGTACGCTCTTGAGCTTGGTCTGATTGAAGTCCCCGGCCACGCTGAATAAGGCCTCGGGATGTTTCATCTCAAAGCTATTTTTAGTGATGTATATTACATCCAGCGCGATCTTCAAATCCACATGGGGTGGGATATAATGGTCCACAGCAACTACAATTGCCTGTTCAGAATTTCTATCCTGGACTGAATGTGACTAATTTTGTAAACATCGTTTACAAGTGATGTGAGGAAACATCACATCCAAATCAGACAGAGTCTCGGTTTATTAGGACCTGAATATCCTCAGAATTTGAACGTGGAATGCGAAAAGTTTGTCTGTTCTGCCTGGAAGAGAAGATGTTAAACATCAGTGTGACTGAAAAGCGAGTAAGAGTGATCCAGTGATCTGACTCTGGAAAGAGCTTTAACCAGTTACACAGGCTGAAAATAATCACACCATTCACAGCGACGAGAAACTGTACACGTGTTCTGTGTGTGGACGAGGCTTAAACTGATCATGCAACCTGGTGAGGCACATGGACATCAGCACCATGGAAAAACAATGGAAATGTGAGGACTGTGGGAAATGATGCAGTTACATTTCCCTGCTGGAAAGCCATTGCCGCAGTCACACTGGAGAGAGGCCATTCACCTGCTCTATGTGTGGGGAGGGATTTATTCAGTCAGCTGGGCTTTGGTCTCAAAAGCAGATTCACACTGAGGAAGAAACATTCATCTGTACTTCCTGTGGGAAGAGATTCAGACACTCTTCAGCACTCACTGTGCACCAAAGCACTCAAACTGTGGAGAGGCCTTTCAATTATTGCGTGTGTGGGAAGGAATTCACTCAGTCATTCCACCTGCTGTCGCACCAGGGAATTTATGCTGGGAGAGGCCATTTGCCTGCCCCGAGTATCTGAAGGGATTGAGTGGGTCATCCCGCTTACTGTCACACCAGAGAGTTCACATGGAGGAGCAACCATTCAGCTGCACTGGCTACGGAAAGAGTTTCAGACAGGCATCCTCTCTTGTTGCACACCAGCGAAATCACACTGGACAGAGACCGTTTACTTGCTTTGTGTTTGGAAAAGATTCACAGTTTCACCAACCCTGCTGAGACACCAGCGAATTCACACTGAAGAGAAGACATTCAGCTGTTTTGACTGTGGAAAGAATTTCAGGCAGTCATCCAACCTCACTGCTCACCGACACACACACTGCAGAGACCATTCACATGCTCCGTGTGCAGGAAGGGATTCAATCGGTCATCCAGCCTCTCTGCTCACCAGCGGGTTCACAGAGAGAGAGGCCGTTCACTTGCTCTGTGTTTGGAAAGGGATTCGCAAATTCTTTCAATTTGCTGGCTCACCAACATACACACACTAAGAGGGCATTCAACTGTTCTGTGTGTGAGAAGGGATTCACTCAGTCTGAATGGCTCCTAAGACATCAACAGGTTCATAAGTGACTGCAGGGGTTGGATTCTGCTATCATTGCTGCTGTTCAGTATTGATAGTCTGACAATAATTTATTTCTACTGATGTTAACAAAGCCTATAACTTGCTGGGATTTAATATTCTGGAAGTGTCACTGATTTTCGGTGCTGCAATGTCGCTTTTTAAAAGCAACACCTGTGATCTCCTCCCTTAACTGAAGATCTCGCAACAGAAATCTGCTTAGAATAAAATTATGAACTTTTGCTTCAATTCCAATTTGATCTTTGGAGCAATTTAGTATCTGAAAGATTCATCTGCAGGGGACAAAGTATTGATTTTCAATGCTCTTATTGAGATTTTCTCGAGTGCTACTCTTTGATTTTTAAGGACTATGTTTTGATTTCCAGAGAATCTTTTTCCATTCTCACCAATTCCTTTAGTAGTAGTAATAGAGGTGTATAAAATTATGAAAGGCATAGAAAGGGCGAACGGTGGGAAGCTTTTTCCCAGATCGGTGGTGACGTTCACGAGGGGTCATAGGTTCAAGGTGAGGGGGGGCGGGGGGCGGGGGGGGGGGAGGTTTAACACGGATATCAGAAGGACGTATTTCACACAGACGGTGGTAGGGGCCTGGAATGCGCTGCCGGGCAAGCTGGTGGAGGCGGACACACTGGGAACGTTTAATATTTATCTAGATAGCCACATGAACGGAGTGGGAATGGAGGGATACAAAAGAATGGTCTAGTTTGGACTAGGGAGCGGGCTTGGAGGGCCGAAGGGCGCGTTTCTGTGCTGTATTGTCCTTTGTTCTTTGTTCTAGTGATGTGGTCACGGAGTGACATCACCTTTTGTGTTCGTGTTGAATATCTTTTGAGTTTACTTCTTTAAATAAGATAGCACAAATACTGACGACTGTGTATATATTAAATCTTTAAATTGGAATGTATAAATAAGAGTTTTTTTGGAAAGCTATTCCAAAACATTGCACACCAGTGAAATTTAAAAATACTCCGACATTCCATTTCCAAAATGAGATTTCTAACTATTTGACACAAGGTAACTCATTCGAGGCAAACTTGTTTCTTGGCTCAGATGTGTGGATTTTGTGTGGATTTAGATTAATAATCCATCAATAAACTCACTGAGATCAGCTCAGACCGGGGGTTCTGTGTGTTGTCTGTGAGCGTTCAGCTGCAAACGAAAGCAATTTAGAATATGAACCTGGATGAATGCATCTCAATTTCTAATTTGACCCACGTGATTGGTAAGTCAGTTCAGAATACCTGGTTAATCAAATTCCTGACCTGTACACCCACCTTCTGAGATGTATAAAAGTAGTCGAGAATTGTTGAGCAGAATGTGGAAAGCTCTGTGTCGCCGGTGGTTGAATCACTCTCTTTGAGGATTACACGGCCATGAGACTAATTCTGTAGCGTGAATACGGAGGGAATAGAAGGATCCGGGCCGAGTGAGGGTGGAAGATTTTTTTTTGTAGTTTTTTCAGGACACCATGATCAGCACAGGTCCTGAAGGGCCGAAGGGCCTGATCCTGTGCTCTCCTTTTGTTTGTTATTTTGTTCTTTGTTTTAACTGAATCACTGAGTGCTTTCAGAACTTTCTCATTTTAGTTTACATTTCCTGAATGAGCGTTGGGACACATACCGCAGGATCTCCGCCCCCACCTCTGGCCAAGTCAACTGTTCAATATCCAGCTACCTTACTGCGATTTGACAGAAAATCAATTGCAATGGTATCTCAGCTCTCTGGTTTATCTTTCCAGCGGCCTGTCATCCACTGCTTCACGCTGATTGGACAGGAATCATCCAACCATCGCCCTCTTGGAATGTGGGTTTACAATACCCAGAGTGCACCAGTGGAGATAGGCAGAAGAAGTGAGGTCATGGAGCGGGAATGAGGTAACCAAAAGGAAGTGAAGTCACAGAGGACACGCACACAGACACCTGGGGTTAAGGGTTAAGATTTGCATTGTCAATTCGGAGTCCGAATGGGGCAGGGGTTAAAGCGGAACTGAAGGCTCATTAGGGTCAGCGACAGAAAGAGAGAGGGAGAGATAACTAGCATAGAAAGACAACAACAGGATCAGTAACCGTGAGAGACGGGGAGAGAGAGATAAATACCATCGGAATAAAACAAAAGGATCAGATACCCAGAGGGAGGGAAGGAGAGAGAAAGAGAGAACAAAGAACAAAGAATAAAGAACAATACAGCACAGGAACAGGCCCTTCGGCCCTCCAAGCCCGTGCCGCTCCCTGGTCCAAACTAGACCATTCTTTTGTATCCCTCCATTCTCACTTCGTTCATATGGCTATCTAGATAAGTCTTCAACGTTCCCAGTGTGTCCGCCTCCACCACCTTGCCTGGCAGCGCATTCCAGGCCCCCACCACCCTCTGTGTAAAATATGTCCTTCTGATATCTGTGTTAAACCTACCCCCCTTCACCTTGAACCTATGACCCCTCGTGAACGTCACCACCGACCTGGGGAAAAGCTTCCCACCGTTCACCCTATCTATGCCTTTCATAATTTTATACACGAGAGAGAGAGATAATCATGATGATGGAGGATAACTCTGGAGTTGCATACAATAATAGTTCAATTGTTAAAAAAAACTGAATTGTATATTTCAATATGGACACAAACATCAAAAATGGCTGGGAATGTAAACAAGCCACTGACAGCAATGTCTGCAGCGTCTCTCTCGAAGGAATAATGGAACACCACCCTCTGTTTCCAGACAAAGTAACTGTAAAACAATTGAAAGACTGGTTACCATCTCCGGTAATGACAAAGGGACATAACAATTTTTATCTGAAAGACCTGGGTGTTAATTACCTTATTGAGAATGTTTATCCTGGGTTTCCACTTTGAAGACTCAAAACACACCAGTTAAAAGCTATCCCAGAGATTTGTCCAGGGCTACTGCCTCTTAGTCAGTCGGTATGCGTGTGGGTCTGAGCCAATTATCTGAAAAAACACTTGGAAGTTTGCCACATGGAAAACGAAACGGTAACTGGAGCAGTGCCCCTACAAAAATATCCAGCTTTTGCAGGAACATCTAAAATTCCTTCTCTGATTGCGAAAGTCAATCAACCAGCAGAACGATTGCAACTGGAAAAGGTTCTGAAATCTCTCTACTTAACTGCAGGACACCAGAGCTGAATAACAACTACGGGAACAATCTGTATCGACCACAGCGCTCATTGTCTGCTCCTTGCCACTCAAGGACAGTTCCATACAACGTTTTATTTATATTTGCTTGCGATTGGACACAATTGTTATGTCTAATCTGATTGAATGTAGATTCATATGTTTTACCATTTATTCTTACCCTTATTGTTGTGAATAAACTTACTCTGTCTTCACCCAAGAAAGCCTAGTTAAATTGGTTGCTTTTTAAAACATTTTTATTGAGCCAGAAAAAGCTATTGAAGGGAAAGCGATCCTTGCAATATTCAAACTTCATGCTAGGAGCAGAGGGTGGATTGGAAAAAGGCATGGAACCAGCCATCCACACCCAGGTTTGTGTTAATTGGGGAGATGCGGGGGGAGGGGGGTGGGGGGGGGGGAGGTGTGGGGGTGGGGGGATGGGCAGCGGCCTTACCCAGATCAACAAACTGTGGGAAACGTCACCTGGGGCTGGTCTTAACAAAGCAGAGAGGGGCAGAGAGACAGAGATTGAGGGGGAGTGGAACAGACTGACGGCGAGAGAGAATGGGTGAGGCAGACAGCAAGAGAAACAGATAAAAATAGGGAGAGAGGGAGAATGAAATAGAGAGGTAAAGAGGCAGAGACGGAGAAAGTGAGAGGGCAAGTGAGACAGAGAGTGGGGAACAGGAAAACGGCAGAGAAAATGAGCCAAAGAGACACAGCCAGAAAGAGAGTGAGGAGAAGGAGAGGGCTGAGAGGGAGTTGTGAAAGAAGAGAGACATAGGCATCAGGAGACAGAAAGAGTGACGGACAGAGGCAGAGAGAGATAGAGAGGTAGGGACAGGCATGCAGAAGATGAAAAACAAAGATGAGAAAGATGAAAAAGAAAAAAAAAAGCAAAGATAGAGGCGAGAAATAGCTGGAGACAGAAAGACTCGCAGAGGGAATAGAGCGAGTGATCGAGGTTTAGAGAGAGGTCGATGTGGAGAGGGAAACACAGAGAAAGAGAAATGCAGAAAGATAGCAATAGTTGAGAGGGACGGGATAAGCAGAGAGGGAGCCAGTGAGACAGACTTACCAAAAGAAATGAGTCCGTCTTGCTGAAAGCACTGGCGTGCTTATGATCCGCGGTTCATGAGGAATAATTTTTATTCCCTCAAGTTTCACAGTGCTCCAGTGGTTGCCTCTGTTTCATCCGCCCAGCAACAACTTTACTGCTGCAAGAATTGTGGAGCTCCATTTAAACCGCTCCCCAGGACTTGTTACACAACGACTGCAGGGGATGTCCGGCAAGAATTCAGCATCGCATTGTTGACAGGACGCCCTCAACAGGATGCTGGATGGTGTGGAAAGGAGGTGGGACATACTTTACCCCCACTCCAGATGACAACCTTCCAGCAGGGTCAGAATTTTCAGCTGGAATGCAGTGGCAGCCCTGGTGAGTGCAAGTGCGTTCCAGTAGAAGATGGAGAAGCATTGTCGGAAGAAAAGGAATGATCTTCTTCATTCAGCCTGAGTAAGTTTCACAGGGCTCGGCGTTGGGACCCTTGCTGTTTGCGTTATATATTAATGATATAGACGTGGGAGGCACAGTTGTTTAATTTGCAGATGACACAACGATTG
The DNA here is from genome assembly GCF_964213995.1 of Mustelus asterias. NCBI lineage: Eukaryota > Metazoa > Chordata > Chondrichthyes > Carcharhiniformes > Triakidae > Mustelus > Mustelus asterias. Next base: position 11,893,984 of record NC_135830.1, read on the forward strand.
GCCAAGTAGTGGATAGAGTAGAGGATAGCTATAGTCTCCAAAACAATATCGATGGGTTGGTGAAATGGGCGGTAAAGTGTCAGATGGTTTTTGACATAGAGAAGGTCATGCATTTAAGGAGGTCAAGCAGTTAGAGTGGATGCCAAAAGAACACATCTGTTGTTTCCCAACGGAACGAACACGGATATCTACTGCTTGATGAAGTGCAGGCCTGAGGTATTCAAGTCGGGTGACCGTGACCTATACAAGAAAGCCAGATAAGATCTACACGAACCATCAAATATGTCGAGAGACAGTAGCAGACAAAGCTAGAGTCCCAGGCTCGCCACACGGACTCACGTTGATGTATTCAAGAAAATACAGGCTACACGGCCAAGGCATGTAGAATCGCCGGCACCAATGCACCCCTCCCAGATGAGCTCAATGTATTTGATATCCGTTTTGAGCAAGATGTCGGTGAGAGCTCGCCTTCCACCCTGGAAGCCTCGGCTGAACCGCTATCGAGGTCACCATCCAGACATCAGATCGGCCTTCTCGAAAGTTAACCCCCGGAAACCGACTGGCCTGGATGGGGTACCCGGACGGGCAGTCAGAACCTGCGTGGACCAGCTGGCTGGTGTATTTGCAAACATCTTTAACCGCTCCTTACACCGATCTGAGGTGCCTTTCTGCTTCAGGCAGACGATCACCATCCTTGTACCAAAGGCAACGTGCCTCAATGATGATCAGAAAGTTGGAAAGCCAAAGAGCAACTCTTGCCGCTCTGCACCGAATTCCCACTTCGTTCCAAATGCAACAATATCCTCCCTCACTCTGGCTGTGTCTCACTCAGTATGCGCTCACTCTCAACCGTTGGTGCTCCCACTGACTTTCGATTCCAAAGGGACGTTCCAGCATTTTCCTGCTGCTGAGGTTGTTGTGTGTGCGGGTGTGTTGTGCAGATTTGGAAGCTGAACTGGACATTGTCAGAGTTGCTGGGATTGCTGTGTATGGCCTCTGGATTTCTAATCCACTTCCATATCCACTGCACCAACCGCGCTCAGTCTGCCACCCCGGCCCTTTAAATACTCGCCTCCTCCCCCGGCACAGCCAATCACAACATCGTTTTTTCCCCGCGCTCGCGCTCCGAACCTTGGGACTTAAATCGTGGCTCATCGCCCCGCCTCCTCCAGCTCGTGCTGTCGGAGCAACCAATCAGAACATTGCCCTCGGGCCTTGGCCGTTAGGGTTTGAAGGTTTAGCTCCGCCCCTCCAGCTCGTGCTGACTGACTAACTCCCCAATCAGAGCGGGAGCATCTTCCCCGTGATCCATCTAGCCCCTCCCCCACACTTTCGTGCTGTCTGACCCTCAATCAGAGCGGGAGCTTTTTTCCCACGCTCCCTTTTCCGGCCGCTCGCGCTTTTGCCGTTGGGAGTTTAATGGCTGAGCTCGCGAGGCCACTCCTTCAGTCTCCTCCAGTCACTCTGCAGAGCGGCCTCAGGGGCTCCTCCAGCCCGCTTCCCAGTCACTCATAACCCTCAGGGAAAAAGGGGAAGCATGCAAACCGAGAGTGTGTGGGTTGTAGGGATTATTGAAGCCAATTCCAGCCGCATTCTCTTTCGGAAAACCAACAGCAAAAAAAACCTCCCAGAAACCTGGAGTGTGGGGGGTGTGTATTGATGGAGCGAATTCCTCTTTCAATCTCTCGGTGCAAAACCAGCAGCAAAAACACACAAATTGCTGAGGAAAAGACCAGGTGCATCTCGGCGGTGCTCCGGCTACAGGGTTGTTGAAGATGTCGTGGCGTTTGGTGTCTTTTACCGAATCCACCAGGAGTCCGGGCGCGGCGTCCAGTTTGCCGTTGGTCCCTCTGGACCGTCCAGCAACATCGATAATGCAGTCAAAGTCACTATTAGTAAAATAAAGGTAATCATGAGGGCTTTAAATTTGTATTCGTAAACATTTGAAATGAGCTCTAATTTTAGGTGTGTTTAATTTACGGTTTCTGTGCCTGGAAGCTGTAGTTGGATTCATGTTGGACAAAGGTGTTTATGTGTATGGGGGTTGGTTAATTTCTAAAAGTTTTTGTTGTGCTTAGATAGAGCGACAGCGTGAAGAGGAAACTAAGCGGACAGCACAGGTGAAGTGTTGCTTATCAAATGGAGGTCCTTATAAGGTAAAACGCTTTTTAGTTTTAGTTCAGCTAATTTGAGAGCAATTGGAGCCAGATAACTGATAATAAGCAACTCTTAACTCTGCAACGGAGATGGAAATCGGTGGATCTTGTGTTGGTTCATTCTTCATTTAAATCCAAAATTAAATGATTTGGTTAATTTTACATCTCAAGAATTTTGTTTCAGAGAACTGAAGGCAGTTATTCATCTCTAAGCCAATTTTCCAGGCTCGATAATCGTGAACTCTCATCTTGACATATCAAATGTGTTAAGGAATGGATCAGGAACCCCAGAGTATAGTATGAAGCCTGACTAGATCCCAACAGTTTTTCTATTTTGGCTTTCGTGTGAGAATGAAGTGTTCCACACCAGGTGTGATTCTATTGACACGGGGTAGTTTTCATCGAAACAAACTTTATTTAACAATACAGGTTTAACATAACAAACGGATTAGCTTAACGTTTATCAATTGGAATACTTAAAAATGACAAGGCACAATTCTCAGCTCCGAACGAATCTCTATTAGTTCCAATTCAAGCAATATTCTTAGTATAATATTAAACTCCTCTTCAAAATCAATTAGCAATACACAGGCTTATTTGCTTGTTCTTGTTAACAGTCCTTTGTATATTTGTACTTGGGCTGCCAGTCCTCGAGCCTTCAGAGCACCTCTGGAGAGAAAGAGAGGGAAAGATTATTTCTCCTTGTAGGTCCCAAAGAGGAGCCTTAGGGGAGCGAGTGAGAGAGAAAGAGAGAGAGCGAGCGAGAGAGAGAGAGACAGAGTATCTTACTTCCTTTAGGACCTGACAGTGACTGCTTGCTTTTCCCTCCTACCCTTATGCACATGACTGCCAATGAACTTAATCAAAACCCAGGATTGGGTGACTGTCTGTGCAGAGTTTGCACATTCTCCCTGTGTCTCATGGGTTCCCTCCATGTGGCCCAGCGTTCTCCCAGTCCAAATATCTACGGGTTCGATGGACAGGCCATGCTAAATTGTACCATAGTGTAAGGGGGACTAGCAGGGTAAATAGGTGAGATTACGTGGACAATATCTGGGTGGGATTGTTGACGGTGCAAGCTCAATGGGCCGAATGGCCTTCTTCTGCACTGCAGATATTCTATGATTCCGTCCCGCTCAGGGCGGTCAGTGAGTCTGAGAACATTAACCACCCCAGCTCAACTACAAATGTTCACTTTAGAGAAACTCCTTTAAGATACGGATACATGGAATCAGACATTGGAAGCAGTCGGCATTTTCATCGGACTGAAAGGACAACTGACAGGAAAAGGAAAGAAAAATAACCCATGGTCAAGGTTACTGCAAGGAAGAAGGGATTTCTTCTCCATAACTTCCTTACAGTAGAGGTCTTTATTCTAATGATTAAAACGTTGTACACATGTTCCTGGTGTAGGTGAAACAACAGTTATGAATAGTTGGTATAACGTTGGCGTTGTCCTTGGAGGATAGTTGCATTGAACAAGTGAATTATCTGGGATGCGTTCAGAGATTGGTAGGAACTGCAGGACTGTGTAAGGGTTTATGCTCCATGCGGTCATGCTGATGTGCAATGGCACTGGTTACTGGGCGCAGTCACAGGAGTAAAGCAGCTAGTGTCATTGGCTGGAAATTCAGAATAGAGTCATAGAGGTTTACAGCATGGAAAGAGGCCCTTCGGCCCAACTTGTCCATGCCACCCTTTTTTTTAAACCCGTGAGCTAATCCCATTTGCCCGCATTTGGCCCATATCCCTCCATACCCATCATACCCATGTAACTATCTAAATGCTTTTTCAAAGATAAAATGGTACCAGCCTCTACTACTACCTCTGGCAGCTTGTTCCAGACACTCACCATCCTCTGTGTGAAAAAAAATGCCCCTCTGGACACTTTTGTATCTCTCCCCTCTCACCTTAAACCTATGCCTTCTAGTTTTATACTCCCCTACATTTGGGAAAATATATTGACTATCTACCTTGTCAATGCCCCTCATTATTTTATAGACCTCTAAAAGGTCACCCCTCAGCCTCCGGAGAAAGAAGTCCCAGTCTATTCAGCCTCTCCTTATAACTCAATCCATCAAGTCCCGGTAGCATCCTAGTAAAACTTTTCTGCACTCTTTCTAGTTTAATAATATCCTTTCTATAATAGGGTGACCAGAATTGCACGCAGTATTCCAAGTGTGGCCTTATCAATGTCTTGTACAACTTTAACAAGACGTCCCAACTCCTGTATTCAATGTTCTGACCGATGAAACCAAGCATGCCAAATGCCCTCTTCCCCACTCTGTCCACCCGTCATTCCACTTTCAAAGAGCTATGAACCTGTACCCCTAGATCTCTTTGTTATGTAACTCTCCCCAACGCCCTACCATTAACTGAATAAGTCCTGGCCTGGTTCAATCTACCAAAATGCATCACCTCGCATTTGTCTAAATTAAACTCCATCTGCCATTCGCCAGCCCACTGGCCCAATTGATCAAGATCCCGTTGCAGTTGGAGATAACTTTCTTCACTGTCCACTATGCCACCAAGCTTGGTGTCATCTGCAAACTTACTAACCATGCCCCGTATATTCTCATCCAAATCATTAATATAAATGACAAATAACAGTGGGCCCAGCACTGATCCCTGAGGCACACCACTGGTCAAAGGCCTCCAGTTTGAAAAACAACTCTCTACAACCACCCCCTGGCTTCTGTCAAGAAGCCAATTTTGTATCCAATTAGATACCACACCCTAGATACCGTAAGATTAACCTTAATCCAACAACCTACCATGTGGTACCTTGTCAAAGGCCTTGCTAAAGTCCATGCAGACAACATCAACTGCACTGCTCTCATCTACCTTCTTGGTTACCCCTTCAAAAAACTCAATAAAATTTGTGAGTCATGATTGTCCACTCACAAAGCCATGTTGACTGTCCCTAATCAGTCCCTAAATCTCTAAATGCCTGTAGATCCTGCCTCTCAAAATACCTTCCAACAATTTACCCACCACAGACGTGAGGCTCACTGGCCTGTAGTTCCCAGGCTATTTGCTACAGCCTTTTTTAAACAAAGGCACAACATTTGCCACTCTCCAATCTTCAGGCACCTCACCCGTGACTATCGATGATTCAATTATCTCGGCCATGAGACCCGCAATTTCCTCCCTCGCCTCCCACAACTTCCTGGGTTATACCTCATCAGGTCCCGGAGATTTATCTACCTTCATGCGCTTTAAGACTTCCAGCACCTCCTTTTCTGTAATGTGTACAGTCCTCAAGACATCACTATTTATTTCCCCAAGTTCCCTAACATCCATGCTTTTCTCAATAGTAAATACTGATGAGAAATATTCATTTAGCATCTCACCCATCTCTTGTGGATCTGCACACAGATGACCTTGTTGATCCTTAAGCGGCCCTACTCTCTCCCTTGTTACTCTTTAGCTCCTGATGTATTTGTAGAAGCTCTTTGGATTCTCCTTTGCCTTATCTGCCAAAGCAATTTCGTGTCCCCTTTTTGCCCTCCTGATTTCTCTCTTAACTGTCCTCCGACGCGCCCTATAGTCTTCAAGGGATTCACTTGAATATATCAGAGCTTTAATTGTCGTAACTCCTGGCCACTGTCAGGATGTAGGAGTGAGGCAGAATCGTGGATGGAGCGGGACTGAAAAATACATATTTCAATCCCAGCATCACTAGTCAAACTACTTTGTGCAATTTTTAATTTGTCTCTCTAACACACCAGATACAGTAATATCTCGGCATGTATGTCACTGCAGACACAGAGGGTAGTTCCAAACTTCACTTATTTTGATTTTGACAATCGGATAAAAGTCTTTGTTATTTATAAATTACCTAGTGGAATAAAGGCTCCTCTAACAACAGAAGGTCCTGTCAGGTATTATCAGTGATGAAAGCTTGCACAAGTGAAATATTCCAATGGCCTTTACAACATTGAACGTGGAAGTAAAATTTGTTTATTTAATAACCAGATATTTTTTCAAAAGCAACCAGTTCTCACAATGGTTTGGTCAATACACCGCAAATTATAACCATGTCGACGGTTTCCTTATTATAACGTGGCCAGAAAGAGAGGATAGCTGCTGTGTGGCTTTATAATGACTGGAGTCAATGTGTTGGGAACATTTTCCATTTCAGGCCTGATATTTTTAAGAGGTATTTCCGATCTCTTTCTCATTGTGAATAGGTGCTGATCTGATTTGTAAAATTTACAATGGTTGAAGCCGGGAGAAAGGACAGACATATATTCGTGTCATTCACCGTCATGAGGCGAGTTTCGAGGTACTGTAAAATCAAGGTGTCGGGCAGAATTTTTGAAAATTGGATTGTGTTGTGAGAATAATCGAAAGCTGAATGTCAGTGGGACTGTTGAATCAATGTCAATATTACAAGAGTTAATAAAGACTCCCACCCTTGTCACCATCAAAAATAAATTCACCATTTTATGTCTAAACCTGACCAGAGGAAGCTGTTTCTCCTGGGCTTTCTCAGCGTTGTCACCCTCTGGAAGAAACGTTAAAGCAACTCAGTGTTTGCTCTATCAGATGTACCTGAAGAAGCTGACACTGGATTAAACTAATTCACCATCGCCTCTCCTCTCCATCCCTCTCCCCATCCTCTCCCCCAACTTCCCGCCACCCCGCCCCCCCCCCTCCCGCCATACAAACATACACACACACGCACGCCACCCAAGAATCTCAATGCCCTGAGAGCAGCCTGGTTCACACAGGGACTGAGTATTGGGTAAGAGTGATCACGGCGTTGCATCATTTAATTTGATAATGGAAAAGTACAGGGAACATTCCAAACAAACAAAAACAATTCACGGCAGGAAAACTGATTTCCATGGGAAATCCAGAACGTATCCGGCTCAGATAAATCAGTATCAAATACCATCAGGCAAAACTTTGTAACTGAACTTTGAAGAAGATATATACTAGGTACACACAAGGCAAATTCACATGGAGGGGAAAGATGAGGCAAACAAATGCAAAGCTCCCTCGATGGTGAGAGAGACAGAGATTAATATTAAGTAGATGAACAAACGGGTTTATAACAGATGTCAGGTGGGTAGTACAATTGGGAAGGGGGATGTGTGACACTATTGTGTCTTTAAGAATTGCATTTTAATCATGTTTCTCTGCAGATCTTTCAAGCAGGCCTCGCCTTTCTTGCATTGTTGCCATGATGTCTGTGCCAGTATATTTTATTGTTGTTGAAGCAATATAATTTTGATTTATAATGTTGGCCTAATGCAGTGACCTGGAGTTTTGTGACCCCTCTGGGAAATGTTGATTTGCGAATGATTGACAGTTGGTACCTTCTGACAGTCTTTCTTATGACACGTAAATTCCAAAGGTTTTAGTTTCAGTGTGGTTAGAAGCTAGTTGGACTGCAGGCTGAAAGCAGTGTTTGTTTTTGACTCTGTTCCTGGTGTTGGAAATTCTGCTGTTGGTGGCTGGCTAACTAAAAGCTAGAGGCATGGTTATTTGCTCGGGCTGCAGTAGAGTGTGACAGTTGGTGTCTCACTGAGGGAGTGCTGCTCGGGCTGCAGTAGAGAGTGACAGTTGGTGTCTCACTGTGGGAGTGCTGCTCGGGCTGCAGTGGAGAGTGACAGTTGGTGTCTCACTGTGGGAGTGCTGCTCGGGCTGCAGTAGAGAGTGACAGTTGGTGTCTCACTGTGGGAGTGCTGCTCGGGCTGCAGTAGAGTGTGACAGTTGGTGTCTCACTGTGGGAGTGCTGCTCGGGCTGCAGTGGAGAGTGACAGTTGGTGTCTCACTGTGGGAGTGCTGCTCGGGCTGCAGTAGAGTGTGACAGTTGGTGTCTCACTGAGGGAGTGCTGCTCGGGCTGCAGTGGAGAGTGACAGTTGGTGTCTCACTGTGGGAGTGCTGCTCGGGCTGCAGTGGAGAGTGACAGTTGGTATCTCACTGTGGGAGTGCTGCTCGGGCTGCAGTGGAGAGTGACAGTTGGTATCTCACTGTGGGAGTGCTGCTCGGGCTGCAGTGGAGAGTGACAGTTGGTGTCTCAGTGAGGGAGTGCTGCTCGGGCTGCAGTAGAGTGTGACAGTTGGGGAAGTGTGGGGAAGTTTTTTGTTTTCTTTTTTTCTTGCTGGTAATGGCTTCAGGGATGGCAGTTCAGGCAGTATGCTGCATCTCCTGTGGGATGTATGTGGTGAGGAAATCCAGTAGTGTTTCAGGAGATTTTAGTTGTAAGAAGTGCATTAGATTGCAGCTTCTGGAGGAGCGTGTAAAGGAGCTGGAGGGGGAGGTAGAGGAACTCCGCATAATTCGGGAGGCGGAGGTGGAAGTTGATAGGAGTTATAGAGAAATAGTAACTCCTAGAAATGAGGCTTGGGTCAATGCCAGGAGGAGGGGTAAGAAGCAATCGGGAAGACAATCCCCTGGGGCGGTTCCCCTCCATAATAGGTTTTCGGTGCTGGAGGCTACAGTTGAGGAGGAATCAACTGAGCATAGAGAGCAGATCTCTGGGGGTGAGCCGAGTGAGAAAGCTCAGGTGGTTAGGGGCTGTAAAAGACTGGGCCTTGTGATTGGGGACTCCACAATTAAGGAGACAGATAGGAGGGTCGGAACTAAAGGTAGGGACTCAGGGTTGGTGTGTTGCCTACCAGGGGCTGGGGTCCGGGATGTGTCTGACAGGGTATTCAGGACTCTTAGGGGGGAGGGAGATAAACCACAAGTTATTGTACATGTGGGGACACACGACATAGGGAAGATAGGGGAAGGGGATATTAGGCAGGGATTTATGGAGTTGGGGTGGAAACTAAAGGCCAAGACTGACAGAGTGGTTATCTCTGGACTCTTGCCTGTACCACGGGATAGTTTAGAGAGGAATAGGGAGAGGGAAGGTTTGAATTCATGGCTGAGGGGATGGTGCAGGAGGGAGGGGTTCAGGTACTTAAGCAATTGGGGCTCGTACTGGGGAAGGTGTGACCTCTATGAGAAGGATGGTCTACACCTTAATCAGAAGGGGACCAATATCCTGGGGGGTAAATTTGCTAAGGCCATGCAGGGAGGTTTAAACTGATTCGGGGGGGGGGGAGGGATCCTGAGTAGTGGGGCTGAAAGTGAGGGATGCATGGATGGGGACTGCAATGCACGGCATTGCAGAGGTGGGGTGGAGCAGGGTTTGAAATGTGTATACTTCAATGCCAGGAGTATTCGCAATAAAGTGGGTGAACTTGCAGCGTGGATCAGTACCTGGGACTTCGATGTTGTGGCTATTTCAGAGACATGGATAGAGCAGGGGCAGGAATGGATGCTGCAGGTCCCGGGGTTCAAATGTTTTAGTCGAAGTAGGGAAGGAGGTAGAAGAGGGGGAGGGGTAGCATTATTGGTCAGAGATTGTATCACAGTGTCAGAGAGGAGGTTTGATGAGGACTTATCTGTTGAGGTAGTATGGGCGGAGATTAGAAATAGGAGAGGAGAGGTCACCCTGTTGGGAGTCTTTTATAGACCTCCTAAAAGTTCTAGAGAGGTTGAGGAAAGGATTGCGGAGTCAATCCTGCTTAGGAGTGAAAGTAATAGGGCAATTGTTATGGGGGATTTTAACTTGACTAATATTGACTGGAATTGTTATAGCTCTAGCTCGTTAGAGGGGTCAGTTTTTGTTCAAAGCGTGCAGGAAGGTTTTTTGACTCAGTATGTAGACAGGCCAACTAGAGGTGAGGCTATATTGGATCTGGTGCTGGGAAATGAGCCAGACCAGGTGCTAGACTTGGAAGTTGGTGTGCATTTTGGTGATAGTGACCACAATTCGGTTACGTTCACCTTAGTGATGGAAAGGGATAGGCATGAACCTCGGGCCAATGGTTTTAGCTGGGGGAAGGGTAATTATGAGGCTATTAGGAGAGAATTAGGAAACATAGGTTGGACTAGGAGATTACAGGGACTGGGAACGTCCGACATGTGGAGTTTTTTCAAGGAGCAGCTACTGCGAGTCTGTGATAGGTATGTCCCTGTCAGGCAAGGAGGAATTGGTAGGGCTAGGGAACCGTGGTGCACCAAAAAAGTTTCTTTGTTGGTTAAAAAGAAAAAGGAGGCTTATGTTCGGATGAGACGTGAGCACTCGGGTAGTGCACTAGAAAGCTTTAGATTGGCTAAGAGGGAGTTGAAGAGCGAGCTTAGAAGGGCTAAAAGGGGACATGAGAAGACTTTGGCGGATAGGGTTAAAGAGAATCCTAAGGCGTTCTATAGGTATGTCAAGAACAGAAGGTTGGTTAGGGCAAGTTTAGGGCCAGTTATAGATGGCAGAGGGAAGTTATGTGTGGAACCGGAGGAGATTGGTGAAGCATTGAACCAATATTTCTCTTCGGTGTTCACGCAAGGGGACATGAATATAGCTGAGGAGGACACTGGGTTGCAAGGGAGTAGAATAGACAGTATTACAGTTGATAAGGAGGATGTGCAGGATATTCTGGAGGGTCTGAAAATAGATAAATCCCCTGGTCCGGATGGGATTTATCCAAGGATTCTCTGGGAGGCAAGAGAAGTGATTGCAGAGCCTCTGGCTCTGATCTTCAGGTCGTCGTTGGCCTCTGGTATAGTACCAGAAGATTGGAGGTTAGCGAATGTTGTCCCATTGTTTAAGAAGGGGAACAGAGACTTCCCCGGGAATTATAGACCGGTGAGTCTCACTTCTGTTGTCGGCAAGATGTTGGAAAAAATTATAAGGGATAGGATTTATAGTTATTTGGAGAGTAATGAATTGATAGGTGATAGTCAGCATGGTTTTGTGGCAGGTAGGTCGTGCCTTACTAACCTTATTGAGTTTTTTGAGAAAGTGACCAAGGAGGTGGATGGGGGCAAGGCAGTGGACGTGGTATATATGGATTTTAGTAAGGCGTTTGATAAGGTTCACCATGGTAGGCTTCTGCAGAAAATGCAGATGTATGGGATTGGGGGTGATCTAGGAAATTGGATCAGGAATTGGCTAGCGGATAGGAAACAGAGGGTGGTGGTTGATAGTAAATATTCATCATGGAGTGCGGTTACAAGTGGTGTACCTCAGGGATCTGTTTTGGGGCCACTGCTGTTCGTAATATTTATTAATGATCTGGATGAGGGTATAGTTGGGTGGATTAGCAAATTTGCTGATGACACCAAAGTCGGTGGTGTGGTAGACAGTGAGGAAGGGTGTAGTAGTTTGCAGGAAGACTTAGACAGGTTGCAAAGTTGGGCCGAGAGGTGGCGGATGGAGTTTAATGCGGAGAAGTGTGAGGTAATTCACTTTGGTAGGAATAACAGATGTGTTGAGTATAGGGCTAACGGGAGGACTTTGAATAGTGTGGAGGAGCAGAGGGATCTAGGTGTATGTGTGCATAGATCCCTGAAAGTTGGGAATCAAGTAGATAAGGTTGTTAAGAAGGCATATGGTGTCTTGGCGTTTATTGGTAGGGGGATTGAATTTAGGAGTCGTAGCGTTATGTTGCAACTGTACACAACTCTGGTGCGGCCGCACTTGGAGTACTGTGTGCAGTTCTGGTCCCCACATTACAGGAAGGATGTGGAGGCTTTGGAGAGGGTGCAGAGGAGGTTTACCAGGATGTTGCCTGGTATGGAGGGGAGATCCTATGAGGAGAGGCTGAGGGATTTGGGATTGTTTTCGCTGGAAAGGCGGCGGCTAAGAGGGGATCTTATTGAAACATATAAGATGATTAGAGGTTTAGATAGGGTGGATAGTGATAGCCTTTTTCCTCTGATGGAGAAATCCAGCACGAGGGGGCATGGCTTTAAATTGAGGGGGGGTAGTTATAGAACCGATGTCAGGGGTAGGTTCTTTACCCAGAGGGTGGTGAGGGATTGGAATGCCCTGCCAGCATCAGTAGTAAATGCGCCTAGTTTGGGGGCGTTTAAGAGATCCGTAGATAGGTTCATGGACGAAAAGAAATTGGTTTAGGTTGGAGGGTCACAGTTTTTTTTTTTTTTTTTAACTGGTCGGTGCAACATCGTGGGCCGAAGGGCCTGTTCTGCGCTGTAGTGTTCTATGTTCTATGTTCTAGAGGCAAGTAATGCTTTTGCCTCGAAGTGAGCTGGAAGCTCCAGGGCCATAAAACCTCCGGGATTACCGATGACACAAAGGTTGAATAAGTGGTTAACAGTGAGGTTGAGTGACTTAGATCACATCAATTGCTCAACGAGATGGTTAAATGGGTGGATAAGTGGCAGATGGAATTTAACCCTGAAAAGTGTGAGGTGATGAACTTTGGAAAGAATAAATTGACAAGGAAATATGCTATGAAAGGTCAGACACTGAGAAGTTCCAAAGAACAAAGGGACCTTAGCGTGTTTGTCCATAGATCTCTTATGGTGGAAAGGCAAGTTAATAGGTGTGGAAAGGGCATATGGCACATTCGCCTTTGTCAAGCGGGGTATAGATTACAAAAGCACAGAGGTCATGATGGAATTGTTTAGAACTTTGGTGAGGCCGCAGCTGGAGTACTGTGTGCAGTTCTGATCGCCACATTATAGGATTGATGTGAAAGCACTGGAGGCGGTGCAGAGGAGATGAAACAGGATGCTGCCTGGGTTGGAACATTTAAGTTATGAAGTGAGGTTGAGTCCACAGAGATCCACAGAGAGGTCGGAGCACAGAAGACTCAGGAGCGACCTGATTGAGGTGTTCAAGATTATGAGGGCATAGACAGAGTGGATAGGGAGCAACTGTTCCCCTCAGTTGAAGGGTCAATTACGAGTGTCAAAAGTTAAAACTGAGCGGTGGGAATATTAGGGGGATTTGAGGAAAACATTTTTTAATCAGAGGGTGGTGACAGTGTGGAATGCACTGCCTGGGAGGTAGTGGAGAGGGGATGCCTTACATCCTTTAAAAAGTACGTGGATGAGTTCTTGCCACATCATAACATTCAAGGCTTTGAGCCAAGTGCTGGCAAGTGGGATTAGGTGCGCAGATCAGGGCGTTTCATGCATCATACAGACTCTATGTGCGAAAGGTCCTCTTCTGCACTGTCGTGTTCTGTGATTCTGTTTCAATTCCATATCCACATGACTAATTCGCAGCAATTGTGATTAGCTTTGGGCTTTCAAATAAAATGAGCGGCATGGACAAGTTGGGCCGAAGGACCAGTTTCCATGCTGTAAACCTCTATGACTCTAAGTGTTGCGAAACTGCAAAATACTGCATCACGTGAGCATACTTGCTTAATGTGTTAAGCCTTGAACAGGGTATATGGTAGTAGGTGTTGTTCAGTTTGGAACAGTATATTTAGCTGTTGAGATTTATCCAAAATCATGCTTTTTTTGTAATTGGTTAAAGTTATGCTAATTTTCATATTATCTGTTAACTGTGTACTTAAATAAACTTTGTTTGATAAAAGATCCCGAGTGGGTCATTTGGATCTTACCTGGAGTGAAATATCTTCTACCTACCTGTGCCAAATTCAATTGGAAAACTTATGGTCTGGGCTGACTTCATAAAATACCTTGGAGTTTCTGGCCTGGATTATAACAGCTGAATATAAAGTGTCATAATCCCAGCTGGCATTACTGCTAATGGGTGGAAGATTGCAGAACTTTTACGTTTTTCCTTTTTCTTGAAAACGTGAGGAACAGAGTCATAGGACCGCTCATATTTTATTGACAGAAAAAAATAAACATTGAACGTTTCATTATAATCCAATACTTCTTTACTCCCCTCCGAGCTTCACAAATGCGTACTGTTTTCGAAGGTAACACACCACCTTGAAATTAAATGGCCTATGTCACTCAACCAATCTTTCATGGTGTTCTCCTCAAACTCCCCCCAGATGATTGTCACATGACTATTTTCAACGTCAGAAAAAGTCATGCTTTCTATCGTTCATTAACAATTACCCATTGCATGGATTTTCATCCAGCAAAACTCAAAGAGTTGTTCCCTCTCTAACTATTTAAACATGACACTATAAAGGTTTTTAAGCAATGACTTTTACTTTTCGCAGCTTGTTTATTTTTCACGTTACGCTCACTAAGCACAGTAGAAACCGTTTAAACTGACCAAAAATCCTACAGATACAAACACCCTCGTCCAGCATGAAAATAACTAGAGTTTTATTCCTCTTACACAGAAACACAGAATTAAACACACTTAAAACTATACCTTACTTCTACTATTTAACAATGCAAATATAGATAATTACCGCTGTTTTCCTGAAAAAAAGTAAACTGGAAAAACTAACAACAGACTCAGTGTTCTGTTGTTCAGCTCAATTCCAGCAGGGAGCTGGCCGAAAGTCAGATTGGGTATTGCAACAAGAATAAGAGTGTTGGTGTGATGCAACAGCCTTGCTTGACCCCAGTCTGAACATGAATTGGACCTGTGGTGGGTTCGTTGATCAGGATCACACCTTCCATGTCATCGTGGAGCAGAGGGAGGTTGGGGAAAAATCTTTGGAAGAGTGAAATTTGAGGAGAATTCTCCATAATCCCTGGCGGTTAAAAGTGTCAAAGGGATTGTGGGGTTAAAGATGACCACATACAAAGTTTGGTGCTATCACCTGCATTTCTCTTGCAGTTGCCGCGTAGTGAAGATCATGTCCGTTCTTGCCCTTGGTGGACGGAATCCACATTAGGTCGCTGGGTGGAGTGCTTCAGCCACAGGGAGAAGCCAATAAGGAGGATTCTTGTGATGATTTTCACTGAGGCCAAAACAGGGAAATACCTCCGTAGTTACTGCAGCCGTACTCGTCACCTTTCTTGAAGATGACCATGATTGTGTGTGCTTGTTTTCTTCCTTCCGGACAATGGAAGTCAGGTTGTGCATTCGCACCAATAGTGCTTCTCCGCCATGTTCCAATACTTTAGCAGGGATTTCATCTGCTCAGGATGGCTTGTTGTTCTTTAGCTCTTGGATGGCCTTTCCTATCTTGTGCCTGTTAGGTTGTGCTGAGATGGTCATGGGTAATATGTTGTGGGATGGAGTCAAGGACACGGACGTTGAAGATACAGTCTGCGTTAAGGTTGCCCTTCCAACGGGCAACGACTGCTTCCGTTTTCTTGATGAGCATCTCTCCATTTCTGGCCAGCAGTGGGGTGGGACATTGGGTGATTGGGCTGTAGGTGATCTCAGCTACCTATCACGGTCGTCAGCTCCTGGATCTCCTGCGCTTTCTCCACGCACCATCTGTTCGCCAGGTCATTTTTTTTTGCTGGGCGTTAGGCTGTACAGCTACTTATTTGCTCTCGAGTTGTGCTGCTCCTGCACGTTTCGAAATGCCTTGCACTTAATGCTGAGAATCATAGAATCCCTACAGTGCAGAAGGAGGCCATTCGGCCGAATGAGTTAGTACCGACTCAGCATCTTAAACTCGCCCACCTCTACCCGCCCTTTCGCAGTAACCCCACTCTCTTCCCATTGCCAATCGACATAATCTAGAGAGCTTGGGACATTAGGTGGCAATTTAATGTTGCCAATCCACTTAACCTGCACATCTTTGGATATTAAGGGGCAAATTAGCATGGCCAATACACGTAACCTGCACATCTTTGGACTTTGAAAGGAAACCAGAGCACCTGGAGGAAACCCACACAAACATGGCGAGAACGTGCAATCTCCTCACAGACAGCCACCCACGGCCGGAATCGAACTTGGGACCCTATGCCACCCTGCACCCTTACCAGCTCTTGGATCTCCTGATCGTTCATTGAGCCAGTCTTGGTGTTTCCTGACCAAGTGACCAAACGTCTCTTTGGAGGTCTTGAGGGCGGACCTGGCGCTGTGGACACTCTGCATGTCTGGGTCACCAGGAGTCATCGAATTGTCAGTGCAGAGTTCTTATTTTTAAAGTTTAATTATTAATGTTATAAGTATGCTTACACTCACACTGCAATGAAGTTTCTGTGAAAATTCCCCAGTCGCCACCCTCTGACTCCAATTTGCGTACACTGAGGGACAATTGAGCATGGCCAGTGCACATAACCAACACGATTTTCGGACTGTGGGAGAAAACCGGAGCATCCGGAGGAAAACCACGCAGACAGGGGGAGAACCTGCAGACCCCAGGCAGACAATGACCCAAGCCGGAAATTAATCATCTGGCTCTGGCGGTGTGAGGTAGTAGTGCTAACCACTGTGTAACTGTGCCGTTCTTCAGCGTTAGCTTTTCTGTGGCATTGGTTCTGTTTCTGTCGCTGCTTAGGGGCGACATTGACGTTGATCACAGAGCGGATTGGACAGTGGTTTGTCCGGCAGTCATTGGCTCCTCCCATGGCGTGGGTGATACCGTACATCCTTACTGTCGTTCGCTCGGATAATGACATAGTTGGACAGGTTTCAGTTGAAGTGAGGCTGTTATCATGTCTCTCCGACGGAACAAGGTGTTTGTTCTGACAAGGCCGTGTTCTAGGCATTTTGTCAGGAGCAGGGCACCGTTGCTGTTTAATTTCCTTGTGAAATGAAGCGATGACAATAATCTCTCCCTCAATGTCAGTAAATCGAAGGAGCGAGTTGTCAACTTCAGGAAAAGTATTGCAGAACATGTCCCTGGCTACATCAATGATAATGAAGTGGAGATTGTCGAGAACTTCAATTTTCCATGTGTTACGATCACCAACAATCAGTCCTGGTCACACCACGCTGATGCGATAGTTAGGAAAGCCCACCAGTGTCTCAACTTTCTCAGGGAGCTAAAAATTCAAGTTGTCCACTGCAACTCTCACCAATTTTTAAACATGCACCATAGAAAGCAATCTTTCTGAATTTATCGCAGCTTGGTATGGTTCCTGCTCTGACCAAGAGTGCAAGAGGTTGTGGACGTAGCCGAGTCCATTGCACAAACCACCCTCTCATGCGTTGGTTCCGTCCACATTTCCCACTGCCTCAGAAAAGCAGCCAGCATAATCAAGCTCCCCATGTACCCCGGACATTCTCTGTTCCAACTTCTTCCATCAGGAAAAAAGATGCAAGTGTCTGCAAACACGTGCCAAAAGACTCAGGAACAGCTTCTTCCCTGTTTGCATCAGACTTTTGAATGGTCCTATCTTATATTAAGCTTTTCACCCGAGCTATGAGTGTAACAGTATATTCTTCACCCTCTCCTTTTCATTTCCCCCTTTTTCACTATGAACGGTATGTTTGACTGTACAGCACAAGAAGCACTGCTTTCACATTGGAAGCAGCACACTAGTTCTGGGCGACGTTGACCCGAAGGTTCATGAGGAATTAATTTATCCCGCAAAGGGAGTCTCTGAGGTGGCAGGCTCCTTTGTTTTTTATGTCAAAGCCAACCCCATAGATCAGCGATCTTCATCTGGTTTACCTTTCCAGGAGATAGTGTAACCACCAATCTGTTCCTGAAGCTGGCCTTGCCCTGCCCACCGGGCCTCACTTAGGGCAATAATGTCAATGTCGAAATGTCTGAGCTCTCAGCCATGATAGCAGTACACCATTTCGGTCTGCCCCTGTTGAAGTTGTCCATGAGGGCCCTGGAATTTCAGATCCAAAACTGCGATGGCTTTTTGCAAAAATATACTTTATTTGCTAAATATCTGGTCGAGCATCGCAAACATCCCGAAGTGGCCACAGAGTGCAGTAATATACAGTTTCTCTACATTTCTCGTGTTGCATTCTGAGGTGCTTCAATACAGTCAAAGAAACATCGCACACATTGCAAAATGGTCATTACCAATGGTAAAAAGATAGTTCTGTTCTTTATACTCGGCTCTAGATGGTTGTGACGGCGTCTGGGTCCCCTTTTCAACCCTTCCAAAAGGTGGCGGTTCATGTCTCTTCTATTCACCCACTTTTCTCAGTGTTTTTCGTGCCAAGATTCCTTCATTTGTAAAATACATGAAAGAACATTCTGAACAAAATGGTCATCACACAAAGTGCACTAATATTCAAGTGATCTGCAAAGATCAAGTTGCATTCTGATGTGCTTCAATTCAAATGTGATACATGTAATATGAACCGTGTGCATTCACTGTGAATCATAATGCCCGAGTTGTTCTATTCCTTTCCGTGTCCTTCAATTCACGATGGCTGAAAGATCTTCCACAGCATCCTTCCCACTTAGCGCACCTGTGATGGATGCCCCTTCCTTTAGTGCATCCCTCAGCAAGTAGTCCTGGCCTCTGGAATGTGTCAGTCTGCAACATTCGGTCGGGCGCAACACTTGACACTGAGAATCCTCTTTCCCCCCGCTCATTTCACCTTGACTGCTCTATTGTTCCATGGTTTATCCATTTCTCATTTTCTAAACATGGAACATTTACAACTCTCCTGTGCTCTGGCACCACTCCCATATCCACGGAGAATTGAAAGATTATGATCAGTATATCCGCTATTTCCACCATCCCTGTCCTCAGTCAACCTCATACATCCCACCGATACCGAGTAAATGTTTGACTTGATTGTGGTACAAAATGTTTTGAATTGATAGAGTTAAGTGAACTTGTTTGTTCAGTGAGTGTAATAAATGTTAGCCTCCATGGATCCCAACTGTGTCACTGGAGGTTTCCCCACTTCTTTTAACAAGGGATTATTTTCAATGGAGCATAAACTCAGGAACTCACAGCGCGGCTGAGAGGGAGAGAAGAGATTAGCATCTGAGAATAGATGATAATGTTACAACAATTGCGCAGAATCTAAGCTTACGCAATTCGAATGTTACAACAGTGGATCAGAGTCTGAGAGCAATAGACTGGAATCTTCCCACAATTGATGGAGATTTCCTCTTGAACATTGTCGAGGCCATTGACGTTCAGAGACCATGGGATTACCAGATCAACGATGTAGTGATACGCATTCAAGAGGGATATTATCTCGTCCTGGCTATTGTTGGCGTCCCTGGTAAGTTTCTCCATCCAGTTATTTATTCCATAAACAGTGATGAACTGAATTATTTTTCTGGTTAATTACACTTTGAATAGAATGAATTCGTTCTCTTCAGCTCCAGTCCCTCATTCCATTGCGAATCCGGCGGCTCCACGCCCCTCTCTGGTTGCTATCAGAGGCTACTCACAACCTACAAACTCCCTTAGACGCTGACTGGATTTCCAACCCCATATTCTCTCCATCCCAAATCCTGTACGCAACCATCTCAATAATATCAAACATCCCCACTTCTGCCTCAGCCCAGCACATCCATTGAATAAATCCTTATCTCCGTGCTAATATTCTCATTCTTGGTTTCACTGCTGCAACTAATCCCGTTCGCCTGTCCATTTCCCAGATTCCTCCAAATCCTTCCGTTCAGGATTTGTCCAATTCCCTGTTTGAAATGAATTTCGTTCTCCCACCTGTCTGCGATATTCACATCCACGTGGTCAAAGTTGCCAGTTGAAAGAAGCTCAAAAGTAATAGAATGATGTGGGAAGCTCTTACATTTACTTTCAGCTGTCTCCGGTGTGGTACACATGTTGGAGGGGATGTTTTACAGCTCTGACACATGGCTTTATGACTTGGTCTGTGCCTGTCCACTAAACACCTGTGTTAGGACATGTATTCAGCAACACGAGGAACCTCCCCTCTAATGCTATTCTTTAAATACATTTTCATTGAAGTTTTGGAATTTTAAAAAATAATGCAACACAGCCTCAAACCTGGTCCAGTACAGCTTGATGATTTCCCCATATATAAACATGGAAAAGGACAGGAGGAAGACAATACAGTTCATTCAGTACGTTCCGTATGAACAGCGCCTCCACATATACAAAAACCACAAGAGCAGACAAGTAACAGCATGGCTAAAAGAGGATAAAGCTCAGCAGCCGCCGGGTGTACTATCTTCAGGTGATCAAAAGCCCAGTCTGCAGGTACAACAGGTGATCAAGAAGGCAAATGGGATGTTGGCCTATATTGCGAGGGGGATAGAATATAAAAGCAGGGATGTCTTGATGCACCTGTACAGGGCATTGGTGAGGCCGCAGCTGGAATACTGTGTGCAGTATTGGTCCCCTTATATGAGGAAGGATATATAGGCATTGGAGGGAGTGCAGAGAAGGTTCACCAGGTTGATACCCGAGATGAGGGGTTTGGATTATGAGGAGAGGCTGAGGAGATTGGGTTTGTACTCGTTGGAGTTTAGAAGGATGAGGGGGGATCTTATGGAGACTTATAAGATAATGCGGGGGCTGGATAGGGTGGAGGCGGAGAGATTCTTTCCACTTAGTAAGGAAGTTAAAACTAGAGGACACAGCCTCAAAATAAAGGGGGGTCGGTTTAAGACAGAGTTGAGGAGGAACTTCTTCTCCCAGAGGGTGGTGAATCTCTGGAATTCTCTGCCCACTGAGGTGGTGGAGGCTATCTCGCTGAATATGTTTAAAGCGCGGATGGATGGATTCCTGATCGGTAAGGGAATTAAGGGTTATGGGGATCAGGCGGGTAAGTGGTACTGATCCACGTCAGATCAGCCATGATCTTATTGAATGGCGGGGCAGGCTCGAGGGGCTAGATGGCCTACTCCTGCTCCTATTTCTTATGTTCTTATGTTCTTATGTTCAAGATGCATTACAGTAATTCACGAAAGATCCTTTCCCAGCACCTTCCAAACACACGACCACTTCTATCTCGAAGAACCAGGTCAGACTGATTTGGAACGTTAACTCAGTTTGACTCTCCACAGATGCTGCAAAAGCTCCTGTGCTTTTCCTGCATTTTTTGTTTTCATTCTAAATTTTCAGCACCCGCACTGCTATTTTTAAGCATCGAGCTGGCCAGCGACTGGGAGGCCGGCAGTGCGGGCTTCTTCACATGGGCCAATATCGGCACTGACAGATCGACGCATGTGCAATGGCCTACTCAGTGTTATGCTGGCGGCCCCACCGGCGGGAATGCTGATTTCAGCGTGAAGCACATTTGGGCTCTCTGTAGTGCACAGAGTGTGTGCGATTCATTTTGAAACTCCCACTGAAAACACCAGCAGGATTTGCTCCAGTGTTTCAGTGAATTTGTCACTTAGAAATTTTTTTGAACAATAGCCCCCGTGATCTTTTCTGTTCTGCATTTCTAAGAATTTAAGTGCATGTTAATTTTCTGGAAATCATCTTTTCTTATGTGCGTGTCTGTGGGGTTCAGGAATAAGTGATTGTTCCATTTTCCACGTTTTGTAATAAATAAATGTTTATCCTATGAAAGCCTGTTTTTTGACAGTTCTCAGAAATCACTCCCCTGGAGGGTTTAAATACTTCTTCTCACAATTGCACCTTGTTGCAGTGAATAAATCAAAGAACAAAGAACAAAGAAAATTACAGCACAGGAACAGGCCCTTTGCCCTCCAAGCCCGCACTGACCATGCAGCCCGACTGAACGAAAACCCCCGACCCTTCCAGGAACCATATCCCTCCATTCCCATCCGATTCATGCATTTTTCAAGACGGCCCTTAAAAGCCACCATCGTAGCTGCTTCTTCGACCTGCCCCGGCAGCGAGTTCCAGGCATCCACCACCCTCTGTAAAGAACGTGCCTCATACATCTCCTTTAAACCTTGCCCCTCGCACCTTAAACCTATGCCCCCGAGTAACTGACTCTTCCACCCTGGGAAAAAGCTTCTGACTATCCACTCTGTCCATGCCCCTCATAATCTTGCAGACTTTTATCAGGTCATCCCTCAACCTCCGTCGTTCCAGTGAGAACAATCTACATTACTCCAACCTCTCCTCATAGCTGATTCCCTCCGTACCTGGCAACATCCCGGTAAATCTTTTCTGTACGCTCTCAAATGCTTCCACATCCTTCTGGTCGTGTGGCGACCCGAATTGAACACTCTATTGCAAGTGCGGCCTAATTAAGGATCTATAAAGCTGCAACACGACTTGCCAATTTTTAAACTCAATGCCCCAACCGATGTAGGCAAGCATGCCGTATGCCTTCTTGACTTCTTTCTCCACCTGTGTTGCCACTTTCAGTGACCTGTGTACCTGTACACATAGATCCCTCTGCCTATCAATTCTCTGAAGGTTTCTGCCATTTACTGTATATTTCCAATCTGAATTAGACCTGCCAAAATGCATTGCCTGACATTTGCCCGGGTTAAACTCCATCTGCGATCTCTCTGCCCAAGTCTCCAACCGATGTATATCCTACTGTATCATCTGATGGTCCTCATCACTACCCGCACATCCACTAACCTTTCTGTCGTCTGCAAACTTACTAATCAAGCCAGTTACATTCCCTCCAAATCATTTATATATATATTATAAACAGTAAAGGTCCGAGCACTGATCCCTGAGGAATGCCGCCTGACACAGCCCCCTATTCAGAATGCACCCTTCCACTGCTACCCTCTGTCATCTGTGGCAGAGCCAGTTCTGCATCCACCTTGCCAGGTCACCTCTGATCCCATGCGACTTCACCTTCTGCACAAGTCTACCACGAGGGACCTTGTCACAGGCCTTACTGAAGTCCATGTACACAACATCCACTGCCCTACTCTCACCAATGATCTTCGTTATTTCCTAGAAAAACTCGATCAAGTTTATGAGACACGACTGCCCCATCACAAAACTATGTTGTCTCTTGCTAACACGTCCAGTTATTTCAATGTGGGAGTAAATCCTGTCCCGAAGAATCCTCTGCAATAATTTCCCGATCACTAACGTAAGGCTCACAGGCCTGCAATTACCTGAATTATTCTTGCTACTCTTCTCAAACAAAGGAACAACACTGGCTGTTCTCCAATCCTCTGGGACCTCCTCGGTAGCCAGTGAGGATACAAAGATTTATCTCAAGGCCCCAACAATTTTCTCCTTTGCCTCGCTCAATATTCATGGGTAAATCCCATCAGGCCCTGGGGACTTGTCTACCTCAGTGCTTCTCAAGAACACTAATTCTTTCTCCTTTTTAATCACAAAATGATTCAAACTACCTGCACACCCTTTCTCAGACTCATCATCCATCAAGTCCTTCTCTTTGGTGAATACTGACGCAAAGTTCTCCTTTAATACCTCGCCCATGTCCTCTGGCTAAAGGAACGGATTCTCTCCCCTGTCCTTGAGAGGGCCAACCCTTTCCATTGCTACCCTCTTGCTCTTTATATATGCATAAGAAGCCTTGGGATTTTCCTTAATCCTGCTGGCCAATGATTTTCTGTGATCCCTTTTAGCCCTCCATACTCCTTGCTTACGTTTGTTTCCATTTTCCTTGTATTCCACACTTGCCTCGTGTGTTCCCAGCCTCCGAGCCTTGACAAATGCTTGCTTTTTCTCTTTGACTAGGCTCACAATATCTCTCGTTGTCCAAAGTTACCAAAGCTTACCATTCTTATCTTTCATCCTTACAGGAATGTGCCAGTCCTGAATACCTATCAACTTACATTTGAAAGGCTCCCACATGCCAAGTGTTGATTTGCCTTCAAATATCTGCCCTCAATCTACATTCTTCAGTTCCTGCTTAATAGTGTTGTAATTAGCCTTCCCCCCAATTTAGCATCTTAACTTGAGGACTGCACGTATCTTGGTCCATCAGTACCTGAAAGCTTACTGAATTGTGCTCACTGTTCCGGAACTGGTCCCCTACTGAAACGTCGACTTCCTGGCCGGGCTCATTTCCCAATACAAGGTCCAGTACGGCCCCTTCCCGAGTTGGACTATCTACATACTGTTTCAAGAAGCCCGCCTGGATGCTCCTTACAAACCCTGCCTCATCCATGCCCACAGCACTAAGTGAGACCCAGTCAATATAGGGTGTGTTAAAATTTCCGTCCACAACAACTGTGTTACATTTACACCTTGCCAAATTCTGCCTACATGTTTGTTCTTCTATCTCCCGCTGGCTGTTGGGCGCCCTCTTGTAAACCCCAACATTGTGACTGCACCCTTCCTATTTCTGAGCTCTACCCATATTGCCTTGCTGCATGGGCCTCCGAACTGTTCTCCCGCCGGACAGCTGTGACTTTCTCCTTAATCCTTAACTGCTCCACCCCTTTGACGTCCTCCTCTAACCAGCCTGAAACATCTATATGCTCAACGTTAAGTTGCCAATCCTGTCCTTACGTTAACCAAGTCTCCATAATAGCAACAACATCATAATTCCAAGTACTAATCCAAGTCCTAGGTTCGTCTGCTTCACCTGTTACACTTCTCGCATTGAAAGAAATGCACTTCAATCCACCAGACCCTCTTTCGTTAGCAACCACACCCTGCCTGCTCTTTTTCTGAGTCTTAATGGCCCTACTCTCAGGTTCCCCTTCAGTTAATTCACCTTTGCTTTGGTTCCGACTCCGCTGCCAAACTAATTTAAATCATCCCGTGTGACACGAGCAAACCTCCGGGCCAGAATACGTATGCCCTTCCAGTTTAGATGCACCCCATCCTTCTTGTAGCGGTCCCACCTGCCCCAGATGCGATCCCAATGGTCCAGATATCTGAAGCCCTACCTCCTACACCAGCTGTTCAGCCACGCGTTCCTATTTCGAGCCTCACTGGGACGTGGCACAGGGAGTAATATTGAGATTACAACCCGAGATCGACTGCCTTTTAACTTTCCACTAAACTCCCTGAACTGCTGCTGCGGGACCTCATCACTCTTCCTACCTATATCGTCAGTACGAATATGTACCACAACAACTGGCTGTTCTCCCTCTTCGTTCAGAACGCTTTCTGCCCGTTCAGAGACATCCTGGACCCTGGCACCAGGGAGGCAACATACCATGCAGGAGTCTCTTTCAAGTCCAAATCAAAATCATTTAAAAATCGTTTCAAATCATTTGGAAAACACATAAATTGTCAACATCTCTCCTCTGTCCCTAACAGGCCCATCACCCGTGGCCCCTCCCGGTCACCCCAACGCCCCATTTCTCCTGAGTTCTGCATCATCCCTACATTCCACCACAAACAACAGGATCCCCTGTCACTCTAGACTCTCTCCATCACCTCTGGCTCCCTGTGTCATTCCTGCCTCACATTTGTCCGCACACCCTGAAGTTATTTCATCTATGATTCGTCCCATTGTGTCACAGACGTTCCCATTTGTTCTATCAGGGCTGATTATTTTAATACATTACAGCATGTATTAGCACGTCTCAATAACTCCTCAATCAAACTGCTCATTTTGCCAGCAGCATGCATGATTTCATTGTTTATTTCCCTTCTTTACATTGAACTTAGTCACCATTGTGATCCTCATTCGCAAAAACTGTTGTCTCTCCAGATGTGTCACTCGTTACCTGGTGGCCATGTCATTGGCGGATCTACTGGTTATTATCCTCGACCTGATATTGAGACACATTCCGATTGCTTTTGATGAACAGTTTCATTTCCTGAAATTCATCCCCGTGTGTAATATCCACGCCGTCCTGCTTTATGCAGCCACTGACTGTTCTGTCTGGTTCACCATCACTTTCACCTTTGATCGATTTGAGGCCATTTGTTGCCAGAAGCTGAAAAATAAATATTGCAGCGAGAAAACAGCGTCTGTGGCTCTGGGAACAGTGACTGCGCTGACCTTCTCAAATAATATTTGATGGTATTTTATGGTAACACGTCAGTATGCATTGATGAACGACCCTTGGTTTTGTAAGCACTCATTTGATATCAAGTTTTCTCCAGTCTGGGGAGCAATTGTGTTTCTCCAATAAATTCTAACCCCATGTATCCCATTTGTTCTGATTCTGCTGCTCAATGTTCTCACCATCAGACACATTTTAGTGACGAGCAGGGCCCGCAAGAGACTCCGGGCTCACTGCAATGGGGAGAGTCTCAGAGACCCAGAAATGGAAAGTCGAAGGAACTTCATCATTTTGCTGTTTGTTATTTCAGCCAATTTCATCCTGTTATGGTCAACGTGACTGGTTGATTCTTTATCTTTCCAGGTGTTGTGGTTGTGGTATCCATCTCTACACAGTGGGATTTTTGTTCTGGAATTGGGCTTCATGCTGCAGTCCCTGAGTTGCTGCACAATCACTTTCATTTATACGGTCACCCAGACTAAATTCAGGTAGCAGTTGAAGAATGTGATGACATATCCCTTTACACAAAGTCATTAAGGGAAGAACTGAATCACAAAGAGTTTTCAGATTTTTTTTTCATTTGCTTTTACATTTCCTGAAACGGGAGAGTACAAACACGACAGGATCTCCATTGATTCATACAGTTGTACAGTGCAGAAAAGGCTCCTCAGTCCATCAAGTCTGCACCCACAATAACTACCACTCAATTCGCATTGCTTACATACTCCTGCACTTTCTCCCATATCCTTGAATGTTATGATGTTTTAAGTTCTCCTCCAAATACTTTTTAAAGGTTGTAAGGTTTCCCGCCTCAATTACCTTCGCAGGCAGTGCATTCCAGATTCTCACTGTCCACTGAGTATTTTTTAAAATCCCCTCTGAATCCCCTGCCCCTTGCCCCAAATCTACGCTCCCATGTGATTGATCCTCAACCAAGGGGAATAGCTGCTTCCATTCAAGCATGTCCACATCCCTCATAATCTTACATCCCTCAATGATGTCTCCTCGGCCACCTCTGTTCTAGAACAAAATACCAATCCAAGTCTATTATTGCTCAAATGCTCCATTCTTGGCAAAAGCTTGGTGAATATCCTCTGTGGAATAACATCCTTCCATTCTACTCTATGCCACAACTGTTAAAAGCAATTGTCTGTATGCGTTCCTAAATATCGTATTGTATTCATCTGCTCTGCTGTCTTCAAGGCTCCTTGAATAATTATCTCAAGAACCCTCTGTTTCTCTGAGCCTCCTCGTGTCCTGCCATTCATTAAATACTCCTTTGTCTTGTTACTTCTCCCAAAGAGCATCAGCTCGCACTTATCCGAATAAAATACCATCTGTCACTGCTCTGCCATCTGACCAACATATCTATATCTTCCTGACAACTCCAACCTTTTTCTTTGCTCTTAACCGCCCTACCAATCTCGCTTATCATTCCTCTACATTATCATCCAATCACTTGTGTAGATAACAAACAATAAGTGTTTCTGCACTGATCTTTGAGATACGCCACGAGACACCCTCTTTCAGCCACTCAAGCAGCCTTCTATGATGATACTTTGTTTATGATTACGAAGCCACTGTTGGATCTGCATTGCAAAGTTTCCCTGAATTCCATGTGCTTCAACCTTGTCAATCACTTCCCCCATGTGGGTCCTTGTCAAAAGCTTTGCTAAACACCATATAAACTACATTAATTGGACCGTCCCATTGGCTACGTCAACAAGGGAAGTGGAAGAATGGATATGTCAGGAGATACTGGATAGGTGCAGGAAATATAGGGTTGTTGTAGTGGGAGACTTCAATTTCCCTGGTATAGACTGGAAATCGCTGAGGGCAGGGACTCTGGATGGTGAGGCATTTGTAAAATGTGTACAGGAGGGTTCGTTGGAACAATATGTGGACAGCCCAACTAGAGAGGGGGCTATACTGGACCTGGTGCTGGGGAATGAGCCCGGTCAGGTCTTCAAAGTTTTGGTCGGGGAACATGTGGCAAATAGTGACCACAATTCTGTTAGCTTTAGGATAGTGATGGAAAAGGATGAGTGGTGTCCCAAGGGTAAGGTGTTGGATTGGGGGAAGGCTAACTTTATTGGGATCAGGCAGAAATTGGCAGCTCTTGATTGGGAGAGGCTGTTTGAGGGTAAATCCACATCTGGTATGTGGCAGTCTTTTAAGGAACGGTTGTTAGGGCTACAGGACAAGCATGTGCCTGTAAAAAAGAAGGATAGGAAGGGTAGGATTAGAGAACCGTGGATAACCAGGGAAATTGAGGGACTGGTCAAAAGGAAAAGAGAGGCGTATGTTCGGTCCAAGCAGCTAAAAACGGAGGGAGCTCTGGAGGAGTATAATGAAAGTAGGAAAATACTCAAACGGGGAATTAGAAGAGCAAAAAGGGGTCACGAAATGTTCTTGGCAGACAGGATTAAGGAGAATCCCAAGGCATTTTATTCATACGTTAGGAACAAAAGGGTTGTAAGGGAAAAAATCGGACCTCTCAGGGACAAAAGTGGGGACTTATGCTTGGAGCCCAAAGAGGTAGGGGAGATCCTAAATGAATACTTTGCGTCGGTATTCACTAAGGAGAGGGATGTGTTGACTGGGAGTGTCTCGGAGGGGAGTGTTGAACCGTTGGAGAAAATCTCCATTACAAAGGAGGAAGTGTTAGGTTTGTTAGAGAATATAAAGACTGACAAATCCCCAGGGCCTGATGGAATCTATCCAAGGCTGCTCAGGGAGACGAGAGGTGAAATAGTTGGGCCTCTGACGCAAATCTTTGTCTCGTCACTGGACACAGGTGAGGTCCCAGAGGATTGGAGGATAGCCAATGTGGTCCCGTTATTTAAGAAGGGTAGGAAGGATAACCCGGGTAATTATAGGCCGGTGAGCTTGACGTCCGTGGTGGGGAAGTTGTTGGAGAAGATTCTTAAAGATAGGATGTATGCGCATTTAGAAAGGAATAAACTCATTAACGATAGTCAACATGGTTTTGTGAGAGGGAGGTCATGCCTCACGAACCTGGTGGTGTTTTTTGAAGAAGTGACCAAAATGGTTGACGAAGGAAGGGCCGTGGATGTTGTCTATATGGACTTTAGTAAAGCATTTGACAAAGTCCCTCATGGTAGGCTAGTGAAAAAGGTTGGATCCCATGGGATAAAGGGGGAGGTGGCTAGATGGGTGGAGAACTGGCTTGGTCACAGAAGACAGAGGGTGGTAGTGGAAGGGTCTTTTTCCGGCTGGAGGCCTGTGACTAGTGGTGTACCGCAGGGCTCTCTATTGGGACCTCTGCTGTTTGTGATTTATATAAATGATCTGGAAGAAGGAGTAACTGGGGTGATCAGTAAGTTTGCGGACGACACAAAACTGGCACGACTTGCAGATAGTGAGGAACATTGTCAGAGGCTACAGAAGGATATAGATAGGCTGGAAATTTGGGCAAGGAAATGGCAGATGGAGTTCAATCCTGATAAATGCGAAGTGATGCATTTTGGTGGGAATAATGTAGGGAGGAGCTACACGATAAATGGAAGAACCATAAAGGGTGTAGAGACGCAGAGGGACCTGGGTGTGCAAGTCCACAGATCTTTGAAGGTGACGTCACAGGTGGAGAAGGTGGTGAAGAAGGCATATGGCATGCTTGCCTTTATAGGACGGGGCATAGAGTATAAAAGTTGGGGTCTGATGTTGCAGATGTATAGAACGTTGGTTCGGCCGCATTTGGAATACTGCGTCCAGTTCTGGTCGCCACACTACCAGAAGGACGTGGAGGCTTTGGAGAGAGTACAGAGGAGGTTTACCAGGATGTTGCCTGGTATGGAGGGGCTTGGTTATGAGGAGAGATTGGGGAAACTGGGGTTGTTCTCCTTGGAAAGACGGAGGATGAGGGGAGACTTAATAGAGGTGTATAAAATTATGAAAGGCATAGATAGGGTGAACGGTGGGAAGCTTTTCCCCGGGTCGGTGGTGACGTTCACGAGGGGTCATAGGTTCAAGGTGAAGGGGGGGAGGTTTAACACAGATATCAGAAGGACATATTTCACACAGAGGGTCGTGGGGGCCTGGAATGTGTTGCCGGGCAAGGTGGTGGAGGCGGACACACTGGGAACGTTTAAGACTTATCTAGACAGTTATATGAACGGAGTGGGAATGGAGGGATACAAAAGAGTGGTCTAGTTTGGACCAGGGAGCGGCGCGGGCTAATTGTTCCTGGTTTCTCGTTTCAAGGCTTCATTCTACGATCATCTTGCTGGTGCCAGTACAGAGTGAGACTGCGGATAGTTGGGAACCTGTCTCGGGGGCAGGGAATTCATATGGTGTTCGTGGAAGTGGAAATGACTAGGGTTGGGAAGCATTTTCCGATCGGGGCCATTGTGATCTCCTGGACTCGTTTCGATCGCCTCAGGGGGTCGGAGAGGAATTTCCCAGATTTTTTTTTCCCCATATTGGCCCTGGGGTTTTTCACTCTGGGTTTTCGCCTCTCCCTGGAGATCACATGGTCTGGAATGGGGGGGTGGGGGTAAGTTAATAGGTTCAATCCTGGACCAGGGAGCGGCGCGGGCTTGGAGGGCCGAAGGGCCTGTTCCTGTGCTGTATTGTTCTTTGTTCTTTGTTGTTTGTTGTCCAATATCCAACTAACTTGCTCTGACTTGACAGCAAAACAATGACAATGATATATCACCTCTCCGATTCTCCCTTCCAAATGCCCATCATCCCGCTGCTTCACTCTGATTGGACAGCAATCATCCAAACATCACCCTCTTGGAAAGTGGTTCTACAATTCGCACAGTGCACCGGTGGTGGTGGCCTGAAGAAGTGAGGTCACGGAGAGGGCATGAGGTCAACAAGCGAAGTGAGGTCCGAGGGGGCACCTACATAAACACCTGGGGTTACGAGTTAAATGCCGCATTGTCAATTTGGAGTCAAAATCGGACAGGGGATTGAAGGAGAACAGGAGGGTCATTAGGCTCCAGAATCAGTCTCAGAGAGAGAGACGGAGGGAGGGAGAGGTGTCTAGCATCGAAATACAACAACAGGATCAGACACCTAGAGAGAGGGAAAGAAGGGGAGAGAGTGAGGTAGAGCGAGAGGGGCAGTGCGCGAGAGGGGGAAGAGAGGGCAGGGAGGGTTGCAGAGAGAGAGAAAGGGGGCAGAGAAGGAGTCAGATCGAGATAGGGTGCCGTAAGAGAAAGAGGGCGCAGCGAGTGAGGAGACAGAGAGAGAGGGGGCAGAGGGAGAGTGGGCAGAGAGAGAAGTGCACTGACAGCGTGGGGCAGTGATAGAGGTACAGAGAGAACGGGGGGTAGTGAAAGCGTGGGGCAGAGACAGCATGTAGCAGAGTGAGTGGGGAAGAGAGAGATTGGGGTAGAGTGAAAGGGGCAGAGAGAGAGGGGTAGAGAGATATTGGCAGACAGAAAGAGGGGGCAGAGAGAAGCGGCAGTGATCGTGGGCAAAATAGGCACAGGGAAGAGAAAGAAAGATGGAGAGGTGAGGGGGGAGGGGGTGGGGGGCGAACGTTAGTGAGAGAGAGGTGGAGAGAAAGTCCCAATAATGTAGAATAATCCTGGAGTTATATACAATAATATTTCAACTTTGCAAATAAACAGCGTTTAATCTTTCAAAAATGGACAGAGACAACAAAAATAGCTGAGCATGCACAGCCAAACACTGAGAACAATGGCTGCAGTGTCTCTCTCTGAACATTGAACACCTCCCTGTGCTTACTGAAAAAGTAATTGTAAAACTATCCAAAGACTGATTCCCATCCCCGGTATTGACAAAGGGAAAGAACAACTATTTTATGTCAGATATGTTAGATGTTAATTTCCGAGACAAAAAATGTGCATCCTATGTCTCCACTTGGAATACACAAAGACAAGTGTTAAAAACCAGCCCAGAGAGCCGTCCAGGTCTGCTGCCTCACAGTCTGTCAGTCTGTATGTGTTGTTTGCGTGTGTGTGCCCTGTGAGCAAACCAGCTGGAAGTTTGTCACATTGAAAACGATATAGCAACTGGAGCAGTACCCCGACAAAAATAGCCAGCTTTTGCAGGAATATCGAAAGCTCCCTCTCTGACTGTGAAAGTCAATCATCCAGCAGAACAATTGCAGCTGGAAAAGTACCTGGAATCTCTCCACTAAACAACAGGACACTTGAGCTGAAGAATCAATTACTGGAAACAACCTGTATCGGTCACAGCGCTCAGCATCGTCAGGGATGTCCCTCACCAAGGACAGTTCCATACAACATTTTATTTATATTTACTTACAACACAATTGCCTTTGCTAATCTGTGTGAATGTAGAGGCATATGTTTTACTATTTATCCTCACACTTTAAGGAAGAAATAAACACTCAGGTTGGAATCTTACGACCTCGTTACGCCTGTTTTGCAGCGGAAAAATGACGTAAAATCGGGCATAAAGAGGATAGCGTGAATGGCACCCATTTTCGCGCCTGTCGCGACATTACAACACCCGGATTTCCAGTGCAGTCAGTCTCTCAATGGAAATGGGCGAGTGGTTGATTAGTTTATTTCATTTTATGGAAGTGTGTTTCGCAACCCCGGTGCTCAAACATCTGAGCTTGGTTGACTTTATGGTCCCACCAGTGAGAGGTTCTCTGCATTGAGTAAAACAGCTGCTCACCATGAATGAGGAACAGTCGTGTTGCCCTTGCGGGTGGAACCGGAGGCCATTGAGGCCTTCTGAGGAGGCCAATTGCAAGGTGGGGATGCCCCTAGGGAGTGCCAGACTGGCAGTATCACCCTAGCACCTGGGCAATGTCAGCCCTTTTTTATTTTATTTATTCATTAGTCACATGCACACTGACATCAACATTGCAATGAAGTTAATGTGAAAATCCAATAGTCGCTACACTCTGGTGCCTGTTCAAGTACACTGAGGGAGAATTTAGCATGGCAATCCACCTAACCAGCACGCCTTTCGGAGCATCCAGAGGAATCCCACACAGACATAGGGACAACGTGCAGACTCCTCACAGACAGAGAACCAAGCCGGGAATCGAAGCTGCATCCCTGGTGCTGTGAAGCAGCAGTGTTAAGCACTGTGCCACCGTGTCACCAGGGCAATGTCACCGGGCATTACTGCCTGTGTGGGCAGTGTTGGGGTGGTGCCAATGGAGGCGGGCCAATGAGGGTGGTGGGACAGCTGCCACTCTGCCTGTGGTCAGTGGGGGAGGGAAGGGAGCCCTGATTGGTCTGTGCAGCAGCAGGGTAGCGGAGGCTGCATCTCAGGCCGCGGGTCCCCGCGATTGCTGGAGGGAGGGGGAGCTAGTTGTGGTTCCATATACTAGCAGGGGCCTGACAGCTCTCTCTATGCCTGGTAGACCCCTGCTACTGCTAATGAACATGTGCAACATCAGAGGTTTACACATGCGCACTACCTTCCTCCACAGGTTGTCTGGCGTGTTAAGCCCAACCAACAGCCTCTCTCGCGAGAAATTGACTAACCCATCTTTTCAGAGACAGAGTGTATAAGATTGGGCGTGAAAACTGGCCCCAAAAACGGACCTGGAATTTTTCCATTCTCAGACTAGCTGGATACTGAGCAAAAATCTCATAAAATTGCACCCTTTCTTCAGTCAAGCAAGACTGATTAAATTGGTTCCTGCTTTAACATAACTATCGAGTCTGGAAAAGGTATTGAAGGGGAAGGGATCCTTGATATATTAAAATTGATGCTAAGCGTGAGGGTGGGTTATAAAAGAACATGGAGCCAATCATCCCTCCACACCCGGATCTGTGACAATTGGCGGCGGGTGAGAGGGCACCCGAGTTGGTTGGTGACAAATCGAGGGGTCTCGTCCAGATCAGCAACCTGTGAGGAACTCACCTGGGGCTGGTCGTAACAAAACAGAGACGGGAGAGGCAGAGAGAGGGGAGGAGGCGACGGACAGGCTGAGAGCGAGAGGGGCAAGAGAGAGCGAGAGAGAGACTGAGGCAGACAGCTAGAGAGTTAGACAGAGAAGATAGGAAGAGAAGGAGAACGAGACAGAAAGAGGTGGGAAGAAACACACAGAAAGTGAATGAGACAGAGAAAGAGGGGCGAGAGAGACAGACAGAGTGGGATCAAGACAAACAGAGAGAAAATAAACCAGAGAGATACAGACAGAGAGAAAGCACGTATGGAGAGAAGAGAGACATTTAGGCATCTGGAGACAGAAAGAGAGAAGTAGACATGGAGGGGAAGAGATAGATACAGAACATGTGAAGAAAGAGAGAGATAGGTGAGAGACAGGCATAGAGAGGGAAAAACAGTCACAGAGTATCTGTTGTAATGGAGCCAGGATAGAACATAGAACATAGAACATTACAGTGCAGTACAGGCCCTTCGGCCCACGATGTTGTGCCGACCTTCATCTGAAACCAAGATCAAGCTATCCCACTCCCTACCATCCTGGTGTGCTCCATGTGCCTATCCAATAACCGCTTAAATGATCCTAAAGTGTCTGACTCCACTATCACTGCAGGCAGTCCATTCCACACCCCAACCACTCTCTGCGTGAAGAACCTACCTCTGATATCCTTCCTATATCTCCCACCATGAACCCTATAGTTATGCCCCCTTGTAATAGCTCCATCCACCCGAGGAAATAGTCTTTGAACGTTCACTCGATCTATCCCCTTCATCATTTTATAAACCTCTATTAAGTCTCCCCTCAATCTCCTCCGCTCCAGAGAGAACAGCCCCAGCTCCCTCAATCTTTCCTCATAAGACCGACACTCCAAACCAGGCAGCATCCTGGTAAATCTCCTCTGCACTCTTTCCAGCGGTTCCACATCCTTCTTATAGTGAGGTGACCAGAACTGCACGCAATATTCCAAATGCGGTCTCACCAAGGTCCTGTACAGTTGCAGCATAACCCCACGGCTCTTAAACTCCAACCCCCTGTTAATAAAAGCTAACACACTATATGCCTTCTTCACAGCTCTATCCACTTGAGTGGCAACCTTTAGAGATCTGTGGATATGGACCCCAAGATCTCTCTGTTCCTCCACAGTCTTCAGAACCCTACCTTTGACCCTGTAATCCACATTTAAATTTGTCCTACCAAAATGAATCACCTCACATTTATCAGGGTTAAACTCCATTTGCCATTTTTCAGCCCAGCTTTGCATCCTATCTATGTCTCTTTGCAGCCTACAACACCCCTCCACCTCATCCACTACTCCACCAATCTTGGTGTCATCAGCAAATTTACTGATCCACCCTTCAGCCCCCTCCTCTAAGTCATTAATAAAAATCACAAAGAGCAGAGGACCAAGCATCGATCCCTGCGGCACTCCGCTAGCAACCTGCCTCCAGTCCGAAAAATTTCCATCCACCACCACCCTCTGTCTTCGATCAGATAGCCAGTTACCTATCCAATCGGCCAACTTTCCCTCGATCCCACACCTCCTCACTTTCATCATAAGCCGACCATGGGGGACCTTATCAAACGCCTTACTAAAATCCATGTATATGACATCAACCGCCCTACCTTCATCAACACACCTAGTTACCTCCTCAAAAAATGCTATCAAATTTGTGAGGCACGATTTGCCCTTCACAAATCCGTGCTGACTATCCCGGATTAATCCGCATCTTTCTAAATGGTCGTAAATCCCATCCCTAAGGACCTTTTCCATCAATTTACCAACCACCGAAGTCAGACTAACCGGTCTATAAGAGGGGCTTTAGATTGGTGGTACCAATCTAAAGCCCCTCTAATCTTCACTATTCCATGTGGAGGCAATGTTCGGTATAAATTTCCCGTGGTAGGCTACCAACCCCAGAAACGCTCTTAAATCCTGGATGGAGGTGGGGGCCTTTGATCACCCGCATCTTGTCCTCCAAGTGTACAGCACCAGACCTGTCTGCTCTATCGCCCAGATAGATCACTTGGGGGCCTGGAATACACATTTTTCTCTTCTTCGGCAAATCAACTTAGAACTTCCTCAAGCTTCTGCAGCTGTTCGGTTTGTGTTTTTCCTGTTATGATTATGTCATCCAGACATCAGGGCAAGGCGGTGGACTAGTGGTATTATCACTAGACTATTAATCCAGAAACTCAGCAAATGTTCTGGGGACCCATGTATCCCAACATGACAGGTGGTAGAATTTGAATTGAAGAAAACATATCAGGAATGAAGAATCTATTGATGAACATGAAACCGCTGTTGATTGTCGGAAGTACCCATTTGGTTCAGTCATGTCGTTGAGGGAAGGAAATCTGCCGGCCTTAGCCGGTCGCGCCTACATGTGACTCAGAGTCACAACAACGTGTTTGATTCTCAACTGCCCTCTGAAATGGCTGAGTGAGACACTCAGTTTAAGGAAGGCGAGGGATGGGTAATAATTGCTGGCCAGCCAGTGATGCCCATGTCCGACAAATGAATAAAAAGGTGTAGCAACCTGCGGCAGACCTTGTAAAATATTTTCCATCATTCACTGGAAGATTGAACAGGCGGACGGTAGCGAAATGGCAGTCTGGTGTAACGTAAATGCTGTATGAGTATTAATTGTTGAATATCTCTGGTAACCTTGAGTGGCTGCAATTGCAAATGGACGTGAATAATCAAGTTTTGAAAACGATAGTCCTCCTGAGAAATTTGCCCATAAATCCTGGAGCTGCAGATCAGGTATTCATCCTGCTGCAAGAAACAGTTTATCCACAAAGTTAGACTGATTCATCCAGATTCAAAATTCGGACGACCGGTGCTGCCCATTTCGCAAATTGGAATGGTTTGATGATCCCGTCCCATTCCAGTCTTTGGATTCCCGCATCATCTTTTGCCTGAAGGCAAATAGTGCTGGGCGGGTCTTACAAAATCACGGAGTCGCTTCCTGGTCAGCAGGTAAGGTCGCCTTGACTCCTTTGTTAGTCCCTCGACCTTCCTGGAAAGCCTCAGGGTCTTTAAGCAGGACTTTACAAAGGCATCCATTCTCTATCTGGAAGATGTTAAGCCAATCTAGTTGGAGTTCTCACGACCAATTTTGCCCACATTTGTCTGAGCTAATCTCTTCTTTTTCAGATGCCGAAATAAGCTTTTACATTGTAACTCTATGTTCCTCACTCATTTCCATTCATATTATCTTTTCCTTTCTTAATCAATTTCCCAGTTTCCCTTTGCTGGGCTCTCAATTGTTTGGACATCTCGAACTTTAGGCGCATTTGTTTCCTGAAGGGATTCCAGTCGTTAGTTTGGAGAGGACACGGCATTCAGTAACAATAAAGGATACCGGCTACAGATAACATGGTTCTGACAAAACATTCTGCAGAGAAACAAGATTAGTATACATTGCTTAAAGGCACAACATCGCCACAATACTGCATTTCAATGAGTGAGAAATGTCCTTGTAAGAACATAAGAACATAAGAACATAAGAAATAGGAGCAGGAGTAGGCCATCTAGCCCCTCGAGCCTGCCCCGCCATTCAATAAGATCATGGCTGATCTGACGTGGATCAGTACCACTTACCCGCCCGATCCCCATAACCCTTAATTCCCTTACCGATCAGGAATCCATCCATCCGCGCTTTAAACATATTCAGCGAGGTAGCCTCCACCACCTCAGTGGGCAGAGAATTCCAGAGATTCACCACCCTCTGGGAGAAGAAGTTCCTCCTCAACTCTGTCTTAATCCGACCCCCCTTTATTTTGAGGCTGTGTCCTCTAGTTTTAACTTCCTTACTAAGTGGAAAGAATCTCTCCGCCTCCACCCTATCCAGCCCCCGCATGATCTTATAAGTCTCCATAAGATCCCCCCTCATCCTTCTAAACTCCAACGAGTACAAACCCAATCTCCTCAGCCTCTCCTCATAATCCAAACCCCTCATCTCCGGTATCAACCTGGTGAACCCTCTCTGCACTCCCTCCAATGCCAATATATCCTTCCTCATATAAGGGGACCAATACTGCACACAGTATTCCAGCTGCGGCCTCACCAATGCCCTGTACAGGTGCATCAAGACATCCCTGCTTTTATATTCTATCCCCCTCGCAATATAGGCCAACATCCCATTTGCCTTCTTGATCACCTGTTGTACCTGCAGACTGGGCTTTTGCGTCTCATGCACAAGGACCCCCAGGTCCCTTTGCACGGTAGCATGTTTTAATTTGTTTCCATTGAGATAGTAATCCCATTTGTTATTATTTCCTCCAAAGTGTATAACCTCGCATTTCTCAACGTTATACTCCATTTGCCATATCCTCGCCCACTCACTCAGCCTGTCCAAATCTCTCTGCAGATCTTCTCCGTCCTCCACACGATTCACTTTTCCACTTATCTTTGTGTCGTCTGCAAACTTCGTTACCCTACACTCCGTCCCCTCCTCCAGATCATCTATATAAATGGTAAACAGTTGCGGCCCGAGTACCGATCCCTGCGGCACGCCACTAGTTACCTTCCTCCAACCGGAAAAACACCCATTTATTCCGACTCTTTGCTTCCTGTCGGATAGCCAGTCCCCAATCCACTTTAACACACTACCCCCAACTCCGTGTGCCCATGTATATGGCATGAAGGCGATAAAAGTTGAAACAATTCCAACTGGTTCTGTAGTTTCTCTGCACTCCAGGTTGGAGCTTGTGAAGATGAGATGCTGCATTGCATCAAGATCGAGAAGAGTGTTGGTGCGATGACACACCCTTGCTGGATCCCAGTGCGAAATTGAATTGTGTCTGTGGTGGACATGTTTATCAGTATCACAGCTGGCAGGTCATCGTTGAGCAGGTGGAGGTTGGGGAAAAACGTTTGGAGGAGTCAAAATGGAGGAGAAGGCTCCAAGGTCCCTCGCATTTTCAAGTGTCAAAGGTTTTTGTGAGGTGAAAATAGGCCATATGCAAGGGTCGGTGCTGTTCCCTACATTTCACTTACAGTTGCCGCGCAGTGAAGAACATGTCCGTTCTGCCCCGTGCTCCAGCCAATCCCTCCCCCACACTTTGGTGCTTCTGACACTCCAATCAGGAGCGTTTGTTGCCCGTGCTCCCTCCTATGGACCCTCGTGCTGCCTGACACTCCAATCAGACCGAGAGCTTCTTCCCCGTGCTCCACCTATCCCCTCCCCCACACACACGTGGTGCTTGACCCTCCAATCAGACCGGGAGGTATTTTCCTCCGCTCCTTCTTCCGGCGGCTTGCGCTTTTGCCATTTAAAGACTGAGCTCGTGAGGCTGCTCCTTCAGTCTCCTCCAGTCAGTCTGCAGAGCAGCCTCAGGGGCTCCTCCAGCCTGCTTCCAAATCACTCATAACCCGCAGGGCAAAAATGGGGAGGCATACAAACCCAGAATGTGCGAAGTGTCTGTCTTAATGAAGCCAGTTCCCGCTTCATTCTCTTTCGGCAAACCAGCAGCAAAATAAAGCTCACAGAAACCCAGAGTGTGTGTGAGGGGGGGGGGGGGGGGGGAAGGAGAGGGGTGGGTGGGGGGGCGGTATAGATGGAGCGAATTACCCTTTCATTCTGTCAGTGGAAAACCAGCAGCAAAAGTACACAAATTGCTGAAGGAAAGACCAGGTGTATCCATGTGGTGCTCGGGCTGCAGGGTTGCTAAAGACGTCGTGCCGCTCGATGTCTTTCACTGATTCCACCAGGAGTCTGGACGTGGCCTCCACTTTGCCATCGATCCTACTGGACCGTCCAGCCGTATCGATTATGCAGCCAAACTCACTGCTCGGAAAATGACGATAATTGTCGGGGATCCATATTTGTATTGGTAAACATTAGCAGTCAGGTATCGGTTGATTTGTGTTTAATTTGCTGTTTCTGTGCCTGGAAAGCACCTCATGCGAGACCCATGATGGAGAAAGGTGTTTGTATGTGTGGGGTTGGTTAAGTTCGAACTGAATTTCTATTGTGCTCAGAGAGAATGAAGGCGTGAAGAATAAATCAAGCAGCCAGCAGAGGTTTGCCGTCTTGCTTATCAAGTGGAGGTCCTCATAAGGGAAACAGCTTTTAAGTTTTAGTTTAGCGAATTTGAGAACAGTTGGAGCCATATCGCTGAAGCAGTTCTTAACTCTGCAATGAAGATGGAAGTAGGTGTGTCTTGTGTTGGCACATTCTTCATTTAAATCCAAAAATAAATATTTTAGTTAATTTTACATCGAAAGAAGTTTTTTTTCCAGGAACTGAAGGCAGGTTTTCATCTCTAAGTCAATTTTCCCGGCTCAGACATTGTGAACTCTCAGCTTGAGATATCACCTGTGTTTCGGTTTGGATCAGAAAACCTAGAATGTGAATGAAGCCTGACTCGTGTGAGGATCACCTGTTTCACTCCACGTGTGATTCTGTTGACACGAGGTAGCTTTTGTCAAAGGAAATTTTATTTATCAATACAGTTTAACATTTAGAATCATAGAAACACTACAGTGCAGAAAGAGGCCATTTGCCCATCGAGTCTGCACCGACCATAATCCGACCCAGGCCCTACCCCCATATCCCTACATATTCACCTGCTAATCCCTCTAACCTACACTTCTCAGAACATGAAGGGACAATTTTTAGCATGGCCAATCAACCTAGCCCGGCCATCTTTGGACTGTGGGATGAAATCGGAGCACCCGGAGGAAACCCACGCAGACACGAGGAGAATGTGCAAACTCCACACAGACAGTGACCCAAGCCAGGAATCGAACCCAGGTCATTGGAGCTGTGAAGCAGCAGAGCTAACCACTTAGAGGTAGGATGTATGCGCATTTAGAAAGGAATAAACTCATTAACGATAGTCAGCATGGTTTTGTGAGAGGGAGGTGATGCCTCACTAACCTGGTGGAGTTTTTTGAAGAAGTGACTAGAATGGTTGACGAGGGAAGGGCCGTGGATGTCGTCTATATGGACTTTAGTAAAGCGTTTGACAAAGTCCCTCATGGTAGGCTGGTGAAAAAGGTTGGATCTCATGGGATCTCATGGGTGGAGAACTGGCTTGGTCACAGAAGACAGAGGGTGGTAGTGGAAGGGTCTTTTTCCGGCTGCAGGCCTGTGACTAGTGGTGTTCCGCAGGGCTCTGTATTGGGATTTCTGCTGTTTGTGATTTATATAAACGATCTGGAAGAAGGTGTAACTGGGGTGATCAGTAAGTTTGTGGACGACACAAAATTGGCAGGACTTGCAGATAGTGAGGAGCATTGTCAGAGGCTACAGAAGGATATAGATAGGCTGGAAATTTGGGCAAAGTAATGGCAGATGGAGTTCAATCCAGATAAATGTGAAGTGATGCATTTTGGTAGAACTAACGTGGGGGGAGCTATACGATAAATGGCAGAACCATAAAATGTGTAGATACGCAGAAGGACCTGGGTGTGCAAGTGCACAGATCCTTGAAGGTGACGTCACAGGTGGAGAAGGTGGTGAAGAAGGCATATGGCATGCTTGCCTTTATAGGACGTGGCATAGAGTATAAAAGTTGGGGTCTGATGTTGCAGATGTATAGAACGTTGGTTCGGCCGCATTTGGAATACTGCGTCCAGTTCTGGTCGCCACACTACCAGAAGGACGTGGAGGCTTTGGAGAGAGTACAGAGGAGGTTTACCAGGATGTTGCCTGGTATGGAGGGGCTTAGTTATGAGGAGAGATTGGGTAAACTGGGGTTGTTCTCCCTGGAAAGACGGAGGATGAGGGGAGACTTAATAGAGGTGTATAAAATTATGAAAGGCATAGATAGGGTGAACGGTGGGAAGCTTTTCCCCAGGTCGGTGGTGACGTTCACGAGGGGTCATAGGTTCAAAGTGAAGTGGGGGAGGTTTAACACAGATATCAGAAGGACATAATTTACACAGAGGGTGGTGGGGGCCTGGAATGCGCTGGCAGGCAAGGTGGTGGAGGCGGACACACTGGGAACGTTTAAGACTTATCGAGATAGCCATATGAACGGAGTGGGAATGGAGGGATACAAAAGAATGGTCTAGTTTGGACCAGGGAGCGGCACGGGCTTGGAGGGCCGAAGGGCCTGTTCCTGTGCTGTATTGTTCTTTGTTCTTTGCTCTTGTTCTGTGCTACCGTGCCGCCGACATCAATTAAATTAGCTTAACTGTTGCCAATTAATATACTTAATCATGACAAGGCACAATATTTAACAGCTAACCTCGATCTATTCGTTCCAATTCAAGCATCATTCTTCTTATCAACTTCAACTCCTCTTCAACATCCATTAGCAACACGCAGGGTCATTTGTTTGTACTTGTTAACAGTCCTTTGTATTTTAGTACTTAGGCTGCGAGTCCTCGAGCCTC
Source organism: Mustelus asterias (assembly GCF_964213995.1). Classification (NCBI taxonomy): domain Eukaryota; kingdom Metazoa; phylum Chordata; class Chondrichthyes; order Carcharhiniformes; family Triakidae; genus Mustelus; species Mustelus asterias. The sequence continues at coordinate 11,935,766 of NC_135830.1, forward strand.
TAGAACAACTCTGGAGAAAACGAGGGTGAGAGACAATTTCACCTCGTAGGTCCCAAACAGCAGCCTCCGGAGAGCGAGCGAGCGAGCGAGCGAGCGAGAGATAGAGAGAGAAGAATCTTGCTTCCTTCAGAACCCGACATTAACTGCCTGCTTTTCCCTCCTGCCCTTACGCACATGACCCCATCAATTAACTTAATCAAAATCCAACCTTTGATCACTGTCTGTGCAGAGTTTGTACATTCTCCCTTTGCTTGCGTGCGTTTCCTCCCGGTGCTCCAGATTCGTCTCACAGTTAATTTTATGCAGGTTAGGTGCAATGGCCTTGCTAATTTGCCCCTCAGTGTCAGGGGGACCAACAGGGTAAATACGTAAGGTTACGGGATGGTGCCTGGGTAGGATTGTTGTCGGTGCAGGCTCAGTGGGCCGAATGGCCTTCTTCCGCACTGTACGGGTTTATGATTCTTCCCCTCAGTGTGGTCAGTTAGCCTCAACCATGGACACTTTGGAAAAAATCCTTAATGACACGGGTACATGGATGAGCTATTGGAAGCAGTCGGCATTTTCATTGGTCAACTGACAGGAAAAGGGTAGAAAAATAAGGCATTGTCAACGTAATTTCTGGGAAGACCTGATTTATTGCCTCACAATGGAAGTCTTTATTCTAATGGTTGAAAAGTTGTCCATATGTTCCTGGTACAAGTAAAACAGTAGTGACAAACAGCTGGTATGATGTTGGCATTGGAGGATACTTGCAGTGAACAAGTGAATTATCTTGGATGTTTTCCGAATTTGGTGGTGACTGCTGGACTGCGTAAGGTTTCAAGCTCCATGGAATCATGCTGATGTGCAATGAAGCTGGTTACTGGGCACAATTGCAGGAGTAAAGCAGCAAGGGCCATTGGCTGGAACTTTAGAATATAGCAGAGCGTTGATGGCCGTAAATCCTGGCCACTGTCAGGATGCTGGAGTGAAGCAGAATCGCAGGCGGAGCGAGTTTGAAAATCACCCCATGATCAATTGATGGGGAGGTCGGATGTTCTGGGATCTCTGACACTCCAACTTTACCTCCCCCTCCGAACACTTACTGCTTCCCACCTCAGTGTGGCTCCGTTGAAGGCAATGTGATACCTCCACATTTCATTTAATCAAGCAGAGCAAGAAGAGACATTCAGCCCATCATAGACGTTTCAGCTATTTGCAGAAATACCCATTTTTCCCACTCCCCAGTTATTCCTCATATTCTTACTTTTTTTTCAATGGCTCCGGCCTATTCCCCTTTAAAAAATTCGAGTTCCCGACATTCAGGTTTTTCACCAATGGTCTTAAATCTGTGACATCTGATTACTAAGCCACCCATCAGGGGAAATACTTTCTCCCTATTTACCCAGCAAAAATCCCTCAGCATTTTGAACACCTCCATGAAATCTTCCCTTCTCCTCCTTTACTCAAAGAATAACAATCGCAGTCTCACTCACCAAATTACTTTGGTCTATTTTTAAATTGACTTTCTAACACACCAGCTGCAATAATATCTCGGTATGTAAATTACTGCAGGCACAGAAGGCAGCTGCTCACTTCACTTATTCCGATTTTGACAATTGTATAAAAACCTTGGTGATAATGACTATCATTATCTAGTGAAACACTGGGTCCTATAACAAAAGCAGATCCTGTCAGGTGTCAGTGATGAAAGCTTTCAAAAGTGAAATATTCCAATCTTTCAAAGCAATACGTTCTCACAATGTTCTGATCATTCCATCTTAAATTATAAACATGCAAAACGGTTTTAACTATGACAACGTGGTCAACAGTAGAGGATAGACGCTGTATGGCTTCATAGTGTCTGGAGTCAATGTGTTGGAAAGTTTGTCCATTTCAGGGCTGATATTATTAAGAACTATTCCTGATCTCTTTCTCTTTGTGAATAGCTGCTGATCTGATTGGTAAAGCTTACAAAGGTAGAAGCTGGGAGAAAGGACAGATCAACACGTCATGTAATTCGCCGTCGTGAGATGAGTTTTTGTATTTTGAAATGAATTTGTGTGGGACAGAATTTGTGCAAATTGGATTTTGATGCGGGAGAAATCGAAGTTGTATGTCACTGGGAATAATCCTGTTGAATCAATGTCCACATCACTATAGTTAATAATGACTCGCACCTCCGTCATCACCAAAAATAAATTGTCTATTTTCTGTCGAAATTTGACTAATAGGAAACTATTTATCCTGGGCTTCCTCAGCGGTGTCATCTCTGGAAGAAACGTTAAATAAAGCATCTGTCTGTGCTATCAGGTGGACATGTATCGGAGCTGACAGTGTATTAAACAAATTTCACCCTCGCCTCTCCTCTCCACCCGTCTCCCCATTCCCTCCGCCCCCTCCCCCCCCCCACCCCCCACCCCCTGACCCCAACCTCCACACGCACCACCCAGGAGTCTCGATGCTCTGAGCAGCCTGGTTTCCCCAGAGAGTGAATGTTGGGGAAGATTGACCACTGCGTATATCGTTTAAGATGGTTATGGAAAAGTACAGGGAATAACCCAAAGAAAAAATATATTTCACTGCAGGAAAACTGACTTCCATGGGATTAAGAATGGATTCATCCCGAACCCACCCATTGAAGTAACACTATTCTCTTACCATTGCCAATTCCCCTAACCTTTGTATGATGTCAGTGTATATTAAGCTGACTTTTCCCTTCACCCAAGCTATGACTATAACACTATAATCTGCACTCTCACCTTTCCTTTCTCCCTTTCTACACTATGAACGGTATGCTTTGACTGTATAGCACAAGACACAATGTTTTCGCATTGGAACAAGTAAACTGGTTCTGGGCTACATTGACGCGAAGGTTCATGAAGAATTAATTTATCCCGCAAAGGTAGTCTCTGAGGTGGCCAGGTAGTTTGTTTTTGATGTCAAGGCCAACCCCATAGAATCAGCGAACTTCTCCTGGTATTAGCTTTCCAGAAGAAAGCATCACCACTAACCAACTCCTGAAGGTGGCCTTGTCCTGCCCACCGGGCCTCACTTAGGGCAGTAATGTCAATGCCGAAACGCCTGAGCTCCCAGGCAATGATAGCAGTGCACCATTCAGGTTTGTCCCTGTTGCGATTGTCCTTGAGGGGCCGTGTGACATTCCGATCCAAAACTGCTTTTGTTTTTGGCAAAAATATACTTTCTTTCTAAAATATCTGGAAGATTACAAACATTTCAAAGTGGCCATCACACAAAGTGAAGAAATGGACAGTTTCTATTCATGTATCATGTTGCACACACACAGTCAAAGAAATATTGCCGACATTGAAAAATGGTCATTACGAAAGGTAAAAATATACTTCAGTTATTTAAACTCTGTTCGAGAATGGTTGTGACGAACTCCGCGTCCTCCTATTTGATTTGATTTGATTTGATTTATTGTCAAATGTATTAGCATGCAGCCAATCGTAGTCTCTTGCGCACTATACAGAAAAATCACGCCAATCATAGAGAAAGATACGAGAGAGTGCAGATTCTCGTATTACAGCCATAGTTACGGTGTAGAGAAAGATCAACTGAATGCAAGGTAAGGCCATTCAGACTTCTGACAGCAGCAGGGAAGGAGCTGTCCTTGAGTCGGTTGGTACTTGACCTCAGACTTTTGTATCTTTTTCACGATGGAAGAAGGTGGAAGAGAGAATGTTCGGGGTGCGTGGAGTCCCCCGCTGGCTGTTATGCCAAGGCACCGAGAAGTGGAGACAAAGTCAATGGATGGGAAGCTGGTTTGCGTGATGGATTGGGCTACGTTCACGACCTTTTTGGTTTCTTGCGGTCTTGGGCAGAGCAGGAGCCATACCAGGCTGTGATACAACCAGAAAGAATGTTTTCTATGGTGCATCTCTAAACGTTGGTGAGAGTTGTAGCTGACATGCCAAATTTCCTTCGTCTTCTGAGAAAGTAGAGGGGTTGGTAGGCTTTCTTAACTATATTGCTGGCATGGGGGGACCAGGACAGTTTGTTGATGATCTGGACATCTAAAAACCTGAAGCTCTCGGCCCTTTCTCCTTTGTCCTCGTTGAGTCAGACAGAGACATGTTGTCCTCTCCTCTTCCTGAAGTCGATGACAATCTCCTTCGTTTTGTTAACATTGAGGGAGAGATTATTGTCATTGCACCAGTTCACCAGTTTCTCGATCTCATTACTGTACTCTATCTCATAATTGTCTGAGATCCGATCCACTATAGTGATGTCGTTTCCAAACTTGACAATCGAGTTGGAGGGGAACTTGGCCGCGCAGTCATAGGTGTATGAGGAGTTACTAGGGGTTTAGAAGAAACCTTGTTTGACACCGGTGTTGAGGACGATCATGGAGAAGGTGTTGTTGTCTACCTTACTGATTGTGGTCTGTGAGTTAGGAAGTTCAGGATACATTCGCAGAAGGAGGAGCCGAGGCCTACACCACGGAGGATGGAGATGTGTTCCGTAGGAATAATGGCATTTAAGGCTGAGCTGTAGTCAATAAATAGGAGTGTGGCACAAGTATCTTTGTTATCTAGGTGTTCCAGGCTTGAGTGCAGGGCCAGAGAGATGGCATCTGCTGTGGACCTGTTGCAGCAGTAGGCGAACTGCAGTGGATCCAGTCAGTCCTCGAGGCTGGAATTGATTCCTGACATGATTAACATTCCGAAGCACTTCATAATGATGGCTGTCAGAGCCACCAGACGATATCAATTCAGGCACGCTGCTTGCCTTTTCTTTGGTACTCGGATGATGGTCGTCTTCTTGAAGCAGATAGGGACCTCACTTTGCTGGAAAGAGAGTTTGAAGATTTTTGCGAATACCCCGACGAGCTGATCTGCACAGGATCTGAGTACTGATATGCTTACCCCATCCGGGCCAGCCGATTTCCGTGGGGTTGACCTTCGAGAAAGCTGTTCTGACATGTGCAATGGTGGCCTCTGAAATAGGTTCATCCAAGGCTTCCAGAATGGAGGGAACGCATCGTTTCTGTAGTGTACTGATTACCACATTCACCTAACGATAGATTCCCAGTTCGAAAGCGGGCGGAAACATTTGTACACTAATATACTTTTAATATACTTTTAACAACAGAGTGAGGAAAAGAACAGTCGTTCACGTTTAATGTTGAATATTAACTGAATACTGTATCTTACGCTGTGTTAAATTTACCCTTCCCTTCACGGTTTCGGACGCACTCAAACCCAGCAAAACATTTTTCACTGATTCTCGCTCTGAGGGCTCAGAAAGCCTCCCTCAAACCTGCACACTCCGGCTGATTGCTGCTGATTTGTGTCAGATTATTAAAGGCTCCTGCAGCACCACCTCCGTTAATAACAGTCACTCGAAGCCACATTTCAAACGGGGAAACAAAACCAACAATGATTCTCTCTTCTCCGGCTTCACAGTGAGTGAGACAGAAACAAGCAGCAGATTTCACCCCGCAGTCTCCAATCACCCACTGTCAGCAGAACGTCGCGACTGCAGATGCATCTGTACGTTGTTTTAAACTCAGAGTGAGGATCAATAATTTATTGTCGAAAATTAACTCAATACAGTATTTTAATTTCCTCATACCTCTCTCGTTCTGTGCACACTCAAACGCAATATTTTTCACTGACTCCCTTTTCCAGCTCTGAAGGTTCAGAAAGCTTCTCTCAAACCTGCACATTCCGGCTCTTTCTTTCGTTGGTCAGTTGAGCATAAGCATCACTGACCGGCATTTATTGCCCATCCCGTGTTGAGAGAACCACTTTGTGGTTCTGGAATCACGTGTAGGCCAGGCCAGCTAAGAATAACAGATTTCCCCCGCCTCAAGGACATTAGTGAATCATGGGTCAATGGACAGTGGTTCATGGTCATCAGTGGATTCTTACTTCCAAACTTCTTTATTGTATTCAACTTTCACCCGCTGTCGTGACGGTCCCAGAATATTGGCTGATCGAGCGATAATACCGCGGGGCCAACGGCTCACCTGAAGCATCTGCTCCATGTGAAGCTCGAACTCATAACCTCGGCATCGCCTGCTGGTTGCGTTGCTGTATAAGTACCGTGCACTAACCAATTGAGACACTGGAGCAACGCTCGCTGCTGCATTGCGTCAGATTATTAATGGCTCCAACAGCGTCACCTCCGTTAACAGATAGTCGAAGCCACATTTCAGTCGGGGAAACAAACCCATCAATGACTCTCTCTCATCCACGTCTCCACAGTGAGTGAGACAAGGACAAGCAGCAGGACTTTACCCCGCATTCTCCAATCACCCATCCGCTGCCAGCAGAGAGCGCCGACTGCAACTTCAATCAGCGGGTTAATGCACATCCCTGGGACACAAGACCCAACCCGGTTCAAACATTCCAATACACCGAGCACAGGCTCAGGAAAACAAAGGCAGATTATACCCGGCTCACTGAACCTTCGAGCAGCATTTAAACAATACCCGGGTGAGTCACAAACAGAATTCACACCAACTTTCCAAACCTTTTCAGTGATAAATTCCTCCATTTGATTGAAAAGCTGAGTGTTGTGAATCTGAAAATGAGCACCATGGATTTGTGTTACCCAGTGACTTGTTTCCCACTGTTCGTCCGTCAAGTTTGCAATTCCACTTGTGTTGTATATTGAAGGGAATCTCATTTCAAAATGAGGAGGAAGCAAGGAAAATATTAAATCTTGGAACAAATCCTGATGGAAATACATCACAATATTTGGAAACAGGTGCAGCTGTGAATGGTGTCATTGATGATTGAGTGGAAAGTATTGGATCCTTGGGCTTCTGGTGGTCAGTTAACTTCCCTCCCGTTGAATTCCTCCCTGTGATAAGAGAAATGGATTCATTTTACCTGCATGTTATCGGAGAAACGGAATAACCTCTATACCACAGCAATACTGCGGGATCAAAATAACCAAACAGACTTGTACAGGGTTGTAAACGGTACCGACATGATGGAGATCTGGAACAGGTTTAGCAGAAATATAATTGTGGTCATTGACTCCCTGGTTTTGAATATCTATGGTAGCTCCCGTTTTAGGCTCTGTGGCGCAAATTGTCAGCTCACTCGGTTGTTAAGCGGAAGGCTCGTTCTTCGAGACCACCCAGGGACGGACCTTTCACTGTTTTCTCTGCATCTTCATTCAAACGCAAACAGTTGCGAGTTGGTAATGGTCCGTGGGCGTCAATAAGAAAAAGCTCTCAAGTGTAACCGGCTGTGCTGTCATCTGGTATTACCTACATTATTTAATGTCTATTGATTTCAAACATATTGCATATAATAATGTGTATATGCTTCCATTATACTATGAGACTGAACAATTGGAATAGAAATATTAATTTGCGGCTCAAAATGTGTTCCAACTCCATATTCCATGTTCCCAGTCATTGCTGGATAGATCACAAATCTGTCTCACCCAGACTGAAATGTGTTCAATGATGGAGCATTTACAAGCCTCTGGCGTGAACTCTGAATATTAGCTACCCTTTGAGCGAAGCAATTCCTCCTCACCTCAGACCTAAATAATCATCGCCTTATCCTGAGATTGTGCTCCGCGTTTTAGATTCCCGGACCAAGGAAAATATTATCTCAGCAACCACCCTTCAAATTCGTAGAATCAGAGAATTCCTGCAGTACAGAAGGAGGCCATTCGGTACACCACGCCTATACCGATAACAATCTCACCTCCACCATATCCCCGTCGCACCACGTATTCACCTTGCTAATTCTTCTGACACTGCGAGGCAATTTAGCATGGCCAGTCCACCGAACCCACACATTTTGGGCAGGAAAGCGGTGCACCCAGAAGGAAATGCTCGCATACAAGGGGAAAACGTGCAAGCTCCAAACAGACAGTCACACGAGGCCGGAATTGAAACCGGATCTCTGACGCTCTGAAGCAGCAGTGCTGCACTCAGTCAGTATTGTGTCGGTTTCATTGAAATCTTCTCTCATTCTGCGAAACTCCAGAGAATTTCACTTTAATATCGTCAGCCTGTCATCACAGAGTAACTCAACCCAGCGAAGAGTCTAGTGAACCTTCGCTGTACCGTCTCCCATAAATGCATAGCCTACTCTGACGAAGGGTCATCCTGACTCAAAACGTTGAATTTATCATCTCTCCAGAGATGCTGTAAGACCTGTTATGATTTTGCAGGAGTTACTGTTTCTGGTTCAGTTTCCAACAACCTCACTATTTTGGTTTTATTCCGTCTTAAATGTGGAGACCCAAACTGCGCGCACTATTCCAGATGTGGTCTCAACAATACCCTGAATAACTGTAGCAAGACTTGGAAACTTAACTGCGTGCTGAAGGCTGGAAGGAGAGGGTGACAATGGACAATTGGCATTGAGTACATTCCTGTAATCAGTGACTGGGAGGATCAGGAAGCGAAGGTATCTGTGTCTCTTTCTGCTGTCCTCTCTAAACTCCATGTCCTCTCAATGCCGTGTGCCTGACATTCCCTGCCCCTGCTTTCCTGCTGAAGCTCGGGTTCACGAACTGTCTGTGTCTGTATCAAGCAGATAATTGGCCTTGGGTGCTGGACGGCCAGAGGGAGATGGATGAGATGCAGAGAAAGAAACAGGAAGAGAAGCGACATGACAGTGTTTCGTAAATGACTTATGTCAGTTTCTCTCCGTGATGAATGCCTGCCGTGTGTTACCTTGCAAGTTTCACAGAAGCCACAATGATGAGTTTGGTGGGTTTTGGAAACTGAAAGTGTCACAAGAGCAGCTTGCGGGACTATTTCACCTCACTGTCGATTTCATGCTCCAGCTAACAGTAATCGCTGTTTTCATTGGCTGAAGCAGTCACGTGTGTTCGATTCGGACATGACAATTTAAAGGAGAAACTTGTTTTGGCGAATAAACCGTCTGCAATAAAAATAGAAGGCAGATGGTTCATGGCTAAATTAGTGTCTTAAATAACGTGCATCAACTTTCCTGATGGTCCAGTGGTTAGGATTCGGAGTTCTTACCATCGTGATCCCGCTTCGATTTCCGGTCAGGGAATGTCGATTTCTTGATGTGTAACAATGCTGCGTAACTTCATTCATGTTTCATTCATGCTTCATTCTTATCTTCCTGCGGGTAATTTCAACCATTTATATTCAGTATTTGTTTCATGGAATCATAGAATCCCTACGGTGCTGAAAAGGCCATTCGGCCCAATGAACCTGCAGTGACGCCAGAGTATGGTAAAAAGGCTCTTCCCCGTTCGATCCCCGTAACACTTGTCCTTTCCCATGGCTAATCTATTTAGCCAAGGGGAAATTTAGCATGCCCAATCCACCTAACCTGCGAATTCTCATTCAATATTTAATGTCAACACATTTATTGAAGATATATATGTCCTAATTCAGAATTTAATATCCTTGGAATGTACAATCGGTCTGTCGTCATTGTTCAACTCCACTCTGTTGCTGCAGGTTCTTATGGTTAGACTGAAGGTTCGTGTACTTGAGCACAAGAAAACAACCGTTATTTTCAATTTGATGTCTCAAGTTATCGAGAATTTCATAATTTAAAAGGGTTCGTCTGGCGAATCGCGAAGGGGGCAATGATTTATGTTTAAGCATTAATGCATCATTCTCATCTTCCGTCGAATAATTTGAACCAGTTATATCCAGTATTTGCGTTTTTCAACATTTAATATCAATACATTTATTTGACACATATGTCCTCATTCTGAATTGAATATCTCTGAAATAAAGAACATTGAATTGCAAACATGATTGACCAACAATGAAATCGAGTCACTGGGTAATACAGATCCCATGGTACTTATTTGAGATTAACAGTCATCTTTTAAACCAAATCAAACATATTTTAAGGGAAGAGATTTGAGAATGATCTGCTAGTTATACTTGATCTCTCTTTATGCTCTGCGTGAAACATTCCGGCGCCTCAATCTCGTTCATCTATCGGAATTCCAGCAGGTCCACACTGATTCTCGATTCCCTCATCTGTCTGAGAGGTTTTTCCTATTTATTTATCATGAAGAACAATGTTAAAAAGATGTTGCTGGGCAATGGGCGGCACGGTAGCACAGCGGTTAGCACTGCGGCTTCACAGCTCCAGAGGACCTGGGTTCGAATCCCGGCTCAGGTCGCTGTCTGTGTGGAGTTTGCACATTCTCCCTGTGTCTGCGTGGGTTTTTTCTGGGTGCTCCTGTTTCCTCCCACAATCCAAAGATGTGCGGGCTAGATTGATTGGTCATTCTAAATTGCCCCTTAGTGTCCCGGGATGCATAGGTTAGAGGGGTTAGAGGGTTAATATGTAGGGATATGTGGATAGGGCCTAGGTGGGATTGTGGTTGGTGGAGACTGGATGGGCCGAATGGCCTCTTTCCACACTTTAAGGGTCTATGATTCTAGAATGTGCGCCATTTCCTCTCGTTCAGTTACAGTTTCACATGGATCTGCCTTTATGAGCATGCAATAATATTAGACACGTTGCAGATGGTGATTTCAGACTATCTCACCCAAGGGTCAATTTAGCATACCTAATCTGTGTCTTGACCCAGACTTTGAAGGAGAGTCATAGAATCATAGAAACCCTACAGTGCAGAAGGAGGCCATTCGGCCCATCGAGTCTGCACCGACCACAATCCCACCCAGGCCCGGCCAGCGTTCTTGAAGAGGCCTGAAGAACTTGAGCTGCTTCTCCATTTTTTCGTACTTAAGGGTAGTCACGATTGATAGGAATAAGATTTGGAAGAAACTGACATTTTTAACGTATTGATTGAAGAATGTGACGAAACGTCAATTCTTTATTTTTTCAGTCATTCGTGGGATGTGGGCGATTCATTGTCCGTTCCTGAGGGTATTTCAGAGTCCACCACATTGCTGTGGATCATCAGTCACATGCAGGCCAAACCACGTGAGGACGGCATATTTCCTTCCCTATAGGACATTAGTGAGCCAGGTGGATTTTACAATGTTTGGCAACGATTTCATCGCAATCATTAGACTTTTAACTCCAGCTTTCGATACTTTTAACTCAAATTCATATTTTCGCCAACGGAAGATGATTTTATACAGTCAGCATGTAAAGTGGCATCAGTGGTTTTCAAAGTTTACATATCAATATGTAATATAATATCGAGGCAATACTATTTTGTTTATCTTTGCATCATTATAAAAATAAAAAAAAATACTGAACAGGACATGGCAAAAAATTATACAGTCGGAGCCTAGTATATTAATGAAGGACCCACGGACTATTAAAGAATTCGGAGGGCCTTAAAACATTCAGAGACAGAGATTAGTGTAATTATGAAGGAGAAAATGGCCAACACAAGAATAACGTGGGTCCGGTGAAACATTAGCAGAGAATAAGCCAATTGTAATAATCATGAGGCCTAGGACTGGTACAAAAATATCCTAACATTGACTTAAGTGATTCAGTCTCAGTTTTGTTTCCCAACCCCCAAGCGATGCGTTTTGTGGTGTCTCATTGCATTAAACGTGCTGTTGAAGTGGAAGTTGTTTGGACGAATGCACTTTGTGTGGTGTGGATGGTTGTTGGTGCATGCCAGGATAATTTGTGTGGTGTAGGTTTACAAGCCCTGTTTAGTATTTTACTAGGATACAGGGATAAACAAAACAGAGCTTTACTGTGTTGTCTCTATATGATATTACACAATGACATGTAACCTTTGAAAACCATTGATGCCATTTTACATGCTGATTGCATAAATCATTTTCAATCGCCTCCCTGGAGTTCCCCAAAATTTTCACATCTTCCCAGAAGGAACATGGCAAATTAATGCTGAATCTGTTTGTTCACGTAACTGGAAATTATTGTGAAAAATGCCTCCCTATAGATTTACAGCAGTATAAATGAAGGCATATTTGACCTTGTCAAAGACAATTTCTGTGTTCAACTGTCATTGCTTCTTATACAGAATGCATGGTCGAATAAGTGGTGTAGTTTATGCCATTTATTATCCAATTCTTGCCGCCATTGGAGTTCCGGGTAAGTCGTTTTACGAAATTATTGACTTGACAAATCACTGTGTTATTAAGTTAGTACTGTACACAATAATTAACAGTGTATCATTTTCCGAATATTTACTAAAACCTTATTTACCCAGCAGCACTCGAGCTTTTCATCATTTAAAAACTCGTTTTTTAAAACTCCAACTTTAATCGTTAATTCTCTGGCACATCTGATAGACTCTCTCTATAATATATAAATACATTGTGGAGAACATAAAAATTAACTGTAAAGCTTTCTAAAATGTGAAAAAAAGATTGATGAAGATAAATGTTGGTCCCTTACCATCGGAAACAGTGGAATTTATGATGGGGAACAAATAAATGGCTCACCAACATCACCTCACAAAGGAGGACACAAATAACATACCAGAAATGTCGGGGAACACACGGTTTAGTGAGAGAGAGGAACTGAAGGAAATTAGTACTAATAGAGCAGTAGTGTTGGGAAATTGATGGGATGGATGGCCGATAAATTCTCAGGACCTGATAATCTGCAACCCAGACTACTTAAGGAAGTGGCCTGAGGTATAGTGGATGAATTGGTGGTCATCTTCCAAGATTCTACCGATTCAGAAAAGTTTCCAGAAAATTGAGTATAGCTAATGTAACCACACTATATAAAAAAAGATCCAGAGAGAAAACAGGGAATTATACTCAGCCTGCATTCGGTACTTGGGAAAAGTCTATAGTCCATTATCAAGGATTTAATGATGATGGAGAGATGCCGGCGTTGGAATGGGGTGGGCACGGTAAGAAGTCTCACAACACCAGGTTAAAGTCCAACAGATTTATCTGGAATCACGAGCAGCGCTCCAAAAGCTCATGATTCCAAATAAACCTCTTGGACTTTAACCTGTTGTTGTGAGACGTCGTACCAATGATTTAATAACAGAGAACTTGGACAACAGAGGCAGCATCAGAAAGAGTCAGCATGAATTTAGGAAAGGAAAATCATGCTTGACAAATCTGCTGGCGTTCTTTGAGCATGTAACTAGTAGAGTTGATGAGGGGGAGCCAGTGCATTTGGTTTACTTGGACTTTCAGAAGGTTTTAGACAAAGATCCACATAGGAGATTGGCATGCAAATTTAAAGTGCATGGGATTTGGGAGAAGTGTATTGAAATGGTAAGGGACCTACATCTATCTTGTGGTTGACAGAAAGGAAACAAAGAGTAGGAATGAGCAGTCTTATTCCAAGTGGCAAGCAGTGATAGTGGGATACTTCATGGATCAATGTTTTGACCCGAGCTATTCATTATATATGTTACTGATTTAGATAAGGGAACTAAACGTATTACCATCCAATTTGCAGATGACACCAAGCTGGGTGGGAGGGTGAGCTGTGAGCAGGATGCATTGATGCTTCAATGTGATTTGGATAAGCTGAGGGAACGGAACAATGCATGACAGATGCAATATAATGTGTATGAATTTGAGGTTACTCAAATTGGTAGAGATAACCGGGTGGCAAATTATTATCTAAATGGTTATAACTTAAGAGAGGGAGATGTGCAACAAGACCAGGCTGTCCTCGTACACCAGTCACTGAAGGTAAACATGCAGGTGCAGCAGGTGGTAAGAAGGCAAATGGTATATTACCCTTCATAGCATGAGGATTCGAGTACAAGAGCAGGGATGTCTTGCTGACATTATACAGGGCATTAGTGAGGCCACTCCTGGAATAATGTGTGCAGTTTTTGTAACATTATCTGAGGAAGAATGTTCTTGCTGTAGAGAGAGGGGAGAAAAGTTTTTTCAGACTTATTTCTGGGATTTCGCTACTTGCATATAAAGAGAGATTGAGTCGTTTAGGATTATAATCGCTTTAGGCTAATAGAATGGGGGGAGAGGAATCTCATGGAAACGTGTAAAATTTCAATAGGACCAGACAGGATAGATGGCGGAAGAATGTTCCCCAGGGTGGTGGCATCCAGAAGCAAGGGTCATTGTCGAAGGAGACGTGGAAAACCTTTTAGGACTGAGATGAGGAGAAACGTCTTCACCCAGAGAGATGTAAACCTGTGGAATTCGCTACCATGAAAAGTAGTTCAGTCAAAAACATTGTACGTTTTCAACAAGGGATTAAATAATCTTCCTGGGGTGATTGGGATCAAGAGGTTTGGGAGAAAGGTTGCATCAGGTTATTGAGCTGGATGATGAGCTATGATCATAATGAAAGGTGGAGCAGGCTCAAAAACCGAATGGCCTCCTCCTGCTTCGATTTGCTACGCCCACTTGTTTCTATAAATATAGGCGACATTCTCGAAAGCTGTAGCTCCTGGGCATCCTGCTACAGAGATAACTTGAAAGAGATTTCTAACAATACACCCTTTTGGTAGCTTTTGCTGCGTATTGGTCTAAGTCAGGCAGGAGTAAGTAGATTAGCCAGTGTTAGAATTGAGTTGAATTATGATATCATTGTTTTCAGATGGATTACCTTTCTGGAGCGATGTGGAATGAGAACAGATTCGCTGTCAGCCATTTCATACTTCTGCTTAAAGTCAAGATTCACCCGTTTTAAACGGCAGACGACTGCAATTGATATTGAGCTGCACAGCTCATTGGCTCCTAGTTTTACACGCGATCTGGATTACTGTTACGTTGACATCAGAGGAGAAGCAAATCGGGTCCAGTGTAAATCACGCAGGTCACTCACACCAACACCAAACTAGTTTCATCCCCAAGTCCACGAAACAACTGCCCAGATATTGAATCACCCAACTAGTGACATAGCATCCGTATACATCTTCTCTATATATTTGAGGGTATTTTTATTGTGCAATTACTATTTTCCATCCTGCGCCATACCTGTTCTTTAGATTGGCTTATTGTGAGTTTGTTAACCGGAATGACGGCAGTGTTTACAATGAAAGCCATGGAGCTATGAATTATTTGCATACAAATTGGGTAAATCTATATAATGATCTGATCAGAATAATTACTAGTCTCAGGTGTTTTAATGGTTATTACATCTCGTTGCAAAGTGAATCACACTTAACGAATATGTTCACTTAAGCATTGTGGTTTGTCTAATACATAATTAGTCACTGAGTGATTCACTTTGACTATTAACCAGATAAATATTTACCTGCTGGAACGACACTTACCGAGTTGTCGGTTATTGTTTTAACAGATGTTTTTTTCTACAATGTGCACCAAAGCTGCTTCATGAAAGAAGGAAGGGATTGTTTTCTTTTTCATTTCTGGCAGAGGACCGAGATCAGGCATATGTAACAAAAACATGGTTGAGGCTAGCAGAGGAGATTATCGGTAAATTATTGATATTTGATGGGAATCATATAATATTCTGACATAGGAGTTTTTGGTTATGTTACTGGATTAACGATGCAGAAGCTGGACTAATGGTCCGGAGACATGAGTTGAAATCCCACAACTTAATTTAAATTGAGCCAACAGAACAATCTTAAATGGTGGCATCTGTAATAGTAATCTGTAATACCAGATTACTGCAAAAACTCCATCTGGTTCCATATCTTTCTTTATGGAAGGAAATCGACACTTGCGGATATATGTTTCCAGGTCCACAATGGTATAACTGAACATTAACCACACTCTGAAATGACCCAGAAAACCGCTCAGTCGATAGGTGGCGGTGGATAATAACTGCTGGTGTTCCAAAGACGCTCAAGACCCGCCCATGGAAAAATATATAAGACCTGCAGTTGATGCCATCATGACTGTGGGATGAATCGGGGAATAGGCCTACATTCGGAAAGCGCTGTTAACCTGAGAGTCTGGTATTTTGCCAGTCGGACACCGCTTGAGCAACACATGATTTTGTAAGGAGGGATTTTGCAAACGGCTGGATACATGATCAGCCAACTGTGTTTAAATGAACAATGGGCAAGTTTAATGTTTGTGTCATTTAACTATTATCTGAAGTTGTGAATGGCTATTTTAACGTTCTGGTGAGAGGCTACGTTTGCAGTAAGCTTCAGTGAGCTGCATGAAGTTTGCATTTCTTTCACCTGGGATAAAGCCCCGAGTACAATGTGACCAATAAACCATAGTTAATGGTAAATTCGCTAGGAAGGTAGGCGACCCGTTGTTCTGGAGACAGAATGATGGACATCATGGTCGCTGCATCCAAATGTGCAAGCTAATATCTGTTAAATACCATATCCAAGGATATCTCTAGGTCTCAAACTGTAGCCTGTATATTAATTGTTCGTATAGGACCTAGATGCGATCGATAATTTGGCTGGGACACTATGCAGTAGGGAGACAGAACAGGAGGTTGAGGACAGCACATAAGTTAAAGAGAGCATAATAATTAGTAAAGGCAATGTCAGTAGTCCTACTACCAGACAGATCACACAAAAGCAAGACAGAGAGCAAGGAAAGTCCAGATATTACTGCATTTATTACAATGCAAGAGGCCTGACGGGCAAGGCCGATGAACTCAGGGCATGGATGGGTACGTGGAACTGGGATATTATAGCAATTATTATCTTATATTATAGCAATTATTATAGCAATATTATAGCAATGCTATTGTATAATATTATAGCAATTATTATAGCAATATTATAGCAATACTGAAACATGGCTAAGGGAAAGACAGGAATGGCAGCTCAGTGTTCCAGGGTGCAGATGCTACAGGAAAGATAGAATAGAAGGTAAGAGACGAGGCAGAGTTGCATTTTTGATTAGGGAAAACATCACAGCAGCATTTAGAAGGGATATATCCGAGGGTTCCCCCGCTGAGTCTTTGGAGGTGGAACTGAGAAATAAGAAGGGGGAAATCTCTTTGATAGGTTTTTACTATAGGCCCCAAATAGTCAGCAGGAAATTGAGGAGCAAATGTGTAAGGAGATAGATAGGATGCAAAGCTGGGCTGAAAAATGGCAAATGGAGTTTAACCCTGATAAATGTGAGGTGATTCATTTTGGCAGGACTAATTTAAATGTGGATTACAGGGTCAAAGGTAGGGTTCTGAAGACTGTGGAGGAACAGAGAGATCTTGGGGTCCATATCCACAGATCTCTAAAGGTTGCCACTCAAGTGGATAGAGCTGTGAAGAAGGCCTATAGTGTGTTAGCTTTTATTAAGAGGGGTTGGGGTTTAAGAGCCGTGGGGTTATGGTGCAAATCTACAGGACCTTGGTGAGACCACATTTGGAATATTGTGTGCAGTTCTGATCACCTCACTATAAGAAGGATGTGGAAGCGCTGGAAGGAGTGCAGAGCAGATTTACCAGGATGCTGCCTGGTTTGGAGCGTAGATCTTATGAGGAAAGGTTGAGGGAGCTAGGGCTGTTCTCTCTGGAGCGGAGGAGGCTGAGGGGAGACTTAATAGAGGTTTATAAAATGATGAAGGGGATAGATAGAGTGAACGTTCAAAGACTATTTCCTCGGGTGGATGGAGCTATTACAAGGGGGCATAACTATAGGGTTCATGGTGGGAGATATAGGAAGGATATCAGAGGTAGGTTCTTCACGCAGAGAGTGGTTGGGGTGTGGAATGGACTGCCTGCAGTGATAGTGGAGTCAGACACTTTAGGAACATTTAAGCGGTTATTGGATAGGCACATGGAGCACACCAGGATGATAGGGAGTGGGATAGCTTGATCTTGGTTTCAGATAAAGCTCGGCACACAATCGTGGGCCGAAGGGCCTGTTCTGTGCTGTACTGTTCTATGTTCTATGAGATTACAGATAGTTTCAAAAAATAGGGTGATAATAGTAGGAGATTTTAACTTTCCCAACATTGACTTTGACAGCCATAATATTCGAGGCTTGGATGGAGAGAAATCTGTTGAGTGTATTCAGGAGGAATTTCTCATTCAATATGTGGATAGCCCGACGAGAGAGGGGGCAAAACTTGACCTCCTCTTGGGAAATAAGGAAGGGCAGGTGACATAAGTATTAGTGAGGGATCACTTTGGGACCAGTGACGATAAATCTATTAGTTTTAAGATAGCTATAGAGAATGATAGGTCTGGCGCAAAAGTTAACATTCTAAATTGGTGCAAGGCCGATTTTGATGGTGTCAGGCAGGAACTATCGAAAGTTAATTGGGGGAGTCTGTGGGTAGGCAGAGGGACGTCTGGTAAGTGGTAGGCATTCGAAAGCATTTTAACCAGGGTTCAGGGTAATCACATTCCTCTTCGACTGATGGGCAAGGCTGGTAGAAGTGTGGCCCTGTATCACTGAGGATATTGAGGTCATGGTCAAGAAGAAGCAGCAGGCACATGGCATGCATAGGCAGCTGGGATCAAATGAATCCCTGGAAGAGTACAGTAGGAGTAGAGTAAAGAGAGAAATCAGGAGGGCAAAAAGGGGACACGAGATTGTTTTGGCAGATAAGGCAAAGGAGAATCCAAAGAGATTCGACAAATACATTAAGACCAAGAGAGTAACTATGGAGAGAGTAGGCCTCTTAACGATCAACACGGTCATCTATGTGCAGATCCACAAGAGATAGGTGAGATCATAAATGAATATTTCTCATCAGTATTCACTGTTGAGAAAACCATGGATGTTAGGGAACTTGGGGAAATGAATAGTGATGTCTTAAGGGGTGTACATGTAATAGAGAAGGAGGTGCTGGAAGCCTTAAAGAGCATCAATGTAGAAAAAGCCCCGGGACTTGACGAAGTATATCCCAGGACATTGTGGGAGGTTAGGGAGGAAATTGTGGGCTCACTAGTAGATATATCTGTATCATTGATACTCACAGGTGAGGTTCTTGAAGATTGGAAGGTGGCAAATGTTGTGCCTGTGTTTAAAAAGGGTTGCAGGGAAAACCCTGGGAACTACACGCCAGTGAGCCTCACATCTGTGGTGGATAAGTTGTTGGATGGTATTTCGAGAAACAGGATCTACAGGAATTTCGAGACGCAATGATTGATTACGAACAGTCAGCCAAGTTTTGTTCGTGGAAAATCATGTTTCACATATTTGATTGAGTCTTTTGAAGGGGGAGCCAAGAAGATAGGTGAGAGCAGTGCAGTTTATGTTGTTTACATGGACTTTAGAAAGGCCTTCGACAATGTTCTGCATGGTAGATTGTTTCATAAGTTTAAATATCACGGGACCCAGCGTTAGGTAGCTCAACGGATACAAACTTGGCTTGATGATAGAAGACAGAGGATGGTTGTAGACGCTCGTTTTTCAAACTGGAGACCTGTGACCAGTAGTGTATCTCAGGCATCGGTGATGGGTCCATTGTTATTTGTCATTTATGTTAAAGATTTGGATGAAAATATAGGAGGCATGGTTAGGAAGTTTGTAGATGACACCAAGATTGTTGGCATAGTGGACAGTGAAGCAGGTTATCTCGGATTGCAACGGGCTGACAACTGGCAGATGGAGTTTAATTTAGATTAATGCGAGGTGATGAATTTTGGCAGATTGAACCAGTTAATAGTAGGGCGTTGGGGAGAGTTACAGAACAAAGGGATCTAGGGGTTCTGGTTCGTAGCTCCTTGATAGTGGAGTCACATGTGGACAGAGTGCTGAAAAAGGCATTCGGCATGCTTGGTTTCATTTGTCAGAACATTCAATACAGGAGTTGGAACGTCTTGTTGAAGTTGTACAAGACATTCGTAGGGCCACACTTGGAATACCCTGTACAGTTCTGGTCACCCTATTATAGAAAGGATATTATTAAACGAGAAAGAGTGCAGAAAAAAATATTGGAATGCTACCGGGACTTGACGGTTTGAGTTATAAGGAGAGGCTGGTGGACTGGGACTTTTTTCTCTGGAGCGTAGGAGGCTGAGGGGTGATCTTATAGAGATCTATAAAATAATGAAGGGCATAAATCAGCTACATAGTCATACATTCTCCCAAAGGTAGGGGAATCTAAAACTAGAAGACATCGGTTTAAGGTGAGAGGGGAGACACACAAAAGGGTCCAGAGGGGCATTTGTTTCGCACAGAGGGTGGTGAGTGCCTATAAAACGCTGCCAGAGGTATTAGTAGAGGCGGGTGCAATTTTGTCTTTTAAAAAGTGTGTGGACAGTTACATGGGTAAGATAGGTTTAGAGGGATATGGGCCAAATGCAGGTAATTGGGACTAGCTCAGCGGTTTAAAAATAAAACGCGGCATGGACAAGTTGAGCCGAAGGGCCTGTTTCCATTCTGTAAATCTCTATGACTCTATGATTCTTATTCTCAGGTCCTCGGGAGTTACCATGCAAATCAACCGCTCGTGTCCTAATGTAATCCACAATATACTCGTTTGGATAGTAGGAATGATCAATTTATTAATTTGGTTAATGTCAATGGAACATACATTTAACTGATACTTCTAAACTTGTAGTTTAATTGCCAATGGCAGCTGAGATCCGTGAATCAATCCGGGAGATTGCTCAGCATCGAGAGCCAAAGCTTCACTGAAGTTTATCCATTTAGATGAACGACATAAGATGACCGGCTGTGATAATTGTGCGATTTCTATATAGTCACATGCTCTTACAGCTGCAGATGTCCACATGACACCACATGCACCTCCATTCTCACTGAGATGTTCTTGTTTTTTCTGCAACAGCAGAGATGTTGCCATACATGAACTCAGGAGACAAAAACAACTGGAGATCATCCTCCTCTGCCAATCAATACGTGCATTATTGATATTGGGATTCAAATCCATTTTTCCCATTACAACTATTACTCGATTCTCCTAGAGACCAACTATTCAACAAGAAAAGTCCACAGCCAACTTGGTGGAGCATTTGCAAAATGCACCAACATTTGCGTGAACACATCCCTACTCATCTCTGACCTAAATGATCTCTCCTTGGTCCTGATGTTACTTCCTGTTGGGTGAATATCTGTGTGGAGTTTACACATTTTCCCGGGTCTGCGTGGGTTTCTTCCCACAGTCCGATGATGTGCGAGTTAAATTGATTGGCCAGGACTAAATTCCCCCTCATTGTCAGAGTATCAGTGTAAAAACATGAGTTTACGGGGAGAGGCCTTGGCTGGGATTGTTGTCGGTGCAGACTAGATGGGCCGAATGGCCTCCTTCTGTAATGTGGGGATTCAATAATTCTAACAATAAACAAAACATCTCAATGGAAACCGCAGTCTCCAAATAGTGAGATTTCCGACAAATGCATTTGATGCATCTTAAAGGCCATTAACCTGATGCAACCTAAATCTGCTCCTGTGGAATCCTAACAAGCCAAACTAAATCAGGTGATGGTACTTATCTAATTTTACCAACACAAATGTGGCTGACACGTCAACCGTGATACAGGTATATCCTTTTATTGGATACATGACCCAAAATTTCATAAGCAACATTGAGATCTTCTGCTGTTAGGTTCTGAACTATGGAACACTCTCTGAATCCCATTGCCTCTCTCCCTCGCTTTCCCCCTTTAAAACTTGCCTTAAGTGTCTATAATTACCCAATGTTTCAACATTTGGCATCATATCATTTGAGACACTTTTTTCCGTTAAAGGTGCTACACAAATCTCGGCTGGCCTTGTAGCTTTTTTTTTTCAAATATAGGTTACATTGCACAGCCCGAATAATTGTTTTCGTTGTCTTATATAAACGAGGATAAAATATTGAAAATTACCCATACGCCTGTCACACCCATGTGCGTGCTTGGAGATTGATTAGTAACATTCCAATTTTGATTGTGTTTTCCCTCTCAGTTAACTTGATGGCGATCGTGATCCTCTCCCGTGGAAGGTGTGGTCTCTCCAAATGCATTACTCGGTATCTGGTTTCCATGGCAGTGACAGATCTCCTTGTCGTTGTCACGGCTGTGATATTCAACCGGATTATTGGCATTTATTTTCCAGTTAGTTTTATGTCATTGACCCCAGCCTGCACTCTGAGTACTGTGCTGATCTATGCAGCTACGGAGAGTTCTGTCTGGTTAACTGTCGTTTTCACCTTTGATCGTTATGTGGCCATTTGCTGCCAGAAACTTCAATCAAACTATTGCACTGAGAAAACAGCAGCTTTGGTGATCATAATGGTCAGCTTGTTGAGTTGTTTAAAAAGCATTCCCTGGTACTTTATATACGAACCACTCTACATAGTGAACAAAGTGCCTTGGTTTTGTAATATAAAATCAAGCTTCTACACTTCCCTTGCATGGACAGCCTATGACTGGTTTGCACGTGTATTAAATCCAGGTCTGCCATTCCTCCTTATTTTGTCGTTCAATGCTCTGACTGTCAGACACATCCTGGCAGCCAGTAGCTCCCGCCGGAGACTCCGAGCTCACAGCAGTGGAGAGAATCACAGTGATCCAGAGATGGAGAGCAGAAAAAGGTCCATCGTTTTACTCTTTGCCATCTCTGGAAGCTTTGTTTTGTTGTGGATGACGTATGTTATAAATTTCATCTATGTGAAGATTACAAATGAATCTTACTTCGGAGGATCTAATTTCAACGACCCCAAATTTATTCGACAAGAAAGTGGAAACATGCTTCAACTCCTGAGCTGTTGCACCAACACGTGTATTTATGCAGTGACACAGAGAAAGTTCAGAGAGGAGTTGAAAAATGCGGCAAGATATTTTGGGAATCTCATTGTAAAATCAATAAAGTAGGAAAGCCAAAGTTTTTGGTTTTAATTACTAATCGTTATCTGCACATTGTTCTCCCTTAACTGTAGGGTAATATTTGTCTTAGGTAGACAACCATGAAAAATGAACTCTTGGAATCTTGCCACCAGTTTTGGGTACTGATCTTCTGTCGTATCGAGAGCTGAAAATTCTACCACATGTACCGGTAATCACCGGTGTGATTAGCACCTTCAGTTCTGCCCCCCCCCCCCCCCACCCCACCGCCCCACATTTCGAGAATTTCCTTTAAGAATACGATAAGTTGGAGTAAGGAGGGTCCTGCTTTTCTTCCAGTCTCCACTGTGGGTTAATGCGATCTTGACCAATCTTGCGTATAAAAGCCACAATTACATTCCGTCCCTTTAATCCTTGATTGATTTAGTACAACAAAATCCACCACTAGAAACCTGAAATAGATTCA
This sequence comes from Mustelus asterias, assembly GCF_964213995.1. NCBI lineage: Eukaryota > Metazoa > Chordata > Chondrichthyes > Carcharhiniformes > Triakidae > Mustelus > Mustelus asterias. The sequence continues at coordinate 11,958,740 of NC_135830.1, forward strand.
ATAACTGAATATCAAAACCCCCTGGCATGGAGAAGATCGTCAACTGCTTCAATGCAAGAATTGCACACCATCCCATTACTATGTTCCTGCGATCAGTTCCTGGGCAACAGCTTCTCACTCTCTACACTTTTTTTTATTCATTCTTGGGAATCGGGCGTCGCTGCCAGCATTATTTGTCCATCCCAAGTTGCAGTTGTTCAGAGGGCAAATTAGAGTCAACCACATTTCTGTGGCTCTGGAGTCACGTGTAGGTCAGATCAGGGAAATGACGGCAGATTTCCTCCCCTAAAAGACATTAGTGAACCAGATGGGTTATTTCGACAATCGACAATGGATTCATGGTCATCCAATTCAAATTCATGGAATTCAAATTTGATCATCCGCCATGGTGGGATTCGAAGCCAGGTCTCCAGAACGTGAGTTGAGTTTCTAGATTAATAGTGAAGCCATAATACCTGTTGGCCATCACCTCCCCTTTCAAGTATCCAAAGAAATTTAAGCAATTCAATTAGATTACTCTTCAGGCGTTGACACTCCAGATACGAACAGTCCATTCCACTCAACATTCACCCTGTCTCTCTGGTACAAGTCAGCTCTCCCCTGCTCCTTGCTACATGGTAAATATCAAAATGACAGTGTCAAGTGATCTGGTAGACATGCAGGTTAGTTATTACTTAATGATAGGTCATAAGTGAAACTTAAGAAATATTCTAATATGTTGGTTGGCAATTCACCTTTACATTGTAAGTGAGGTAAAGCTTTTTCACCCAAAGTTCGATGGGAATCTGAAACTCACTGCCTGAAAGGACTTAGATATAGAAACATTCATAACTTTAAAGAGTATTTAGATTTTGAGCACATACTCTGTCTAGTCCTGTTCGAATTTGATAGGTTTCCATGCGATCTCCCCTCATTCTTCTGAACTCCAGTGGACACAATCCTAACCCACTCATCTCTCCACATACGTCAGTCCTGCCATCCCAGAATGCACCCCTTCGTCAGCAAGAACATTCTTCCTCAGATAAGGAGATCAAACAGCGCACAATACTCCAGGAGTTCTCTCATCAGTGTCCTGTATAATTGAATCAAGACATCTCTGCTCATATACACGAATCCTCTCGTTTTGAAGGCCAACAAAAATTTGTGTCTTTTGTACTGCCTTTTACACTTCCATACTTACCTTCAGGGGATGGTATACAAGGACACCGAAGTCTCATTGCACATTCACCTCTCTTAATTTATGGCCCTTCAGATCGTAATCTGCCTTCCCATTTTTGCTGCGGAAGTGGATAACCTCACATTTATCCAGTTTGTACAGTATCTTCCATTCATTTGCCCAGGCACTCAACTTATCCAAATCACACTGAAGGATCTTTGCATCCTCCTCACAACTCACCCTCCCAGCCAGCATTATGTCACCTGCAAATTTAGAGATATTACATTTCATTCCCTCATCTAGATCATTAATATATATAATGAATAGCTGGGATCCCAGCACTGATCATTGTGGTGCCCGACTAGTCACTACCTGTCATTTGGAATAAAGAACAATTTATTTCAACTATTTGTTCTCTGTCTGTCAACCAGTTTTCTATCCATCACAATACACCACCCCCAATCCCATGTGCATTAATTTTATACGCTAATCTCTTATGTGGGGCTTTGTCAAAAACCTTCTGAAAGTCCAAATCAACCACATCCAATGAATCCTCTCCTCAACTATACGGGTTAAATCCTTGAGGAATTCCGGAAGATTTTCAAGCATGATTTCATTGTCATAAATCCATATTCACTGGCCATGAGAGTAATATTAACCAACATATTGGCGACACAGGAATAAAAGAGGCAGGACCTGATATAATATTGGAATCGACAGGTATTTGTGTGATCATTATCGTAAAAGTGCTTTGCCCAATAATAATTGGAAGAGCTCAAATGGAACAATAACTGAAATAGGTCCTTATTCAGAACTGATAGCGCAACCGTTTCCAAAAATAATCATAGATGATTAAAGCATTAGAAGCTGTATGGCAGGAAGACTATTTGTGTAAACATTGCATTATTTGTGTCCACTCTAATTATGAAACACAAAATAAAATGAGCAAAGTCAAGACTTGACTGAGTGTAACAACTGTTGTTTGATGTAACTTTAACAAAGGCAGTCTGCACTACATTCCTGAACACATACAAAGAACAAGGAACAAAGAGCATTGCTGCACAAGAATTGGCCATTCGGCCCACCAAACTTGCGCCAACACGTAAAGCCTTCCGAAACGAAAGATCTTCTGCCTCTAAGTGGTCCATATCCCTCCATCCCCTAGCTATTCATGTATCTGTCAAGATGCTGTATGTTAGGACGCAATGGCAGGAAATAAACGTGTGTATTGTTTGTACACATATTCGCAGAATTTAATGGGTTTAAAGATGCAGTCTAACAGATTTAATCATCATCTGAAACGTGACTATTGGTATTGCGAGATCACAAAGACAGATAAAGTGAAAATGTAACTGAATTAGAGGGAATGGTGCGCATTTCTCAGAAGGATCTATTCAAAATTGTTCTTCATTTTAAAGAAACAGGAAAAACCACCCAAGCAGATAAGGAAATCGAGAATCAGTTGGACTGCCTCGAGATGAACGAGGTTTAGGCGCCAAAATGTTTCACACACAAAATAAAGAAGGATCAAGTATAACTAACAGATCAATCTTAAATCTCTTCCCTTGAAATATATTTGATTTTGTTTAAAAGAGAATTGCTGTCAATCTCAAATAGGCACCATGGCATATGTATTACCCAGAGGCTCGATTTCCTTTGTTGATCGGACATGCTTGCAATTCACTGTTGCATATTTCAGAGATATTCAATTCAGAATGAGGACATCTGTGTTAAATTGATGTTAAATGGTGAATAACGAACAAATGCTGCACATAACTAATTGAAATTAGTCGATGGATGATGAGAATGATGCATTAATGATTGAGCAGTAATCATTGCTCCCTTAAACATTTGCGGGACCAACGCATTTTAATGCTTATGTACAAGGTAAGTTGAGACATCAGGTTGCAAGTTCTTTTATTAAGGGACATGGGTACTCAATCTCACCATTCGAACCTGCAGTAACACAGTGGAGTTGAACATTGTAGTCAGGCCGATTGACGGCAGTAAGCTGTCATTTGTCTCTGATGTGGTTATCATGTTCACTTAAAACACGAAAAGTCCCCGGTTCGTAACCGGGCAGAAAAAAAATCATTAAGCTTTTTCATGCAGGGTGAGGGACATCCGGATCATTTCATCTTGTTGCTGAACATTATCAGAATCTCGATGTGACGACATATTATTTTTGCTCTGATCTCGGCCCTCAAATGCTTTCTGTAACATAAGAAATGCTGGATTTCTTGACGTACCGACAGGAAAGAAGCGGCAGAATTTAATGGGTTTATAGGTGCAGACTAACAAAGTTAATCACCATCTGAAACATGTCTAATAGCAGTGTGTGCTCAAAACGACAGACACAAGTGATAGTGCAAGTGAACTAGAGGAAATGGTGCACATTTCTCAGAGCATTAAAAAAAATCGCTTTCATAATAAAGGAATAGGAAAAAAACACTCAGACAGATGAGGAAATCGAGACTCAGTGCGGATCTGCTGTTCTATCCTATAGAGCCGGAATTTAGGTGCCTGAATGTTCCACACTCAGAATCAAAAAGGCTCAAGTATAACTAACGGCTAATTCTTCAATCTCTTCCATTTAAAAATAGTTGACTTCGCTTAAAAGCTGACATTGGTCAATCTCAAAAAAGCACTATGGGACCTGGATTACCCGGTGACTTCGTTCCTTTTGATGGTTAGTTATATTTTCAATTCAGTGAGATTCAATTTCAATGTGAGGTAATGCATTTTGGAAGTTCTAATGCAGATAGGAAATATACAGTGAATGGCAGAAGAACCCTTAATAGTACTGATAGGCAGAGGGATCTGGGTGTATAGGTACACAGGTCACTGAAAGTGACAATGCAGTTGGAGAAGGTACTCAAGAAGGCATACGGCATGCTTGCCTTCATCGGCCAGGGTATTGAGTTTAGGAGTCGGGAGATAATGCTGCAGCTTTATAGGACCCTGGTTAGACCCCACTTGGAGTACTGCGCGCAGTTCTGGTCACCTCATTACAGGAAAGATGTTGAAGCCATTGAAAGGGTGCAGAGGAGATTTACAAGGATGTTGCCTGGATTGGGGGGCATGCCTTATGAGGATAGGTTGAGGGAGCTTGGTCTCTTCTCCCTGGAGACACGAAGGATGAGAGGTGACCTGATAGAGGTTTACAAGATGTTGAGAGGTCTGGATAGGGTAGACTCTCAGAGGCTATTTCCAAGGGCTGAAATGGTTGCTACGAGAGGACACAGGTTTAAGGTGCTGGGGGGGGGGGGGGGGGTAGGTACAGAGGAGATGTCAGGGGTAAGTTTTTCACTCAGAGGGTGGTGGGTGAGTGGAATCGGCTGACGTCGGTGGTGGTGGAGGCAAACTCGTTGGGGTCTTTTAAGAGACTTCTGGATGAGTACATGGGATTTAATGGGATTGAGGGCTATAGATAGGCCTAGAGGTAGGGATATGATCAGCGCAACTTGTGGGCCGAAGGGCCTGTTTGTGCTGTGGCTTTCTATGTTCTATGTTCTATTGAGTTTAAAAATTGGCAAGTCATTTTTCAGCTTTATAGAACCTTAGTTAGGCCACACTTAGAATATAGTGTTCAATTCTGGTCGCCCCTCTAGCAGAAGGATGTGAAGGCTTTGGATAGGGTACCAAAAAGGTTTACCAGGATGTTGCCTGGCATGGAGGGCATTAGCTATGAGGAGAGGTTGGAGAAACCTCGTTTATTCTCACTGGAACGACGGAGATTGAGGGGCGACCTGATGGAAGTCTACAAAATTATGAGGGGCATGGACAGAGTGAACAGTCAGAAGCTTTTTCCCAGTTGGAAGAGTCAGTTACTAGGAGGCATAGGTTTAAGGCGCGAGAGGCAACGTTTAAAGGAGATACACGAGTTTTTTACACAGAGGGTGGTGGGGGCCTGGAACTCTCTGCCGGGAGGGGTTGTGGAAGCAGATATGATAGTGACTTTTAAGAGGCGTCTTAACAAATGCATGAATAGGATGGGAGTAGATGGATACAGTCCCCGGAAGGATAGGGGGTTTTAGTGCAGTCGGGCAGCATGGTCGGTGCAGGCTTCACTTCGGTGAAGGCCGAAGTGCCAGTTCCTGTGCTGTAATTTTCTTTGTTGTTCTTTGTTCTATGTTCTTAGTTCTTTGCTCTTTGTTCAAACATATTCAATTCGTAATGAAGGCATATGTAATCAATAATGTATTGATATTGAATATTGAATAACAAAACGAACACTGAGTACAATTGGTTGGGATTATTCGAAGGAAGATGAGATTGATGCATTAATGAATGAGCAAAAATCATTGCTCCCTTAGATATTTGCCAGACGATGGCTTTTAAATTTTGAAATTCAAGATAAGTTGAGAAATCAGTTGAAAGTAATGGTTTTCTTCTCGAATTAAGTGACATGCAGTGAATTCCAGTGGAACCTGCAGCAACACAGCACAGTTGAATATTGCAGACAGGCCGATTTGCTGCAGTGTGCTGTACGCCGTTTCTGTATTGTAATGGTTATCACGTTCGCCTCATACGTGAAAAATCTCCAGTTCGAAACCAGTCAGAAGCAGTGTTGGATTCTTCTCGTTAACTTGAGCGAAGTCTGCATGACTTAACTTCATTGCTCAATAGTATGCGAATCTCCATGTTACATCAACTCATGCTTTTTTGGAAAATCAGATCTTACAAAATCTGAAAGGCTTTTAGGAAATTCAGAAATGCTCTATTTTGGACGCAATGGCAGGAAATAAATGTTTGTATTGTTGGTATACATATTCGCAGCTCGTTCAATGCACATCAGAATTTCATGGGTTTATAGATGCAGACTAATATATTTAATCACCATCTGAAATATGTCTAATAATGTAGCCTGCTCATGAATACAGACGCAAGTAAAACTGTGATTGAACTGGAGGGAATGGCGCATATTTCCCAGAAGGACTCTTTCAAAATTGTTCTTCATGATAAAGAAACAGAAAAAACCACTCAGCCAGATGAGGAAATCGAGTATCAGTGCGGACCTGCTGGACTTCTTATAGATGAACGAGATTTAAACGCCAGAATGTTTCACACACAGAATAAAGAAGGATCGATTATAACAAACAGATCATTCTTAAATCCCTGTTCTTGAAAGATATCTGATTTCGTTTAAAAGGTCATTGTGGTCAATCTCAAATAAGCACCATGACATGAGTATTGCCGAGTGACTCGATGTTTTTTGTTGGTCACTCATCATTACAATTCAGCGTTGTGTATATTTAAGATATTTAATTCAGAATGAGGACATTTGTGTAAAATAAAGGTATTGATATTAAAAATTGAATAACAACAAATACTAGATATAACTGGTTGAAATTATTCGACCGAAGATAAGAATGATTGAGCAGAAATCACGGCTCCCTTAGACATTTTCCGGACGAACGCTTTTTAATGTTGAAGTAGAAGAAAAGTTGAGATATGAGGTTGAAAGTAACGGATGTGATCTTGTATTCATTGGCATGGGGTCTCAATCGAACCATGAGAACCTGCAGCAACACAGTGGAGTTGAACATTGTGGTCAGGCCAATTGGCGGTGCTACTCCATCACGTTTTGCTGTAGTGTAGTTGTTATCACGTTTGCCTCACACGCAAGGAGTGCCCGGTTCGAAATTAATTAAGCTTTCTCATGCAGGGTGAAATAAATCTGGATTTCAGTTCGTTGCTGAACATTATCCGAACCTCGATGTTGCAGCCATGTTATGTTTGATTTGACGTGGGTCTCAAATGCGTTCTGTTAAATCAGAAGTGTTCGATTTTTTTTGACATACTGACAGGAAAGCAACGTTCTTGTTTTGACACCTTGCACATCGTAGCTTCCCGCTCAGTCTACAACAGAATTGAGTGGGTTTATTGATGTAGACCAACATATTTAATCACCATCTGAAACATGTCTAATAGTACTGCGTATTCATAAAGACAGACACAAATGAAACTCCAGCTGATTTAGAGGAAATGGCACCCATTTCCCAGAAGAAACTTTTTTGAAATCGTTCTTCATAACAACGAAATAGGAAATACCACTCAGACAGATGAGGGAATCGAGACTCAGTCCGGCTCTGTTGGATTTTTCCTTGGAGATTTCGGCGCCAGAATGTTTCACAAACAGAATAAAGAGGGATCAAGTCTAACCAACAGATCATTCTTAAATCCCTCCCCTTGAAATATATTTGATTTTGTTTAAAAGATGATTGCAGTCAATCTGAATAAGCACCATGGCATGTGTATTACCAGGTGACTCGATTTTTCTTTGTTGGTCAGTCATGTTTGCAATTCAATATTGTATATTTCAGAGATACTCAGTTCAGAATGAGGACATCTGCGTCAAATAAATGTATTGATGTTGAATGTTGGATAACGATAAATATTGGATGAAACTGGTTGAAATTATTCGAGGGAAAATGAGAATGATGCATTAAGGATTGAGCAGAAATCATTGCTTCCTTCTACAATTGCTGGACGACAGCTTTTTAATGTTGAAGTGCAAAATAAGATGAGATATCAGGTTGAAAGTCACGGCTGTGTTCTTGTATTCAGTGACACGGGCTCTCAATCTAACCATGAGAACCTGTAGCAACACAGTGGAATTGCCCATTGCAGTCAGGCCACCTTGCCGCTGTGTGCTCCTTCTGTCGAGTAGTGGTTATCACGTTCGCCTAACACTCACAAAATCCCTGGTTCGAAATTGGACAGAGCATAGATTAAGCATTCTCATATCGGGTAAGGACAATCTTTTTGATTTCAGTTCGTTGCTGAACAGTATTCGAACCACGAGTCATATTACCTTTACTCTGACCTCGGCCTCAAACGCTTTCTATAAAATAAGAAATGCTCGATTTTTTGACGCACTGACAGGGAACCAACGATCCTGTTTTGACAAGGTGCACATATTAGCATCTCGTTCAGTCTGCAACAGAATTTAATCGCTTTATAGGTGCAAACTAACTTGGTTAATCGCCATCTGAAACATGTCTAATAGTGCTGTGTGCACAAAAAGACAGACACAAATAATACTGTAACTGAACTAGAGGAAATGGCGCACATTTTCCGGAAGAATCCTTTTTTAAAAATCGTTCTTCAGAATAAAGAAATAGTAAAAACCACTCAAACAGATGAGGAAATCGAGAATCAGTGCGGATTTCCTGAACTTTCCTGCAGATGGCCGGAATTTATGTGCCTGAATGCTTCACATCCATAAAAAAAAACGGCTCACCTATAACTAACGGATAATTCTTCAATCTCGCCCATTTAAATAGAGTTGACTTCATTGAAAAGCTGACTTTGGGCAATTTCAAATAAGCACCTTGGGATCTGTATTATCCGGAGACTCGAATCCTTTTGTTGGTCAGTTATGTTTGCAATTCAGTGATATTCAATTTCAGAGATATTCAATTCATGAAGAGGAAATATGCCTTAAATGATGTATTGATACTAAATACTGAATAACGAGACAAATACTGTGTTCAATTGGTTGAGATTATTCGATTGAAGATGAGATTGATGCATTAATGAATGAACAGAAATCATTGCTCTCTTAGATATTCGTCAGAAGAAGGCTTTTAAATTTTGATGTTGAAGATAAATTGAGAAATCAGCTTGAATTAAGTGACATGGCCTCTCAGTCTAACCATTGGAACCTGCAGCAACACGGCGAAGTTGAACATTGCAGACAGGCCGATTTGCTGTAAGGTGTGGTCAGCTGTTTCTGTGGTATAATGGTTATCTCGTACCCTCACGTGCGAAAAGTCGCCAGTTCGGAACCAGGCAGGGACACTGTTGGATCTTTATCATTAAGCGTGAGGGAAATCTGCCTGATGTAAGCTCATGGTTCAGCCTTATGCGAATCTCGATGTTACATCCATTTTATATTGCCTTTGAGCTCGGCCTCAACTGTTTTTAAGAAAATTGAAAATGTTATATTTTAGGACGCATTGTCAGGAAATAAATATTTGTATTGTTTGTACACTTCGCATCTCGTTCAATCCTCATCATAATTTAATGTGTTAATAGATGCAGCCTAATACATTAAATCACCATCTGAAACATGGCTAATAGTATTGTGTGCCCCGAGGGACAGACGCAAGTGTAACTGAAACCGAACTATTCTGGGTGTGAAACATTCTGGCGCTTAAATCCTGTTCATCTATCGGAAAACCCAACAGATCTACACTGATTCTCGATTTTCTTATCTGTCTGAGTGTTTTTATTTCTATTTCATTACTATGATGAACTATTTGAAAACGTTTCTTCTGGGCAATGTGTGCCATTGCCTCCAGTTCAGTTACAGTAGCACTTGCCTCTGTCTTTATGAACACACAATACCATTACACATGATTCAGATGGTAATTAAAAATGATAATCTGCATCTATAAACCCAATACATTTTATTTGTGGACTGAATGAGCAGGTATTATGTGCTCGATGTCAAAATAGGAGCATATGTTTCCTTTCATTATGTGATGAAAATGCACCCTTAATGAACAAATTGTAATAACATTTCACGCTGGTTTCGAATGGGCGACCTCGCGTGTGTGAGATAAATACAATCACCACCACACTACAGAAGCTGCTGTTTTCCATGCGGCCCAATGGGACTGCCTTAACATGTTGCAACATTCATTAGAAATGCTGTATTGATATTGATATTGATCCAAGAATGATTGGAAATAGTTGACACTGGCAGACAACAATAAGAAGCCCTTCGAACCACATGTCTATGCCAGTTAGTTTATGTGGAGCTAGCCGACTAAGGTTTTGCTGCGTGCATGATGGGCCGAAGGGTGTTTTCCTGTACTCCACCGTCCATTGTTCTAATCTCAATTTCCTTCTCTCGTTGCATGTCTGACTGAATCTCTCTCAGTGAATGGGAATGGAATGAATCAGAAATTGAGAAGGAGAGAGGGAACCCGGGCACTGTTCAGCTCTTTGGTCCACCCACACACTGCAGGGGCCAGCCCGTTTGTGACCTCACTCAGGAGCACATCCCTATTGGTTTTTGTGTATTTAATCAACATTCTTGAACCTGGCGCCCTCTGCTGGCCAATTCAATCCGGATTAGAATGCGGCCATTGGGTGGTTTCAGGGTTTAATAATTTACATATCAAGACACCAATGTCAGATATTGCCTCCCTGAAATTGGAGTTGCTAACACTCGGGCTTTATTTGTATCAACACGTATGCCATAAAATGATGCTAATCTTTTATATTTGACTGTATAAAGTTCAGGACACAAGTTAGATAAAAAATCAAGATGTCCTACTACACAAGATCGTACTAGGGATTAGGCCTGCAATATAAACAGTGAAGATAATCTGCGATTGTTCTTCTTCAATCAAAGACGGTAAAGGAGATACTAAATTTAAGTAGATAAAAGATTGAACGTGATTAATCACCTTCCACTTGCAGAAAATTTGGGAAAGCAACAAAGACTTTGAAAGAAAAAACAGAAGAAAATATTAAATTTAATTATTACAATGTCAAATGTTCTAATGCAGTGTTTAAGATAGTATATTCAATTCAGTGAAGTCGGGAATGGGTTAATGAACTTTGTCACACTTAAGCATTAAGACCCGAACTCTGTGATTTTGTTGAGAACACTGCAGAGTTCATGTTTTCGTCAGAGTTCGGTGTTTTTCATGTCTGTGCCAGATAAGAGGAACAGCTATTCTTGCTGTCTCCACTTGTTATTAAGAAATGCGATTAACCCAGCTCGAAATAAGCTAAACAATCTCCAGTTTTATGTACCTTTGTTTAACACGATGAAGTTGACATGTATGCCTTCTGTGATCGTATAACCATAGATTCATATATATATATATATATATATATTCATCATACGTTATTCATCTTATCCTGATATAAAGTATTATACAAACCTGTATGTATATTTGTTAACTTGTTTGTGCAAAACCTGCGATGTTGTTTCAAGGATATAAATGACGAGCAATCGTGGCCCTGGAGATCGAACAAACTACGCAGAGGAAGATACTGCTAATACAACAAGAATCTCATCATGAACAATGACAGACATCTTAGAGAATTGCAATGTAATGAGGGCGGGGCCCGGGACATATATAAACTCTGTTCTTACTTGTGTTCGAAGAGAAGGCTGGGGGTCCACTGTTAGGAACCTCACTTCTCCCACAATTGTGAAAATAAACCTGCACTTTGATCCACTAATAGTGTCAGAGGTTTTTTTTTTAACCTACAACAATTCATGTCTCTTCTACTCTTTGTTTTCAGTCACTTGCAGAGCCAGCAGATGCAGGATAGTCACAGACTTCTGAAGTTTACACCGCCGCTGCTTTCGCTCCGTCCCTTCCAATTGCTTCCCTCAATTTCAAGCCTGCGGCAACCCAGCACACAGCTTTCGTTCGCTGCTCTCGCTCTGACCCGATTGTGCTGTTGCAAAAATTGCGTGCCGCTGCTCCATTCTTCTCATCGGCTGGCACAACAGTGTAGTGGCAAGGGAATTATTATTATTTCTCCGTTGGCAGAAAATTTCTTGCACAGCAGAGAGTTACCACCGAGAGAGTATCATGAGCACCAATATCGCACCCTTCATCAGAATTTTATCAGGGAGTATTTCCTTCCCAGTAAAACTCCATTCCCCTCCTGACTGCTGTAACTCAGAAGTTGATGTTGAAAAAATAATATTGCTGGTGGAGTTGATGATTGTGAGATGATTATGAGACTGGTTTTGTTTGTTTCCTTAACTATTTGTTTGTGTTAGAACGGAGCCACCGAACTACACTGGAGCAGCCGGTTCCTGATATAACGGTTGAAGAGGTAAGCAATGTTGCAAACACCTGCACGTTGAAAACAAGCGATCTCAGGCCTAATGTATGCGGACCCTGAATAGTACACGCTTAATCCTTCTGGACAGGAATATTGGTATCACTGAACAGATTTATTTTCCGCTTAACATAATTGCCACTATCACCAATCAGTAATGCCCTGATCTCCGACACCCTCCGTGTATCTATGTGCCACGAACCCCACACTGATGCCGAGCGATAGAGGATCCCAAACCAAAATTCACCCTGAGCTTTCAGTCTGTGCTCAGCAGAAAGCGCCTCCACACCGACAAAACAGAATAAATAATTCATCTTCCACTGTGCGTGTCTCGTGGGCCTTTTTAATGGATCATAAAGCATGTAACTTTCAACAAGAACAATTGGGGTCCACTGAAACAGATAGCTGAATTTGCCATTGAAAATGATAGTGAAATCGGGCTTTACAAAACGCCCTGTGATGCCATAATTCCTCGTCAGAAATTTTCACTGCTGGATTTGTTGCTCAATATCACATCTCAATTGGTCAACCGTAATCTTCTTACGACAGTCTTTTCTTTAACGGGGTCCACCTTTGTCACTGTTCTCAATATTAATTCGGAACGACCCAGAGAACAAAGGATTCAGCCCCGGTTTTCAGCGAAGATTTTTTAAATATTTACTTCTTCCTGAAGAATATACAAATGGCGATACGAATGCCCCCTAGCCTGGTCATCGCCTATATGAACCTCTACCAAAGAGACGGAGGCGGCATTACTACTGCATTCTTTGCACATGAACTCTAATGTGTCACAGCACTACCTGCTATAGCCTGGCCCAGTTACTCGAATTGTTGTCGTCACTCTGACCCTCCTTCCATGCTTTAAATTCTGTTTACGCTTCAGAATTGATTCGGTCAGCAGCGCAGTCGAGAGCCTGGTTGCAGTTCTCGTATTTCTGCTCTGGCAGAGGATTTGCCAGGACTTCACAGTTACACACAGAGGGAACTGCTACTGATCGTTGTAACCGCTCTCACTAAGTATCCCATGCCCACGAAAAATTCATTCTCTTCAGAGCTATGCTGACCTATACGTCAGTGTTTTTTCTATGATCATGCGAATACAAATGCTGATATGTATCATTATTATGTCCTATTAGATTGGAGCGACCAAGGGAAAGTAGAACAGTGTTTTTTGAAATGGCAGTTGGAGAGAGAAATAACATTGCGCCTAACTGCACCTAAAAACCAACGACCTTAGTCCTACTGTGATCTGGTACTATTTCCAAGAAGATGAAAAGAAAGGTCCTGTTCAATATCCATGCATAAATCACAATCACTGAAACAGACAGACCAATAGACCACTAAAGCATTACTGTGTGAATTGATATCCTGAGTCCAAGTTGGCTGTTGTCTTGTCTACGGTGATGGGGAAACACTCTAGGACATCAAACTCCATAAATATTCTAATGTTCGTTCTCTGAACTGCCCCCGTTGCTTTATTTTGATAATGTATTTATTAATAATGTAAGTATATATACGCATTATCCGCATTAATAGTTTAAGAAACCACCAGGATTTCAGGTTCCATTTCAGACTCACTCTGATCACAATGTTTACCTCAGGTTCTGTTATGTTGAGTGAGGCTCTGACAGTTTGTCTACATGTTCAGCCCAGCTCTGTGTTTCTGTGGGTCTCAGTGCGCAGTAATACACCGCAGAGTCGGTCAGCTCTGTTTTAGACACTTTCAGTGGGACGGTGCGGGTTGTATCATTGAACTCCACTGAGAAACCGTCCCCTGGGGATCTCTCTGTGTTCCCATGTATTTACGTCTCTTCTGAAGATGTTCAATAAATCCATTGGGATACTGACGGTACCAGAATAGGTAATAATTGTCAATGATTATATTCGTATAATTACAAAATAACTGAACATCATCTCCTTCACTCACTGTGACTGCAGCTGGGATCTGTGAAACTGAGTCTCCTCCAGTATGTCCTGTCAGAACCAAGAGTCATGTTAATTTAAATGATGTCAGTTCATTTTCTTTATAGACCAGAATAGATTCGTCACCCTGACCATAAGCTGAGAAATAGACCATGGGATCTAAACAGAAACACATTTCCCGCAACGCAGATTCTGAACGGGAACGAGATTGCTTCAATTAAATAAAACACTCTTTAATCAACATTCGGCACCTTCGATGGAGATCAGTTCCTTACCTGTACTTGTATTTTGATGGAGAAACTGTCGGCGGATTTAAAGGCCTAGTGTTTGCCAAAGTCCCCCACTGGTTCTGGGGGGACCTATGATCTCACCTTAACTCTTCCACTCTCATTCACCTCGGGAACTTTGCCTACTTCCTTGCTCAGATGAAATCGATCCTGGTGATTTTGTCGTTCGGAGTCAATCCACATTTTACCAATGTGTTAATCGAACTGTCCAATTGGATGTGGTGAATGGAAAGTTCGCGAAACACACCGTTTGTAACTTGTGAACCTATCGGTTAAAAGAACTGCCGCTGTGAGGAACAAGCACAGAGTCACAGGAGACATGTTTGCAGAGAGGTCGAGGCGGATGTGAGCAGAGCGGGTTGAAGCTGAAATTTGAATTGGCAGGAGTTGGGAAGAAGTTGCGTTACATTCGGGCCCCTGTTTATTGGTTCATTGCTAACTGCATCATCATTTTACATCAAATTAGCTTAAAACTCAATTGTCTTCAATTCAATCATTCAGCACATAGCTCCTTTGATCTCCTCTGCCTTCCGTCAGCCAGGGGAGAAAGGAGCAGGGTGAAGTTGTTCACCTCTCAATTGGGAACTAGACAAAATTGGCCCTTTAACCTCGAAGGAGGAGAAAGAACAGGAAAACCCCCTGATGTTATTCCAGGATATTCCCGTAATGGCAGATGCGTTGGTTGTAATTTATCAAAATTCGCTGGACTCTGGGGAAGTGCTGGCTGATTGGCAAACGCCACTGTTTGAAAAAGGAGGTAGACTAAAGACGGGTAACGACAAGCCGGTTAGCTTAATGTCCGTAGTTGGGAAATTGCTGGAATCCATCATTAAAGAAGAAATTGCAGGACACCTGGAAAAAAATGGTTCGATCAAGCAGACACAGCATGGATTCATGAAAGTCGTGTTTGACAAACTTACTGGATTTTTATGAAGATGTAACGAGTGTGTTTTTAGATTTCCAGAAGGCGATCGATAAGGTGCCTCACAAAAGGTTGCAGCAGAAGATTAGGGTACACGGAGTTGGGGGTAAAGTGTTAGCGTGGATTGAGGATTGGCTATCTAACAGAAAGCAGGGAGTTGGAATAAATAGGTGCTTTTCTGGTTGGCTGTAGGTGACTTGTGGCGTGCCACAGGGATCAGTGCTGGAGCCTCAACTGTTTACCATATACATGGACGATCTGGAGGAGGGGACCAAGTGTAGGGTAACAAAGTTTGCAGGTGACACAAAGATGAGTGGGAAAGCGAATTGTGTGGAGAATGCGGAAAGTCTGCAGAGAGATTTGGATCTCTCAAAAACAGGAAGTAGGCCCAGCAGCAGCCTGGGAAGGTTTTGGAGGGTTTAAAAGTGCTTACCTTGGAGGTTTCAGCCTCATTGTTCCACAGGAGCAGGCTGAGGGTAAGTGAGCTGTTTGTGCATTTTATTTATTTATTTTTCAGTTAAATTAGTGAAAAAAATCGGAGATTTTTTTCAAAACAGGAAGTAGGCCCAGCAGAATCCTGGGAAGGTTTTGGAGGGTTTAAAAGTAGGCCGCACCTTTGAGCGGGCAGCGTCGTTAGCGGGCAGCAGAGTGAGCAGGGGGTAGAGTGAGAGCTGAAGGGCTTTGGCTCAAAACGGGCTTCGGCGAGAACAGGCAGAGGCGAGAGTAAGTTTTTTCTTTCCCAGAAAGTTTATTCTGTTTTTCCCCAGACTAAAAAAAAAATGCCAGCAGGATGTAGGAATGCTCCTCTTGCAGGATGTGGGAGATCAGGGAGACCTCCGGTATCCCTGACGACAGCACCTGCAAAAGATGCATTCAGCTGCAGCTGCTAGCAAAGCGTGTTAGGGAACTGGAGAAGGAGCTTGATGACCTCCAGAAATTCGGGAGAATGAGAAGTTTATAGGCAGTAGCTTTAGGGGGATAGTTACACCTAAGCAGCAGAGCACAGGAAATTGGGTTACTGTAAGGAGAGGAAATGCCAGTGTGAAAGGACAGGCAGAGCAGGGTTCCCCTGTGGCCATACCCCTCCACAACAGGTATACTGAATTGGACACTGTTGTGGGAGATGCTTTACCTGGGACAAGCTGCAACAGCCGGAACTCTGATACTACGTCTGGTTCTACAGCGCAAAATGGTGGGATGAAGAAGAGGAGAGCAGTAGTGATAGGGGACTCAATGGTCAGAGGTACAGACCGGAGGTTCTGTGGTCGGGACAGAGACTCCCGCATGGTTTGTTGCCTCCCAGGTGCCAAGGTCAGCGATGTCTCTGATCGCGTGCACAGCGTTCTAAAGTGGGAAGGTGATCAGCCAGATGTCGTGGTACACGTTGGTACCAATGACGTGGGAAGGAAGAGTGAGGAGGTCCTAAAGAGTGAGTACAAAGAGCTTGGAAGGAAGTTAAAAAGCAGGACCCCGAGGGTAGTAATCTCAGGATTGCTACCTGAGCCACATGCCAGTGAGGGCAGGAGTAGGATGCTTGGGTGGATAAACACGTGGCTGAGGAACTGGTGCAGGGGGCAGGGTTTCCAATTCTTGGATCATTGGGACCTCTTTTGGGGCAGGTGGGACCTGTACAAGAGAGACGGGTTACACCTAAACTACAAGGGGACCAATATACTTGCAGGGAGATTTGCAAGTGTTATTGGGGAGCGTTTAAACTAGATTTGCAGGGGGGTGGGAACCAGAGTGCCAGAACAGATAGTGGAGCAGGGGTAAAAAGACAGGTTAGTTCAAGCAAAATCACAAATGGAAGGGTCGAGTGTGGTGGAAATAATTTTTTGAGGTGTGTCTATTTCAATGCCAGGAGTATTGTGGGGAAGGCAGATGAGCTGAAGGCGTGGATAGACACGTGGAAATATGACATTATAGCCATTAGTGAAACTTGGCTACAGGAGGGGCAGGACTGGCAGCTCAATGTTCCAGGGTTCCAATGTTTCAGGCGGGATAGAAGCAGAGGGATAAAAGGTGGAGGTTGGCATTGTTGGTCAGGGAAAATGTTACAGCGGTACTCAGGCAGGATAGATTAGGGAGCTTGTCTACAGAGGCCCTATGGGTGGAGCTGAGAAACAGGAAAGGTATGACCACATTAATGGGCTTGTATTATAAACCACCCAATAATCAGCGAGAATTGGAGGAGCAAATCAGCGGAGAGATAGCTGACAACTGCAAGAAACACAAAGTTGTGGTAGTAGGGGATTTTAATTTTCCACATATAGATTGGGACCCGCATAATGTTAAAGGTTGAGACGGGGTAGAGTTTGTAAAATGTGTTCAGGAGAATTTTCTACACCGGTATATAGAGGTGCCAACGAGAGAGGATGCGATATTGGATCTCCTATTGGGAAATTAGTTAGGGCAGGTGATGGATGTGAATGTGAGGGAACACTTTGGATCCAGTGATCATAATGCCATTAGTTTCAACCTGATCGTGGATAAGGCGAGATCTGGTCCTCGGGTTGAAGTTCTGAACGGGAAAAAGGCCAAATTTGATGAAATGAGAAGGGATCTGGGAAGTGTGGATTGGCAAAGGCTGTTCTCTGGTAAGGATGTAAATGGAAAGTGGGAGGCCTTCAAAGGAGAAATTTTGAGAGTGCAGAGTTTGTATGTTCCTGTCAGGATTAAAGGCAAAGTAAATAGGAATAAGGAACCTTGGTTGTCGAGGGAGATTGTAACACTGATTAAGAGGAAGAGAGAGTTGTATGAAATGTACAGGCAGCAAGGAACAGATCAGATGCTCGAGGAGTATAAAAAGTGCAAGAAGCTACTTAAGAGGGAAATCAGGAGGGCTAAAAGAAGACATGAGGTTGCTTTGGCAGACAGAGTGAAGGAAAATCCAAAGAGCTTCTATAGGTATGTTAGGAGCAAAAGGATAGTGAGTGATAAAATTGGTCCTCTTGAAGACCAGAGTGGTAGACTGTGTATGGAACCAAAAGAGATGGGGGAGATACTAAATGGGTTTTTTGCATCCGTATTTACTGAGGAAACGGGCATGGAGTCTACGGAAATAGGGCAAACTGGTAGGGAGGCCATGGAACCTTTACAGATTAAAGGGGAGGAGGTGCTCGCTGTCTTGAGGCAAATCAGAGTGGATAAATCCCCAGGACCGGACAGGGTATTCCCACGGACCTTGAGGGAAGCTACTGTTGAACTTGCAGGGGCCTTGGCAGACATATTTAAAATGTCAGTATTCACGGGGGAGGTGCCGGATGATTGGAGGGTGGCTTATGTTGTTCCGTTGTTTAAAAAAGTTTCCAAAATAAATCCGGGAATTTATCGGCCAGTAAGTTTGACGTCGGTGGTGGGCAAAATATTGGAAGGTGTGATACGGGATAGGATCTACAAATATTTGGATAGACAGGGACTTATTAGGGAGAGTCAACATGGCTTTGTGCGTGGTAGGTCATGTTTGACCAATCTATTAGAGTTTTTCGAGGAGGTTACCAGGAAAGTGGATGAAGGGAAGGCGGTGGATGTTGTCTACCTGGATTTCAGCAAGGCCTTTGACAAGGTCCCTCATGGGAGGTTAGTTAGGAAGGTTCAATCGCTAGGTATACATGGGGAGGTAGTAAATTGGATAAGACACTGGCTCAATGGAAGAAGCCAGAGAGTGGTTGTGGAGGATTGCTTCTCTGAGTGGAGGCCTGTGACTAGTGGTGTGCCGCAGGGATCGGTGTTGGGTCCATTGTTGTTTGTCATCTATATCAATGATCTGGATGATAATGTGGTCAATTGGATCAGCAAGTTTGCTGATGATACAAAGATTGGAGGTGTAGTGGACAGTGGGGAAGGTTTTCAAAGCTTGCAGAGGGATTTGGACCAACGAGAAAAATGGGCTGAAAAATGGCAAATGGAATTTAACGCCGACAAGTGTGAGATATTGCACTTTGGAAGGACAAATCAAAGTAGAACGTACAGGGTAAATGGTAGGACTCTGAAGAGTGCAGTTGAACAGAGGGATCTGGGAATATAGGTACAGAATTCCCTAAAAGTGACGTCACAGGTGGATAGGGTCGTAAAGAGTGCCTTTGGTACATTGGCCTTTATAAATCGGAGTATCGAGTATAAAAGTTGGAGTGTTATGTTAAGGTTATATAAGGCATTGGTGAGGCCGAATTTGGAGTATTGTGTACAGTTTTGGTCACCTAGTTACAGGAAGGATGTAAATAAGATTGAAAGAGTGCAGAGAAGGTTCACAAGGATGTTGCCAGGACTTGAGAAGCTGAGTTACAGAGAGAGCTTGAATAGGTTGGGACTTTATTCCCTGGAGCGTAGAAGATTGAGGGGAGATTTGATAGAGGTGTATAAGATTTTGATGGGTATAGATAGAGTGAATGCAAGCAGGCTTTTTCCGCTGAGGCTCGGGGAGAAACAAACCAGAGGGCATGGGTTAAGGGTGAAAGGAGAAAAGTTTAAAGGGAATATTAGGGGGGGCTTCTTCACGCAGAGAGTGGTGGGAGTGTGGAATGAGCTGCCGGATAAAGTGGTAAACTTTTAACATTTAAGAAAAATTTGGACGGGTTCATGGATGAGAGGGGTGTGGAGGGATATGGTCCAAGTGCAGGTCAGTGGGACTAGGCATAAAATGGTTCGGCACAGACAAGAAGGGCCAAAAGGCCTGTTTCTGAGCTGTAATTTTCTATGGTTTCTATGGTTCTATGGATAGGCTAAGTGAGTGGGCGAGGATCTGGCAGATGGAGTATAACGTTGACAAGTGTGAGGTTATCCGCTTTGGAAGGAATAATAGTAAAATGGACTATTATTTAAATGGTGAAAAATTACAACATGCTACTGTGCAGAGGGACCTGGGGGTTCTTGTGCATGAATCTCAAAAACTCAGTTTTCAGGTGCAGCAGGTGAACAAGAAGGCAAATTGAATGTTCGCCTTTATCACGAAGGGGATGGAGTATAAAAGCAGGGAATCTTGCTGCAATTGTACAAGGTATTGGTGAGGCCGCAACAAGAGTACTGTGTGCAATTTTGGTCCCCTTATTTGCGAAAGTATATATTGGCCTTGGAGGGAGTACAGAGAAGTTTCACCAGGTTGATACCGGAGATGAGGGGGTTCGCTTATGAGGAGAGATTGAGTAGATTGGGCCTGTACTTGTTGGAGTTTTGAAGGCTGAGGGGAGATCTTATAGAGACATATAAGATAATGAAGGGGCTAGACAGGGTAGAGGCAGAGGGATTATTTCCACTTAGAAAGGAAACAAGAACTAGAGGACACAGCCTCAAAATAAGGGGGAGTCAGTTTAGAGCAGAGTTGAGGAGGAACTTCTTCTCTCAGAGTGTAGTGAATCTCTGGAATTCTCTGCCCCTTGAAGCAGTGAAGGCTACCTCGTTAAATATGTTTAAGTCACAGGTAGATAGATTTCTGATCAATAAGGGAATTAAGGGTTATGGGGAGCGGGCGGGAAAGTGGAACTAAATCATTATCAGATCAGCCATGATCTTATTGAATAGCGGGGCAGGCTCGAGGGGCTAGATGGCCTATTCCTGTTCCTATTTCTTATGTTCTTATGGTCTTATGATACGAGCCAAAGCCCAAATTAAAAGAACTGCTCAGACTAAAGCAAATTACTGCGGATGCTGGAATTTGAAGCAACAGCAGAAACAGCTAGAAATTCTCAGTAAGTCTGACAGTATTTGTGAAGAGAGAACAGAGCCAATGTCTTGAGTCTGGAAGGCTCTTCATCGGAGGTCAAGACGATTGAAAATTAGCTGAGCTTCATACGGTTGTGGGAGCGTGGTTGAGGGAGCTCTGGGGGCTGGATATAGGGCCAGCGGCAGGTGGAGACAAGAGGGAGATTTACAAAGATATCGTGAACAAAAGGAATATGGGAATGTAGTGATTGTGGCTGTGAATGGTCCTGATAGCGGCACCCTAACAGATTAGAATATGTCAATTGCAAAGGCCGTGTGATACACTATCCATGACACTGATCAGAAAATGAAATGCGGCAGCGAGTGAGTTGCAATCACGAAAACTAGATTCATTGCACCAGTTGCATTCAAAGAGAAAAAAAAATAAAGAGAGAGTTTATGATCGACAGTTTACGGGCTCAGTCTCGGTTCCACATCTCGAACAGTGTTTTAAATCTGTATATTGTATTACCTGTCGCCGCCACCAGAGTAAGAAGTCTCACAACACCAGGTTAAATTCCGACAGGTTCATTAGGTAGCACAAGTTTTCGGAGTGCGCTCCTTCTTCAGATGAATGAAGAGTTGTGTTCACAAACAGGGCATACATAGACACAGACTCAATTTACAAGATAATGATTGGAATGCGACTCCATACATGTAATCAAGTCTTAAAGGTACAGACAATGTGAGTGGAGAGAGGGTTAAGCACAGGTTAAAGAGGTGCATTGTCTCCAGCCAGGACAGTTAGTGAGATTTTGCAAACCCAGGAAAGTCGTGGGGGTTACAGATAGTGCGACATGAACCCAAGATCCCGGTTTGAGGCCGTCCTCATGTGTGCAGAACTTGGCTATCAGATTTTGCTCGGCGATTCTGCGTTGTCGTCTGTCGTGAAGGCCGCCTTGGAGAACGCTTACCCAAAGATCAGAGGCTGAATGCCCGTGACTGCTGAAGTATTCCCCGACAGAAGAGAACACTCCTGCCTGGTGATTGTCGAGCGGTGTCCATTCATCCGTTGTCCTCGCGTCTGCATGGTCTCGCCAATGTACCATGCCTCGGGACATCCTTTCCTGCAGCCTATCAGGTCGACAACATTGCTGAGCCGGAAGAGTATGCAGCGTGTACCTGGTGGATGGTGCTCTCACGTGAGATGATGACTTCCGTGTCGATGATCCGGCACGTCTTGCAGAGGTTGCTGTGGCAGGGTTGTGTGGTGTCGTGGTCACTGTTCTCCTGAAGGCTGGGCAGTTTGCTGCGTACAATGGTCTGTTTGAGGTTGTGCGGTTGTTTGAAGGCAAGAGGTGGGGATGTGGGGATGGCCTTGGCGAGACGTTCGTCTTCATGGATGACAGGTTGACGGCTCCGGAGATGTCGTAGCTTCTCCGGTCCGGGGAAGTACTGGACGACGAAGGGTACTCTGTCCACCGTGTCCCGTGTTTGTCTTCTGAGGAGGTCGATGCTGTTTTTCGGTGCGACGCGTCGGAACTGTTGATCGATGAGTCGAGCTCCATATCCTGTTCTTATGAGGGCTTTCAGCGTCTGTAGGGGTCTGTTCCGATCCTCCTCATCTGAGAACATCCTGTGTATAGGGAGGGCTTGTCCATAGGGGATGGCTCATGTAACGAGTTTACGGTGGAGGCTTGGGAAGTGCAGCATCCTGAGGTTTTCCGTGGGCTTGCGGTACAGGGAAATGCTGAGGTGACCGTCCTTGTTGGAGACGCGTGTGTCCAAGAATGCAACCGATTCCGGAGAGTAGTCCATGGTTAGTCTGATGGTGAGATGGAACTTGTTGATGTCATCATGTCGTTGTTTCAGTGGTTGTTCGCCATGAGTCCAAAGGAAGAAAATGTAATCGAGGTATCTAATGTATGCCGCCGGTTGAAGGTCCTGTGCAGTGAAGAGGTCTTGTTCGAATATGTGCATGAAGATGTTGGCATATTGAGGTGCGAATTTGGTCCCCATGGCTGTTTCTTGTGTCTGGATGAAGAACTGGTTGTTGAAGGTGAAGACATTGCGGTCCAGGATGTAGCGGATGAGACGTAGAATTGCATCTGGAGATTGGCAGTTGACAGCGTTGAGTACAGAGTCACCTTGCTACATTGGCGAGAACATGCAGACGCTCCGACAATGGATAACTGAATACCGCTCGACAATCACCTGGCAGGAGTGTTCACTTCCTGTCGGGGAACACTTCAGCAGTCACGGGCATTCAGCCTCTGATCTTCGGGTTAGCGTTCTCCAGGGCGACCTTCACGACACACGACAACACAGAATCGCCGAGCAAAACATGATAGCCAAGTTCCGCACACATGAGGACGGCCTCAGCCGGGAACTTGGGTTCATGTCACACTTTCTGTAACCCCCCACGAATTGCCTGGTTTTGCAAAATCTCACTAACTGTCCTGGCTGGAGACAATACACATCTCTTTAACCTGTGCTTAACCCTCTCTCCGCTCACATTGTCTGTACCTTTAAGACTTGATTACCTGTAAAGACTCGCATTCCAAACATTATATTGTAAATTGAGCCTGTGTCTAAGTATGCCCTGTTTGTGGACACAACTCCTCACTCATCTGAGGAAGGAACGAAACTCTCAAAGCTTGTGCGACCAAATAAACCTGTTGGACTTTAACCCGGTGTTGTGAGACTTCTTACAGTGCTTACCCGAGTCCAAGGCTGGCATCTCCCCAGCATGGCCGCCACCAGAGGGCAGAGGGAGACGATGTTAATTTCGGTACATTTATTGAAAAAAAACTGATTGAAGTCACAAATGTTGAAACAGAACATATCTTAACACGAATGTCAAACTTATATTTTAAAACAGTGTATTATTAAGAGTTTTCAATGTTGCTATTACTGTTGGTATGTTAGGCCTGTCGGTTGCTCAGTTTGCTGGACGGCCTGTTAAGAATGCAGAGCGACGATACAGCAATTCCCGTACCGGCCTTTGTTGTTCATAATGGCACTACTTTCTCAAGCTTGCACCCTGCCGGAGCTGTGGTGATCCTCAAGTTCAATCATCACCAGTCTATTGTCAGGTGAGACTATGGTGTCTTTACCTTACCTCACATTTATTCGAAAAATAGATCAGTTCAAACTATAAAAATGGATCTATAGGACTAATTTCAGGACCTTCACCTTGTCACACTGAGCGATGTCTCAGTGTGGAATCATAGAATCCTACAGTGCAAAAGGAGGCCACTCGACTAATCGAGTCTGCACCGACCACAACCCCACCCAGGCCCTATTCCCATAACCCCATGCATTTAGCCTAGCTCGTCCCAATTTAGCATGTGCAATCCACCTTACCCGCTAATCTTTGGACTGTGGGAAGCAACGGAGAATCCGAAGGAAACCCACAGGGAGAATGTGCAAACTCCACGCAGGCAGCGACGCAAGTAAGGAATCGAGCCCGTGTCCCTGGCGCTGTCAGGCTGCAGTGCTAACCACTGTGCCACCGTGCCACCCTGAAGGAAGCTTCAGCAAGAATTAGAGAACAAAATGCAAGAAATCATTTGCTTGCTGTAAACTCCCCCGCAGCAAAGAACTATAAAAGGAAGGAGAGAATAGCTGCTCTCATTTGCAACTATCTCGTGAACTGCAACTTGTCCACAGTTCAAGTGAATAATTGTACCCTGGAATTACCAGCATACACCACCTGAGAGCGGTGTAAGACAATATGTAATGTGAAAGGCTCAGGTGTGTGCTCAGAGGCAGTGTGAGCTGGCGTCAGTGTGATACGCTCAGTGTGGGTAGTTGAAGGGATACTCAGCTTCTTTTGTTAGTTCAGCATTAACATATTAACTATGATATTACCGAATTGAACCCGAAGCGAGTATTTGGCACCCGGTTAATTTTTCTGCTCATAATTTTCATCCCCTGGATCTGAGCAGACTTCGGTATTGCGTGATAACTGAGAATGTTCAAGATTTACATCGGCTTTCTGCTGTTTTTCACTCTGATCTGCAGGAAGGTAACTGGGAAAGATGA
Source organism: Mustelus asterias (assembly GCF_964213995.1). Taxonomy (NCBI): domain Eukaryota; kingdom Metazoa; phylum Chordata; class Chondrichthyes; order Carcharhiniformes; family Triakidae; genus Mustelus; species Mustelus asterias. The sequence continues at coordinate 11,983,539 of NC_135830.1, forward strand.
GTTGCTGCAGATCCCTCCGCCGATGTTTTTCAGTGAAGCGGGAAACATGTCCATGAACTGCATTATCTTCATTACTTTTAGCGTCCTGCATTGGTACGAACAGCTCCCGAATCAGTCACCGCAGCATCTGGTGATGGCCACAAGAGGAACCGATCAACGCGGGAGGATCACTGTTTCAATCGAGGGAGGCAACAAATTCACCATCCTGACTGTGGGAGACGCGCGAGACTCTGCCACATATCTCTGCGCCATAAGGCACAGTGTGACAAACACAGGGAGTTCCCGTACACAAAATCCACTCCGCCGTGTCTGGAATATCGACGTTTCAATAAGCGTGATAGTAAATCCCATGGGTAGGGGAAAAGAGATCAAAACATATTCAGAAACAGAAAATTTAAACAGGTTTAAATGAAGAGAATTGAAAATATAGTCGTAAAATGAAGTTAACATGCAAAATCGGAATGAGTGAAAGACGCAGCATAGAGGTACAGTAAGAATACGTAAAGAGCACAGAAAATTCAGAATCAATGGAAAGAGAAGAGGAGGAAAATAAAAAAATAATGAACGTGATGCATAGAGTTAAAAATCTGGTGAAATCATAACTGAAATGACTCAGAAATGATGTAAAACGGCGTTTGTTTTAACTTCAGTCAAACTTCCTTGATAGTTCGACAGTTTATGGTTTGACAACCAGCTCGTGAAGAGCTGTCAGTGGATCTCGCCTCATAAATAAATTTACACCCTGCTCACTGTTCTGACAGTGTCAATTCTTCCCGCTGGAGATGCCGTGAGAGGGCGCTGTGGTCCCACGTTCTTCCCTGTTATCAACTGAAAATTATCGCGAAACAACTGGCGGTAACGCAGCCAGATGCAATCCCGAAAACATTATGTTCTCTCTGATCTACAATGTCTGCCCTGTGATATTTGAAATATTTTCCTGTTTCATCGGTTGAATCGGCAGTGACCCAGGGTTCATTTTTTCAATTCATTTGTGGGATATGGTCGACCAGCTGACCAGCATTTATTGCCCATCCCTAGTTGCCCTTGAACTGTGTGGCTTGCTAATCCATTTCAGCGGGCAGCTGAGAGTCAACCACATTGCTGTCGCTCTGGAATCACATGTAGACCAGGCCAGGTAAGGACGGTAGATTTCTTTACCTCAAGGCCATTTGTGAACAAGATGGGGTTTTCCATCAATCGAAGATGGTTTCATGGTCATCAGTAGATTCAAAATTGCAGATTTCTGCTTATTGAATGCAAATTACACCATCTGCTGTGACGGGATTCGAATCCGCGTCCCCAGAACATCAGCTGGTTTTCTGGATTAGTTTTCTAGCGATAATGTCACCAGGCCTCCCATCATGCGATTTCTATAACGATTTGCTGGAATTCAGATGCACACAAACAACGACAATTAAATTGTTTTTCCGGTTTCCAGGATGTGTTGAGTGGTGTACAAATGATTTGATGACAGGACCGAAGGTCTGGTGCTAAATCAACTGACCACCTAGGAAAATAAATGCTGAAGAGAACGTTAGGCGTTTACAAAGAGAGATAGATATGTTAAGGGAGTGGACACAGACCTGTAGAATGAAGTTTATGTGAGCAAATGTGACATAATTAATGTTGGCAGTAAGAAGTTGAAATAATCTAAATACCTAAATAGTGAGAGATTGCAGAAGTCTGAGATTCAGGGGGATCTGCGTGTCCTACTGTGTAAATCATAAACGCTAGTAAACAGACACAGCAAGTAATGAGAACATTGTCGTTTATTGTGAGGTGATTTCAATCAAAAAAATGGAGTTAATGCGTTAGTTAGAAATCATAGAAACCCTACAGTGCAGAAGGAGGCCATTCGGCCCATCGAGTCTGCACCGACCACAATCCCACCCAGGCCCTACCCCCACATATTTTACCTGCTAATCCCTCTAACCTACGCATCTCTGGACTCTCAGGGGCAATTTTTAACCTGGCCAATCAACCTAACCCGCACATCTTTGGACTGTGGGAGGAAACCGGAGCACCCGGAGGAAACCCACGCAGACACGAGGAGAATGTGCAAACTCCACACAGACAGTAACCCGAGCCGGGAATCGAACCTGGGACCCTGGAGCTGTGAAGCAGCAATGCTAACCACTGTGCTACCGTGCCGCCCCATAAAAACATTTCCGATCGTCAGCTCGGTGATCTGGGCAGTTTTATTTATTGTAGCTGAAAAGCGGTCGCTAATGTCGGCGTGTCTGTACATTTTCACACCCAGAATGTGAAGCATGTACTGTGGAGACTGCCCGGGACTCTGACTGTACCAGAACACATAAGGGTCGGAATCATTTGTCTTAAATTTGCAGGTTATTGTGACATTACTTTCCTCTTCAACCGTTTTTTCGGCAACCGGCTGCTCCACTGTGTCTTGGTGAATCCAGTCCAATGTAAAATTATAGTAAAGGTAAAAACAATTAGCAGCAGCCTAATATTTTTCAATCAAATTGTCATTAAACCATCTCTCATATTTTACCAGCAATTATATCCGGCTTTACAGGGAAGGAAATATATAGAACTTGGAAAATAGGAGCAGGAGTATGCCATTCGGCACTTCGAGCCTGTTCGGCCATTCATTATGATTACGGCTGATTATCCAATTCCATAACCTGTTCTTACCTTCCCCCCATATCCTTTGCCGCCCTTTGCCCCAGGAGTTACTTACTGAGAACTGAGATAATGATGAGAACCGAAGTGGGACGGTTCCCCATGATCCTTCCTGAGGCTGTAACTCTGCAGTGATGGAAATCCTCTGTGAGAGGCAAAAATACAGATCTCCGTCCCACTGCACTGCTGATCCAACCAATGAGTGGAATGGAGCAGCGGCAGCAATCTGTCCAATCACACAATCAGGTCAGAGTGAGAGCAGCAAACGGAAGCGATGTGCGGGGATACGGCAGACTCAATATTGAGCGAATTTGCGGTAACTCTCAACTGCACTCGGAGTGGATGGAGCGGAAATAGCGGTTGAATCCACAAAAGTCTCTGACCATTCTGCACTTGCTCACTATTCAGGTTTCTACCAACAAATCGAACGGTTGGGGCATGAAGCAACGAGAATAATAGAATCTTGGATCACCGACTGAGGCCATTCGGCCTACCGATGCTTCCTTGGAGAAGTTCGCCTAAACATCTTCCATCTCCGGATAATCCACATAGACGGGATTTATTTCTAACATTCATTTTCCTCGTTTTGGAATGTAAATGATCAAACAGGAGTGACCACCCTCTCCCCCCACCCCTCCCCCCACACACACCCATTCGAAATCTCATTGAACAGAATGCACCAAATCCAAGCATGCGAATTAGAAAGTCACTTGTGAACATCGCCAAAGGCAATAGGGATGAGCTCTTGAAAGATGTCACAATGGGGCTGTCAGTGATCGGAAACAACACAATCACCGATGTCCTTATAAGAAGAATCGTTTCATTGTAAGTAACAAGGTAGGAATTCAAAAGACATGATCTCTTGGAAAGAAAAGAGAAATAATGTCTGACTAATGTATTAGAGTTCTTCGAGGAAGTCTCAAACAGAGTGGATAGAGGATAATCAGTATATGTGTTCAGTTTGGACTTCCCGAAGGCGTTCGACAAGGTACCTCACAAAATGTTAACTCATAACATAAGAGCCAATGGTGTTGAGGATAGTATATTGGAATAGTAGGAAATTGGCTGATGGGCACGAAACAGCAATTTGGGATGAGGGGTTTTCAGTTCGGCGACGTGTACTGGTGGGGTTCCAGAGGAATTAGTGCTGGGACGACAACTCTATACACTAAATGTTAATGACTTGGAGGGAGGAAGCATATAGACTGTCGCAAAAGTTGCAGACAGAAAAATAGGTGGAGAAGCAATTTACGACAGGGATAAAAATAGTTGAGAGAGATATTGATAGGTTTTTTTAATTCGACGGCAAGTTCGAAAAAGGAGTTTAATGTGGGGAAAAATGAAAATGTTCATTTTGGAAGGGAGAACTAAAGAACAGAGTATTATGCAAATAGGGAAGCTGTGCAAAGCTGCCACACAAAGGGACTTAGGGGTACTTGTACATGAAGTGCAGAAAATTAGCAGACATGTGCAGCAGGTAATCAGAAAGGCTCGTGGGATGTTGGTCTTTATTTCAAGGGGGTTGGATTGTAAGAATAGGGAAGCCCTGCTGCAACTGTACAAGGTACTGGTGAGACCACATCTGGAGTTCCGTAAGCAGCTTTCGTTTCTTCATTTGAGGACATATATTATTTCATTGGAGGTAGTTCAGAGAATGTTCACAAGGCTAATCCCCGATATGGAGGGATTGTCTTATGAGCAAAGATTAAACAGGTTGTGACTCTACTCACTGGAATTTAGAAAAATGGGATGTGTTGTCATTGAAACGTATGGGATTACTGAGGGGCATGACAGTGTAAATGCTGAGAGGAGGTTTCCCCTCGTGGGAGAGTCGAGAGTCCGTAATTAAGAAAGCAAATGTAATGTTGTCATTTATCTCAAGAGGCTTGGAATACAAAAGCAGGGATGTACTTCTGAGGCTTTATAAAGCACTGGTTAGGCCCCATTTGGAGTACTGTGAGCAATTTTGGGCCCCACACCTCAGGAAGGACATACTGGCACTGGAGCGGGTCCAGCGGAGATTCACACGGATGATCCCGGGAATGGTAGGCCTGACATACGATGAACGTCTGAGGATCGTGGGATTGTATACATTGGAGTTTAGGAGGTTGAGGGGAGATCTAATAGAAACTTACAAGATAATGAACGACTTAGATAGGTTGGACGTAGGGAAGTTGTTTCCATTAGCAGGGGAGACTAGGACGCGGGGGCACAGCCTTAGAATAAAAGGGAGTCACTTTAGAACAGAGATGAGGAGAAATTTCTTCAGCCAGAGAGTGGTAGGTCTGTGGAATTCATTGCCACAGAGGGCTGTGGAGGCCGAGACGTTGAGCGTCTTCAAGACAGAAATTGATAAATTCTTGATTTCTCGAGGAATTAAGGGCTATGGGGAGAGAGCGGGTAAATGGAGTTGAAATCAAACATGATTGAATGGTGGAGTGGACTCGATGGGCCAAATGGCCTTACTTCCGCTCCTATGTCTTATGGTCTTATGGACAGAAGGCATACTCTCAGAATAAACGAGCGCTAACTTAAGACTGAGATTATGTGTTCTGTTAGGGTCAGCACCACTGGCATCTTCCATAGTAAGAAGTGTCACAACACCGGGTTAAAGACCAGCAGATATATTTGGAATCACGAGCTTTCGGAACCCTGTTCCTTCATCAGATAAGTCACCCGTTTAACTTTGACCTGGTGCTGTGGGACTTCTAACTTTGCCTATTCCTGTACAACGCCGGCATCTCCACATCATAGATCCTCCATAGTGCATAGAAACATCAATATAGAAACATAGTAACTAGACTCAGGAGCAGTCGGCCCTTTGAACCTGCCCCGCCATTCATTTTGATCGTGGCTCATCTTCAAAGTCAATCTCCTGATCCTGCCCTCGCCAATATCCATTGATCCCTTTGGCCCCAAGAGCTATATCTAGTTTCTTCTTGAAATCACACAACCGTTTGGCCTCAAATTCTTTGAGTGGCAGTGAATTCCACACATTCACCACTCTCCGGGTGAAGAAACTTCTCCTCACCTGAGTATCAAAAGGTTTAAACCTTACCTCAGTCTATGACCCCTAGATCTGGACTTCCCCACTATCGAGAACATTCTTTCTGAATCTACTCCGTCTAATCCTCTTTGCATTTTATTAGTTTCTATGAGGTCCCCTCTCACTCTTCTGAACTCCCGATACAATTACAGCAAAACATCCCTTTTCCTACACTCAAATACCCTTGCTATGACGGGTAACATACCATTTGCCTTCTTTACTGCCTGCTGTACCTGCACGTTTACTTTCAGCGACTGACGCACGAGGATACCCAGCTGTTGCTGAGTACCCATCTCCGTCATGCGTTATCCCTTCAGAGGGATAACAAACTGCAAGCTCAAATGTGCAGATCAAAGTTTAGTAAAATTACAAAGATCACAGAGATACCGATTAGCAAAGTCCTGATTTCCGACATCGCTGTGTATTTCAGTGCCATGAGTCCCATTTTGCTGCAGAGACGCAGTGGGTCCCGGTCAAAATCCCACAGCGACAAATCCAGTGATTGCTCAGCAGAGGGCGCTCTCACACTGGTGAACAACAGCAATAGTTCACACTGCGGTGCGATAGCCAAAGGGATCGTTCATAACCTGCAATAAATACAAAGTACAACAAAAGCTAGTGAGGTCCACTCGTAGAACTACAGTACTTTATGATCTCAATAGTCAACATATTAAGAATAGACTCCACAATTACAGCTGCGGAACCTTAATTGTTTTATGTTAAATGTCCTTGTTGCTTTCAATTTAATTTCCTACTCCGTCCCTCCCATCTCCAGTTTCCACTTTTCACCGGTAATTTTACGTTTTTCCAATATTTAGTTTAACGATCCAAAACCTAATTTTCTGCTCAGCATCTTAATTCAGTCTCGCAAAACTTCAGTGAGTCACAAAAGGAAACTGTCAGGACAAGCCATTGAATAACCAAATATACTATCCTCTTTTCTTCCTCCTCTTCTATTCTTCTCTTCCCCTCCGTGGGATTGTACGGTGGCACAGCGGTTAACACTGCTGCCTCACAGCGCCAGGGACCCGGGTTCAATTCTGGTCATGGGTCACCGTCTGTGTGGAATCTGCACATTCTCCCTGTATCTGCATGGGTTTCCTCCGGGTGCTCCGGTTCCCTCCACAGTCCAAAGATGTGCGGGTTAGGTTGATTCGCCATGTTAAATTACGTCTGAGTGTTAGGGGGGGGGGGGGTTAGCGGGATAAAAAGTTGGGTTACGGGAATAGGGCCTGGGTGGGATTGTGATCGGTGCAGACTCGATGGGACGAATGGCCTCCTTCTGCACTGTAGAGAGTCTATGCTAAGTTAAATGCTTGAACCCAATTTGTCTCAATATTTTGGAGAAGGTAAAGAGGTCAATAATCATCGCAAAATCATCGGCATGTGGAAGGATTGGAGCTTGATATTAGTCAGAGGGCAGAGCGAGTGAGAGAAGGCGTGTTTCTGATGTGGGAAAGGATGTGAAAATGTGAACGAAAAACCCACTTTGAGAGCAGCTTTCTGAATTATTGCACTGTAACCATCTCAGCACTATGTTCATTTCATTTATGAGTGGAAGTGACACAGAAAGGGTTTCCTAGCCGGCTGGTATTTAATTGTAGTTAATGAGAACTAGCTTTGCATATCTCCTGGGGACTGTCAACCTGCTGTCTGAACTTTGTTCCCGTGCTTTGAACACCTGAGTGTCGAGTTACTGGAAGCGCTGACATTATTCTCTCTTTGGAAAAATTCCAATCTCCGAAGATCATGGCTCATTGTAAAAACGGTAACTAACCCCATTGTAGATGCTAATTTTAAACAGAGGTGTCATTGAGATGAATCCTCCATACATTAGCAGAAGTGTTTATACTTCAAGATTGTTCCACTGAATGTAAAGTGACAGCTGGTATCGTTGCTCTAATGCGACAGGAATACTTTTGAAGCATCTCGCCACAAACACACGTTCTTTCCTTTGAACTATGGTGGGAAGGATTCCATAACTGATGATCAGACGGTGGAACGGCTGTATAACCGCTCATTCCTTCACCAACGGGTCCTCACTTTGCTCTTGAATTGGGAGTTTCTCTTCGAAAGACAGGGACGTTGCCAATGTGCCACAAAACGGCACGGTAGCACAGTGGTTAGTACTGCTGCTTCACAGCTCCAGGGACCTGGGTTCGATTCCCGGCTTGGGTCACTGTCTGTGTGGAGTTTGCACATTCTCCTCGTGTCTGCGTGGATTTCCTCCGGGTACTCCGGTTTCCTCCCACAGTCCAAAGATGTGCTGGTTAGGTTGATTGGCCATGCTGAAATTGCCCCTTAGTGTCCTGAGATGTGTAGGTTAGCGGGATTCGTGGGTAAATATATAGGGATATGGGGGTAGGGCCTGGGTGGGATTGTGGTCGGTGCAGACTCGATGGGCCGAATGGCCTCCTTCTGCACTGTAGGGTTTAAAAAAAAACAGCCTGGCGAGTCAATCAGCCACTCCGACATACAATACAGTAATTGTTCAATAATTGCCTCAGTGTTTCATGAGATAAATCTCGCAGTCACGGCTGAGCCACTCCCCTGATGGTAAGATTTAAATAAACGGATTGATCCTGAATGAACCAAATCCTGGAGCAAGCCTGAGTCACAATAATCAGAATCGGGTTTAACTGTCATCATCTGCTTTGTAAAATGGAAATATTCCCCCCATAAAGCACTGACTGTTACCCAGCTCTGACAGCCAGCTCACCGGCCTGCCGATTCAAACTGTCACTGGGAACACCAGGAAGTGAAGTCAGAACATCCTGAGGCATCAGCAGATTATTGAGGGCGGGGTTTAGAACGGGTGTCTTCAAAATCCCCAACTCCCTTTTTACAGAGTGGACAGAGACAATGCGGCTGCTCAGCATCTGCGTTGTGTGGGCAACATGTCTGACAGGTAAATGTGGACCAAACACATTTCAATTTAAAAAAAAATATTTTTGAAACATTATCTGAAACAAAATTTTCAACATTGGTCGGTCAGATATTCTTATATTTGTTTTTCAGATCTGATTCATGGAGATTCTGTCACTCAGTCGCCGTCCTCAGAAGTTAGGGCAGAAGGAGAAACGGTGACTTTACATTGTAAATATGATACTGAAATGAACTACTACTATCTATACTGGTACCGGCAGCACCCAGACTCACAGCCTGAGTTCATATTGTGGAAATATTCGGGCAGCCGTGAAGATAAAGCCTATTTTGCCAAAAACCGTTTCTTTGCTGAACTCCAGACCGAGAATAAATTTACCAGTTTATCCATCTCGGGTCTGAAGCTGACTGACGCCGCCGCGTATTACTGCGCGCTTTCAGACGCACAGTGGTACAAAGCAAGCTTAGCCCTGTACAAAAACTGCCTTTCACTGCAGAATGCAGCTGCTGCCTGTTGGGGCCTGTGGAGGATTGTAGTAGATGCAGCCGCAATGTGCAGCGAAAGGAAACCAAACTCAATTCGAATGAAACTGTTCCCAGGAGAGACTGAGAAAACAAACTTCAGAATTCAATCAGACAAACAGATCATCGCAGAATCACATTAGAAGACACCCGTTCGAAATCCCGCCCTTAATAACTTGTTCTCTTCCCCCGGGATGCTCTTGCCTCACCTCCGTGTCTGTCTCTGGTTCTCTGAGGCCAGTTGGTGGTGATCTGGGGTTGATATTGAAAGAGAAGTGTCCGAGCCTGGTTACAGTCAGTGTCCTGACAGGGGAATCGCCGGACTTTCAGAGACTGGGGAGGAGGAAGTGGTGGCCGGGGAATGTAAGTCTGGTCTGTAAATTATCATCAGAAAATTCCGGATTGTTCGTGTTGACAAGAACCGCACCAGCTTCCAGGAAACATTCTGAAGCTCAGTGCTCACTGAGGAAAATCTCCTTGGGGTTGTTTTAAAGCTCATAGTCACCCCTTTGCGAAATCTATGTTTATAAGTTTTCTTTGATCCAGCAACGCACTCTGATTAAATAAAGCGTGTGAACAGGCTGTGGTCGAAGGCTCCACGAAACTGGGAGACAGATGGAGAGAGGGTTGTTCAATGTCACAGACAGTCACGGAAAACACATCGAAGGAAAAAGAAATAAATTCAAGTTATGAAGTAAATTTATGAATGTTGTTTTCAACATAACTACACTGGATTTAAGCAGTGCAATTCCATAGGTTTTCCTGACTTGTTTGGTTGTTGTGAGGTTCCAGGTGACTCTGACTTTGAAAGCGGAATTTTTGCTTATGTTTAGCAGTGAGAGCGCTGACTGGAACTCCCAGTATGTTTTTTTAGTGTCCTGGGTCTGTTACTTCTCTGTAGCAGTGTTGGCTCTATAGCACAAGCATCAACGAGGGTGTCAGAAAGAACACCTCCTGTGATATTTCAAGGGAAAACTTTGTTTCCTTGTCAAAATCAGCAGCGAGTGTAACTCCAAGAACTGTTTGCCTTCAGTAAATGTGTCACAGCTCCCGCAGACACTGGAGGAGCAGGTCAGAGTTGGGGCACTGTGGTTGTCTTGTGTCGGCAGTCCAATGTTAATGAGGCGCAGTCCTTTTAGAACTCTGCATTAACAATTCAGAATTTTCTGACGATAATCTACAGACCAGGGTTACATCCCCCCGCAACTCCCCAGCCCGATCAAAAGGACGTGGAAGTTTTGGAGAGAGTTCAAAGAAGGTTCCCCAGGATGGTGCACGGACTCGAGGGTGCTGGCTATGAGGAGTATGTATAGACTAGGATTGTTTTTACTGAAAGGCGGAGGCTGAGGGAAGACCTGGTGGGGATCTACAACATCGCGGGAGGCATAGACAGGGTGGACGTGTCAATTACAAGGTGAGAGGGGGGAAGTTTAAGGGAGATGTGCAGGGGAGGTGGTGAGTGCCTGGAACACGCCGCTGTGTTGGAAGCATGCACATTAGCAACATTTAAGAGGCATCTGGATGGGTACATGAATAGGGAGGAAATAGAGGGATCCGGACTGGGTAGGGGCAGAAGGATGTTTTTGTAGTTTAGTTAGGGCACCATGCTTGGTACAGGTTTGGAGGGCCGAAGGGCCGGTTCCAGTGCTGTACTTTTCTTTTTTCTTTTCTTTGTTCTGTTTATTCTGGAGTATCCTGGAACACTGAATCCTCGCAACTGGTCTCTGAAACACAGATAAACTGGTCTCTGCGTCCATGCGTTGATTGGATCCAACCTGACAACTCTTTCAGAAATGAACTAATCGGCAAAGACCTTGGATGTGGCTCAACGCGAACCCAACTGCTCAGAAGGAATGATTTCGGATTCAGCCCGTTCAGTTCAAATTCGGCGCCAGCTCCCTCAAATGGTTTCTACATTTTGTTCATTTCTCACAACTGCAGTTCTCTTAACTGGTGCGATTACAAACTACAAAACCTTCTTCCAACAAGCAGTGTGTTCTGTGTTTTGTCTCTAAAGTAAAGCGTTTATTGTTTAGTCACAAGTAGGCTTACATTCACACTGTAATGAAGTTACTATGAAAATCTCCGAGTCATCACACATCAGCACCTGTTCGGGTGCATTGATGGAGAATTTAGCATGGCCAATTTACCTAACCTGAACGTCATTGGACTGTGGGAGGCAACTAGATCACTCCGACGCAGACACAGGGAGAATGTACAAACTCTACACAGACAGTGTACGAAAGCCGGAAATCAAACTCAGTCCCTGGCGCTGTGAGGTAGCAGTGCTAACCACCGTGCCACCGTGCCGCCCTATTTCCAATGTGCTCCATCTCCTAATGATATTGAGGATAAATGAATTATGATAAAAGCTTAAGGATATGTGTTTCTAAATTCCTGCAGGTGTTACTGCTGAGGACTCGGTCTCACATGAGCGGGTTGCAGCGACACATTTTGAAAGAGACTCGGTTACCATTAATTTCAACCATTCGACCACAGCTGCGTCATATTGCTTACAGCTGTACCGTCAGTACCGGGGCAAAGCCACATTGCTAACTACGGAGATGTTTTCAGAGCAGATGACGCGAGGAATAGATTTTATGCATTTTTCCGCACTTCCAAAACAGAGGGGAATTTCACCACCTGTTAGCCGCGGTTGTCTGACAGCGCGTTGTATTACTGCGGACTGAGATACCCAGTGAAATGAACTAGAGGTTGCCTCATACAAGAACACTGCCGCAGTGTAAAATGATGAATGGAATAGAGGGCAGAATAGAGGAGCGACATATCGCTAATCACTTAACAAAGGAGAAGTTGGGAGAATGTATCCACAAGATAGATCGCATCAGCGCCCAACAGAGATGTTAGATGGGAGACTTGATTCACTCAGTACTGAGCAATTGGGTAGAACCGTTTAAAGTGTATTTGATAAACCACACTTTTTAGCCTATGTTAAATTGGAAGCTTCACCTATTCACTGCCATTGTCCCGCTTTGTTTGATATGTCACTACCACAGAGAACATCGGAGAACATCTTCCCAATTGACCCCGTCTCAAACTCATTCTGATTAGTGACAGTGATTCAAATACTTGGAACATCTTCATCCACATTCAACACTTGTATTTCGTTCTTCAAGGCGATCTTCAAGGGCGGCACGGTAGCACAGTGGTTAGCACTGCTGCTTCACAGCTCCAGGGACCTGGGTTCGATTCCCGGCTCGGGTCACTGTCTGTGTTGAGTTTGCACATTCTCCTCGTGTCTGTGTGGGTTTCCTCCGGGTGCTGCGGTTTCCTTCCACAGTCCAAAGATGTGCGGGTTAGGTTGATTGGCCATGCTAAAATTGCCCCTTCGTGTCTTGAGATGGGTAGGTTAGAGGGATTAGCGGGTAAATATGTAGGGATATGGGGGTAGGGCCTGGGTGGGATTGTGGTCGGTGTAGACTCGATGGGCCGAATAGCCTCTTTCTACACTGTAGGGTTTCTATGTCTATGTTCTATGTTATTTCGTTCAAGTCAATTGAAGGTAAAAATGTCTCTTAAATCAATTGGAATGAACCTGTCTGTGTTTACTCGTCTCACTCTGATCAGCAGAGTGTATCGTCAAAGTCATATCTGTCATGAATATGTGCTTAAATCAGTGACGTCATACCAATGAAATCCGGTGATCTCAGCTCGTTCTGTGGACGTCAGACCAGCCTCAGCCAATGCTCTCAGCTTTATCATTTTCGCTCTACTGTCTGTTTGGAGCGACACGGTAGCACAGTGGTTACCACTGCTGCTTTACAGCGCCAAGGACCCAGGTTCGATTCGCGGCTTGGGTCACTGTCTGTGCAGAGTGTGCACGCTCTCCCCGTGTCTGCGTGGGTCTCCTCCCACGTTCTGAAAGATGTGCTGGCTGGGTGCATTGACCGTAACAGGCGCCGGACAGTGGCAACTAGGGGAATTTCACAGTAACTTCATTGCAGTGTTAATGTAAGCCTGACTTATGACTAATAAATAAACTTTAAACAATTCCTGGGAATCCAGGAGCAGCAGCAACAATGCGGCTCGCCGGTCTCACTGTGATCTGGGTGACATTCATTGTCGGTACGAAGTTTAAAATTTCAAAAAAGAGTGAACAGTAGTTTAATTTCTGGAGGGAAAAGTCAAGTATCGAGCCTGCCATAGAGCGCACTTGCGTCTTTGCTCTTGTCTTTTTCTTACAGGAGGAGAGGTTGGCAAAACGCACAGCAAACCCTGTTCCAGAATTGGGAGATGACATCTATCCGAATGCAATGTAAACAGTATGGTTAATTTCTCTTCTGGTGAGAAGACAAAAGGATAACCTGATCTTATCATGATACACCAAGGGTGTATTAACAATGACGAAGAGCTTTGATGTGGTGGGCACGGAGAGGCTGATTCCACTTGGGGAGGATCCCATATCTATGTCCCATAAATCTAAGCGAAACAAGAAGATCTACTGGAAATTGTAGAGAATCTTCTTCAGAACGATTTCTGTAGAAAGTGATTCAAATTGACAGAATGTTCACTTGATGAGAGGAGTAAAGACAGTTAGGGGAAAACCAGATAAACAGCTGAGGGAGAAAGAGAAAGAGGCATTTGAATGAGGCGAGAGGGAGTTTTCTCCTGGGGATTGTAAACGGAGACGTAGATCAGCTGGAGCGAATGTGTTAAAATTTGATACCTATTTTTATGTTACACTGTGATTTTTCACCCTCGGTTCAGTTGAACATTCAATATTTTTTTTCTTTAACCGTGCGTTCCAGATCTGACCGATGAGATTCTGTTACTCAGCGGGAACCCTCACTCACACGGACAGAGGGAGAAAGTGTCACGTTAACCTTCACCCATACCAATAACACTTATTATTTATTCTGGTATCGCTAATATCCTTGGAGGCAGCCCGAGTTTGTAGTACAGAGGTACAAGAACGGCGGTTCTGAAATAACGGGCGGCACAGTGATTACCTCGACTGCCTCACAGCACCAGGGACCCAGGTTCGATTCCGGCCTCGGGTCACTGTCTGTGTGGAGTTTTCACATTCTCCCCGGTCTGTGTGGGTTTCTTACGGGTGCTCCAGCTTCCTCCCACAGTCCAAAGATGTGTCGATTAAGTTGATTGGCCATGATAAATTACCCCTTAATGTCAGGGGGAATCAGGAGGGTAGATATGTGAGGTTCCGGGGATAGGACAGTACCTGGGTGGGATTACTGTCAGTGCAGGCTCAAGGGGCCAAATGGCCTCCTTCTGCAGTGTATGATAAAGGCGGATTTCGCTCAGACCCGGTTTTCTGATACAATCCAGCAGTCACAGAAGTTGTTCTGATTGAAGATTTCGGAACTGCGGCACGGAGTCTCACGGTGGTCGGAACGAGTGAAATCCTCTTACCAAAACTGCTGCAGTTTTCTAGGTCACAGCTGCTGTCTGTTGAGACCTGTTTCCAACAGCGAGACACACACTGACGCTGGAATACATTCCCATGATCTCGGGCGCCGACCACAATCAGTGTAACAGTTATAGAAACAAAAAGCAGGAGTGGGCCATTCGGCCCTTCTAGCCTGCTCCGCCATTCATTTTGATCATGACTGATCACCAAATTCAATATCCTCACCCCACCCCCCTCACTTCCCCCCCATATTCCTTGACCCCCCCCCCCCCTTTAGCCCCAAGACCTATATCTAATTCCTTCTTAAAATCAGACAACGGTTTGGCCTCAACTATTTTATCTGGTAGTGAATGGCACAGATTCACCAATCTCTGTGCGAAGAAATTTCTCCTGTGTTTTCAATAAATGATTAGAATCTGACGAACACTGACTAACAGAGTAAATGATCTCTCAGGATAGGTTTGGTGTGTTCTGGGCACAGGAACTGTTGGTAAGAAATTCGACTGAATGCAAAAACCTAATTGAGAACAGCGTCGCAAAGTTTCTTAAGCACAGCGTTTATTGCCAATAAACGCTGGCTTAGCCAGCGACGGCAAACTTCCAAAAACGTTTTTTTAAAAAAAATGCGATAACCATCAGAAGCTTTGGGGGGAAATCCGAAAACACCGGATAAGTCTTTATGCTCAGATAAAGACTTCGTTCATTTATCCCCTGCATTTCTCTGAGTGTTATTCACCGGTTGTTACATATACCTGTGCTCTGTATCTCCTTTAACGGCTGGAACACAATATCTAATATTTTTTCTCAGCATTTCTATCACAACTTATTTAACTTACGGTGTCGTATATATCTTCCAGACATATCTTTACGTTATGTTCAAAATGTGTTTGATGTAAATGGCACAGTGGAACCCTCCCCCGCTGCTGCACCTGTTTCTTTCCGCTTGTTACAAATTTGGATTTATTTTGGATCAGAAAAACAGTTGATAGTTTCAGAGAGCAAAGATTCCATCCTCACCCGCGTGCCCAAATCGCTATTCCCTTTGTCACACTGGGCAGTGTTTTTTTGCACGACACTCCCTCCGATTCATAGAATCATAGAAACCCCTACAGTGCAGAAGGAGGCCATTCGGCCCATCGAGTCTGCACCGACCACAATCCCACCCAGGCCCTATCCCCACATATTCACCCGCTAATCCCTCTAACCTACGCATCCCAGGACTCTAAGGGGCAATTTTTAAACCTGACCAATCAACCTAACCCGCACATCTTTGGACTGTGGGAGGAAACCGGAGCACCCGGAGGAAACCAACGCAGACACGAGGAGAATGTGCAAACTCCACACAGACAGTGACCCGAGCCGGGAATCGAACCCGGGACCCTGGAGCTGTGAAGCAGCAGTGCTAACCACTGTGCTACCGTGCCGCCCCTGTCACTGTGTCTCTCAGTCCACAGTAATACACCGCACTGCCAGACAGCAGTGGATGGTGAAATTCCTCTCGCTTTTCCAGATGTCAATAGATGCAGAAATTCGAGTCCCCACTCCCTCTGCCCTGAAAACATCTCTATAATTAGAATTGAATACCTAGAACGTTGGTGCTTTCCCCCAGTACTGCCCGTACCGTTGAAAAGAATATGTATCATCAGTGGTTGAATAGCTGAAATCAATTGTCATCGATACTTCATCGAACTTCATCGCTGTAACTGGTCGCTGGGAGACAGAATCTGCACCATTCAGACCTGCAAAAGAATAGAATTACGAAATTTAACTCACTATTATCACTTTGTTAGAAAAACAATGTGATCAGGGTAATTGAATACATTACGAATAGAGGGAAAACACCGTTGAAAGGGAAGATATCTATATCATTATCATGAGCAAGCTGGAACTTATAAAACTTGTGAACTTACCCCTTCAGTGCGTTGAAGCTGTGAGGAATGAATAAAGATTAACACACAGCATGCTCACAGAGCTGATGCTGGATCTGAACTCAGTGAGTTCGAAATGCTTTAGTTCAGAGTTCATAAAATGTTGAGTAATATCCGGCCTCACTCGCGATTGCTTTATTCCTGACTGACAGAGCCAGCAGGACACAGCTCCTTTGTCCTACATTTCATCCAATCAGCTCAGAATGTCTTTGTTCGCTAATCCATGACGTCAGAACGAGGAGCTGGAACCATTGGAATCTGTTCTCAGGACAATGAAGTGGACAGAAAAACATCAGAGAATAGGGAGCAGGAGCTGGAATGGACCATTTCCTCCTCCTTTAGGGACTGCTGCGGAATTCAATATCATCATGGTTGATGCACCTCACATCCATCTTGCTGCAGAACCTCCAAGTTACTTTTTTCCCTGAATAGCCACAATCTATCAATTGCCTGATAGAAAACTGAACGACTGAACAACCAAGGCTCTCTGTGACACAGAAAGGACATTTAAGTGAATTTCGTTCATCCTAAGGAGTTAAACTTTGAGAAATGGCACTGATGGGTATTGGAAAATTTTGGGATAGAAACGCCAGATTCTCCCATTGAGAACTGCTCCGAAACCGGAAATTACCTGAAAGAGGGATTTTCAATCGAATGACACGCATTCAGCACCACAGAAAGAGATCGTTCTGGCCAGCTGTAGATTCTTATAAGACTTTGTTTATATTGACAATTCACAATCTCTGTCACAGATCTAATTGAGTGAGAGGAAGTGAGAGTGCCTTTGCTGGTTTTTGTGCGGGCTGCCTGTGCCTCTGTAACACTGTGGGGTTCAGCGCACAGTGATACACGGCAGAGTCAGAGACTCGGACCCCGGTGATATTTAAAGCAACTGTTTTCTTGTCTTGGTCCAAATCAGCAGAAAACCGGTTGGAGAAATCTGAAGACCTTTCTCCGTCCCCCATGCTATATATATTCAGTAAATATCTGGGAGCTTCCCCGGGATACTGGACGTACCAGAAGAGAGTCGGGATAAACATTTTTGTTATGTAACTGCAATTCAATATTACCATATGTCCTTCCTCAACCGTTAATTCCGTTGGCACCTGGGAAACTGAATCTTGGCTACTGGTTCCTGTAACAACATATAGAATGTGTGAGAAATCTGTGAGTAAATATAACTCATGAAACGCACACTGAGGATTTTAGCTCAGACTCACCGGACAGCATGACTATTATTATCAGTAAAGCACACAGGGGAAACATGTTTCCCGATTAGACAGTAAACAGCGACACTGTTCAAAATATTTTGTTCTTTCTCGTCTTATATCACAGAGTCAACTCAGATCAGAGGCAGCTTCAATTATTGGGAAAGTGGGTTTTTATTCTCAGTGCTGCAATTGGCTGGCCTCCCTGAGATGACGTCAGCTCTGGACCAATAACTGTTAAGCTTAAGACAGCTGACACTCCGCAATAACAGCCTCCCCCGGTTGTGTTTGCCTGGGGGACTCTCTCTGTTGCTCTGTCTCACATCACTCCTTCGCTCGCGGCCTTTTGGCTAATCTCAAGTGGAAGCGCTCAGGCTGGCGTCACCTAAAACGTTTTTCACCTGTAATTTTTCAAAGCCATCTCGGCCTTTTGGCGACGATGCAGCTCAGATCAAGTCCGGGAGGGAGTCCAATGCCTCATCCTGTCAGCTTGAATCTTCTTTGATCAAGCCCAAGATGAGATGTGTATTGTTTTCTTGTCAGCTTGGATCTGGTTTGTCCCTCATGTGGTAACTCTGATTGGACTTTATTGGTTTTCCTGATGAGGAATAAAGTACTAAAATGTACAAAAATCACTCATTCTGTCTCTAACTCGGTTTAACTCGCTTTCCTTCGAACATGATATCTATACTGTTCCTGAGAGCGATCATTCTCTGTAATAAAGGTGAAAGATTAAATAAATAATTCTAAATCAGTTTATTTCGCAGGCATTAATGAGGGAGCATGAACATTAATAGTTGCTGCTTTCATTATGATGTGGAGTTGCCGGCGTTGGACTGGGGTACGCACAGTAAGTAGTCTCAGAACACCAGGTTAAAGTCCAACAGGTTTATTTGGTAGCACGAGCTCTCAGAGGGCCGATCTTTCATCAGGTGAGTGCCTATAATGAAGGATGATGAAGGAGCGGCGCTCCGAAACGTCGTGCTATCAAATGAACCTGTTCGACTTTAACCTGGTGTTGTGAGGCTACTTACTCTTTTAAATACAGCTGGAAAAGTATTCATCCATCTCCATATCGAGATGCAGTTCTTGAGGGATGCTCTTGTACCGTTAAAGTACTAATTTCAGTCAGTCACTATTTTAACCCAGAAACTCTGTGACAACTCTGAGTGTGCCTTTGATATTGTGTCACTTTTAAACCGTGTTCCCTGACAGAGAATCACATGATACAAAAAGTTTAAATGTACAAATAGATTAACTTGTTTGCTCGGGAGATCTGCGAGTTGTGTGAATGGGATCAGGAAATGATTGGATTTGATCCAGGATTAATCTGAGCGCCAAATATCAGCGTTCCCAGCAGTGATAATCATTGATCTCACCGAGGGAAAACCACTCACTTGCGGCTCAATGCCGCGTTCATTATCTATACCTTTTCTATGAAATTCAAACCCATATGTTTTCCTGACACCGAACACTTGGTTGCCGACCTATCCCGCTTTGGGTATGAGGCCCGCGGGAGCCTCATTCACTGTGGGTCTCAGTGCACAGTAACACACGGCGCTGTCTGTCATCTTCAAATACATGAAGAAGTCTCACAACACCAGGTTAAAGTCCAACAGGTTTATTGGCAGCACTAGCTTTCGAAGTCTCAGGCACCTTCATCAGGTGAATGACTCACTCACTCACTCACCCGATGAAGGAGCCTGAGACTCCGAAAGTTAGTGCTGCCAAGTAAATCTGTTGGACTTTAACCTGTTGTTGTGAGACTTCTTACTGTGCTTACCCCAGTCCAACGCCGGCATCTCCACATCACCTTCAAATACTTCATGGACAAGTGAAAAGTACTTCGTTTCTGGTTGCGATTCCCGCTGAAATTTTCGAAGCCGGGAGCTGTCTTCTTATACCCATAACTATCGGCTCTGAGCAGATACTGAGGAGCTTGTTGTGGATACTGGTGATACCAGAACAGGCCATATTCTCTAGCTGAACTCGGTACAGAGTAACTGCAAGGTGTTGCTGAATCATCACCCTCAGCTGCTTCAACTCCTGGTTCTGACTGGGACAATGAGTCACCGTTACTCATCTCTGAAAATAAACAGCGGGCACACAGTACGTGAGGAGTAAGAGGAAGAGTTTAATCACACAGAGAGGGGAAAAGGAAATTGCACAGGAATCGCAATATATTCTAAGAAGATTCCAGTTTCACTGACCTGTGTTCAGGATAAAAACCAAAGTCAGGAATATTTTGACCACCATGGCTCCAGGCTGAAATCCAGAAGCAGAAACAACAATCTCTGTCTGTACCGGACCTGAAAATTGAAAGAGCCAAGAAGATGTAATGCGATAGGTTAGGATTTCTTTTCCCCATAGATTTTCATATCTGCAAATAGTCACTTTCTGCAGAACGAGGCCATAATGTTTGCTCAGTGATCAAACAGCGCCCTCCCGTGGATAGTACAACCGTATTGGGAACAGATACATAACCAAGAGCCCAGATATATACAAACCGAGGAATATAGAGACCCAGAAATATCCAGCACAGCTGCAAAACTCGAAAAAAGCAGCATCCACACCACATCCAACCTGTTAATACCCCTTAGAGTCTTAAAGGTTTCAATGAAGTTGCCTGTTACTTTTCTAAACTCTAGTGGATACAAACTTAACATCACAATCCTTTCCTCATAACATAACCCGCTGACACCTGGTAACCATTTAGTAAACCTGCTCTGATTGCTTTCCAATGCATTAACATTTTTTCTTAAGATAAGAAGACAAGTACTGTACACAATCCTCCAGATGAGGCCTCACCCATGCCCTGTACAACTGAAGCATATCCGTCTTTCTTTGCAACACATAGAAACGTACAGAAACATAGAAACTAGAAGGAGGAGTTGGTAATTCGGCCCTTCGAGTTTGCACCGCCAATCATTTTGATCATGGCTGATCATCGAATTAAATATCCTGATCCCCTCTTCCCCCCATATCCCTTGATCTCTTTAGCCCCAAAAGCTATTCCTAATTTCCTCTTAAAATCTGACAACTTTTTGGCCTCAACTACTATCTGTGGTAATCAATTCCACACATTCACGACCTTTGGGTGAAGAAATTTGTCCTCTATTCAGTTCTTAAAGGTTTACCCCTTATCCTCAAACTATGACTCCTATTTCTGGAGTTCCCCAGCATAAGATCGTAAGACCATAAGACATAGGAGCAGAATTAGACGACTTGCCCCATGGGGTCTGCTCCGCCATTCAATCATGGTTGGGTTTTTTTCCTCATCCCCATTCTCCTGCCATTTCCCCATAAACCCTAATCTCCTTACTAATCAAGAACATATCTATCTCTGTCTCAAAGACACTCAATGACCTGGCCTCCACAGCCTTCTGCGGCAAAGCGTTCCACAGATTCACCAATCTCTGGCTGAAGAAATTCGCTCTCTTCCCTGCTTTAAAGGATCGGCCCTTTAGTCTGAGGTTGTGCCCTCTGGTTCTAGTTGTTCCTACTATTGGGAACATCCTCTCTATGGTCACTCTGTCCAGGCATCGCAGTATCCTGTACGTTTCAATAAGAACCGCCCCCCCGCCCCGCCCCCTCATGTTTCTAAACTCCAAAGAGTACAGACCCAGTGTCCTCAACCGTTCCTCATAGGACAAGCGCTTCAGTCCAGGGATCATTCTTGTGTATATCCTCTGGACCCTTTCCAAGCCCAGCACATCCTTCCTTAGATATGGGGCAGAAAGCTGCACACAATACTCCAAATGGGGTCTGACCATAGCCTTATACAGCCTCAGAAGTACATCCCTGCTCTTGTATATTAGCCCCCTTGGCATTAATGCAAACATTGCACTTGCCTTCCTAACTGCCGACTGAACCTGCAGGTTAGCCTCAAGAGAATTTTGAACAATGATGCCCATGTCCCTTCGTGTTTCTCATTTTCTAAGCATGTTCCCATTTAAAAAATAACCTATGACTCCATTCCTCCTTCCAAAGTGCATAACCTCACACTTTTCCACATTGTATTCCATCTGCCACTTGTTTGCCCACTCTCCTAACCTGTCCAAGTCCTTCTGCAGCTCCCCTTGTTCCTCAATAGTCCCTGTCCTTCCACCTTTCTCTGTATCAACTGCAAACTTAGCAACAGTGCCTTCAGCTCATTCTTCCAAATCGTTAATTTATATTGTGGTCCCAGCACCGATCCCTGAGGCACACCACGAGTCACCGGCTGCCATCCTGAAAAAAGACCACTTTACCCCCACTCTCTGCCTTCTGCCAGTCAGCCAATCCTCTATCCATGCCAGGATCTTACCCTTAACAACATCGGGAACATTCTTTCTCAACCTACCCTGTAAATCCTGTTAGAATTTCAGAGTTTCAATGTAATACCCTCTCGCTCTTCTGAACTCCAATGAATATAATCCTAACCAATTTATCTCTACTCAAATGACAGACCTGCCATCCCAGGAATCAGCCTTGTAAACCTTCGGTGTACTCCGTCTATAGCAAAGATATCCTGCCTCAGATAAGGACACCAACACTGCACACAATATACCAGGGGTGGCCTCACCGACGCCCTACAGAATTGCAGCAAATCATCCCTATCCTTCTGCTCAAATCCTCTCGCTATGAAGGCCCAAATACCATTTGCCTTCTTTACTGCCTGCTGTACCTGCAAGCTAACTTTCAGCGACTGATGCACGAGGATTCGAAGGTCCCACTGTGTATCCACCTCTCCCAATTTAGACCCATTCAAGTAATAACATGCCGTCCTATCATTGCTGCCAAAGTGGGTAACCTCACACTTATCCGCAACAAACTACATCTGCCATGCATATGCACACATTCTCCACCCGTTCAAATCACGTTGATAATATTCTTCGACCTTTTCTTCTTAATTGCTGTACCGATATATTAGCTCCTTGTGTTTCATGCACCAGGGTTGCCAGAACCCTCTGTACCTCAGAGCTCTGCAATCTCTCACCATTTAGATAGTAAGCTTATTTTATATTCTTCTTGCAAAAATGGTCAAGTCCGCATTGGCCCACATAATACACCACTTGCCAGAGCTTTGTTCACTCACTTAACCTATTTATGTCACTTTGTAGCCTCCTTACGTTCTCTTCACAGTTTACTTTCTGATCTATATTTGTGTTCTTAGTAAATTTAGCATTGATATATTCACTGTCTTCATCCAAGTCATTTACATCAATTGTAAAAAGTTCATTCCCCAACATTGAAGTCTGTGGCACTCCATTCGTCACATTCTGTACCTTGAGAAAGACTCACTTATGCTAAATCAGTGTTTCTGGTTTAATAGCCAATCTTGCATCCATGCCAGTATGTAACCCCTTACATCATGAGCTATTAATTTATGCAATAATCATCGACGTCACCCCTCATCCAATGCCTTTGGGAAATCTAAGTACAGTTTACGCCTTCAACGACAGAATATGTGACTCCTTCAACAAACTCTAATAAATGTGTTAAGAATCATGTCCTTTTCACAAAACCATGTTGACCCTGCCGGATTGCCTTGAATTGTGCCCTGCTATAACGTCTTCAATAATCTCTGCTAGCATTTTCCCTGTGACGCATGTAATACTTGCTGCCCCACGGTTTCCCGCCTTCTGTCCACCTTCCTATTTGAATTAATATATTACATCTGCGATCATCCAATCCAACAGAAACTTCCCCGAAACTCGAGAATTTTGGATATTGAAACGAATCAAAAATCTGACCAGGCATTTCTTTCAGAACCTGACGGTGAAAGCCATTCAGACCCCGGAATTTGTCAGCCAGCAGACCCAACAATTTGCTCCATACCATTTCCTGCTTACACTGATTTTCCCGAATTCGTCCCTCCACTCCATTTTCTTATTTACAGCTATTTATGTGATGTTACTTGTGTCCACTATATTGAAGCCCAATGTAAATACCTGTTCAATTAATGCGCCATAGCCCAGCTTTCCATTACCAATTCCCCAGGTGCTCTTTTTAATGGACCAACGCTCACGTTGTTCTATTCTTAGTTAAACTCGATATAAATTCTTACGTTTTGTACTGATATTAATAGCTCGCTGTCGCTCGCACTCCAGTGTTTCCTCACTTTTCTATAATTCTGCCATTATTTTAAGTGCTGTATGTTCTTTCTGATCTCCTGATGTGCTACTTGTCTTTGCGCAAATTTGATTTTTCCTTTCACTTAATGATGTCTTTAACTTTTTGAAATGACCATTGATGATAGACCTCCATTGCAATTTTTCGTTCTGATTGGAATGTATTATTTTGTGTTCTGAAATATCTACACAAATGTCTGCCAATGAACCTCTATTGATCTATCGTTTAAGGACATTTTACAGCTCACTCTGCGCTTTCATGCCCTCATAATTACCCTTATTTAAGTTTAAAATAATAGTCTTGGATGCATTCTTCTCTAAGCAAACGTATTATTATCGCTGCTTCTAAGAAGTGCTTTCATCAAAAGATTATCAATTGACACTATCTCATTGCACCATTCCAGGTCTAATATAGCCTGCTTACAGTTGGCTGCAGAATGCCTTATTCGATTAAACGATCCAGAAAAATATCTATTATTTCCTCGTCAATGGTACTTTTGCCCAGCTAATTTTTCCAAACTATATGTAGATTGAAATGCTCCATGATTATTGCTGTACCAATCTGACAAGCGCCCATTATCTCTTCTTTCTTAATCTGCCCTACATACAGTTGCATTTAGGGGGCCACGCCCACAAATGACTTATTGCCTTTATCATTTTTTACCTCGACCAAACTGCTTCCATATCATGTTTTCCTGATCTTAGATCATTCCTCTCTAAAGTGCGAATGTCATCATTATTTATCAGAGACAGACCATGGAGAAGGAAAAGATTGTAGCAGTCGGGAGACATTTGGAGCACAACGGACATCGAGGTCAGTCCTTTCTTGAGTTTGATTCAATGATCGCAGTCACTACATTGTGAGATCTGGAATAAAAACCGAAAATGCTGGATAAGCTCAGCACGTCCGGCAGTTTCTGTGACGACAGAAAGAGTTAACCTTTCAGATATAAATGATCTTTCTACAGAACTAAATAAATTATATTGTCGGAAAGGAAACGGAGGAGGCGGGGAAGAATAGAAAAAAAACATGGTCGGTCGACACAGCGTAAATATGGACAAATTTATCCTGGACATAAGACAAAGGGGAATCCTAATATTGCCATGGAGGGATAAAGAATGTTAATGTTGCAAAAGGTAAGATAAATAATGATGGAACTTACGAAACAGTGGCAGGTGGCTAAGTTGGGGGAAGGATTTACTTGTATTGGTGCAGGCCAAGGGAGCAGAAAAACAACAAACAACAATCCAGAAATATTGGGGGTGGGTGTTAAAATTAAGGGTGGAAGTTTACGAACCATAGTTCTTTAATTCAATGTTGAATCCAGTCGGCTGCTGTGTTCTGAAACGGAAGATAAAGTGTTGCTATTCCAATGTGCATTGGACATCAGTATCACACTGCAGCAGGTCTAGGAAGGTCATGTGAGCATGAGGTCAATTATCTGACATGACGATTTCCCAGTTTATATGATACTAGGTCCTTGCTCAATTATCAGGACGATCATTTGTTGCTGATGAGCTCGATGCTAATTAAGTCCCACGACTGCATTTGTACTTCACTCGACCCTGTCTCTGATATGACTGTAAGAGGACAATATGTCTTTATATATTCCATCATACTCCATCACACCTTGGTGCTGCTCGCACTTCGTGAGGTTTTCTCTCGGTTACTATTATACTAAAAATGTTTATTTCTATATTATGTCAACAGTGTCTCCATTTTCACTGCACTTGGTGCTATTACTTCTAAACTATGTCTCGGTAATTACTTGCCCTGATGATAAATTAATTTATATACAGCAGGCCATGTTTCAATTGTTCCTTTACTAGAAATCCTAAATTCATGGTCGGCTATTTGAAAGCCCTTTCAACGTGTGTGGTTTATCGGAACAACTAAAGTGGTGTGGTGTTCCAACAGAGCGCAGTATTTGCATGCGATGGTCTCCACCTCATGCATCCTCCCATGTTAGCGAATAGTTATTTCAAATTGTTCCATTTTAAATCTGTTTAAATTTTTGTATAACTATCGAGCACTAAACACCAGAAAGCTAACAAAGAAGCCAAACACGTCAACTGATCCGCCAACTATAGGCACATTATGGGAGGATCGGAAGAGATGCTTTTTCATCAGAGATGGGACCTCAGCTCAGTATACAAAACGGGGTTCTGATTGATGGAGATGCCAGGACGGTGTGGGCCGAGGAGGGACTGCAGATTCTGCAGACAGCAATTCACCCACATCGGCAATGGGTTCATCTCTCTTACTAATGTAACATATGAAAGGCATGAAATCATCCTTTAATCTGTTTGTTCTCCGACCTGTTAATGAAGTGGATGTTGTAATTTAACTGTTCTTCTGGAGACTCTGACCTGGTATAAAGGAGAGTGTATTTTGCTCTTGCGCAGATAGCATGTGCAACTTGCAGAATTCAATTAGTTTCTGAAAGGCGACGCCTGGGCCAGAGAATGGAACACTTTATGCTGTTTATTATCCTATTCTCGCTGCTATTAGTGTCCCAGGTAAGAGATGAATCCCGCCGAAATTACTCATTTTTCTTGTGGTGAAAATGTCTCATTTTTTTAGTGAATAAGAGTGCATTACTTCCATTTGCATTATGAAATGTGACAATACGCAATTCAGTATATTGCACTTCATGTTTATAGAAAAACTTTACCAGAATGCAGGAATATAAATTGTAATGGTCACATTGTACACACGCTATGTGGGTGAACCGTTCAACTGAACGAGAGAAATGTATAGAACTCAAGCGTGCTAAATGTTTGATCAAAGAAGTACGTTATCTCAATAAATCTCAGATAAAGTAAGAGAGAGAAAAACTGACACGTTGAAGATGCGAATTCCAGAGAATAGGGCCCGGGCAGCTAAAATGATAACTGCAATGATGCATCGTTAATATCTGGAATTAACAGGAGGGCAAATTTAGATGTACGTTACCGTCTCAGGTAGTTGTAGGGGTGCTGCATATTACAAGGATAGGGAGTGGAGAGGCTGACGAGGCTAACGAGGTAGTGGATCATTATGGAGGGAGTACTGAAATTGAAGTGTAACTGGACAATGGTTCATAATAGCTCAGCAAGCACAGTGCTGCTGGGTGAACGGGGTGTGGCTTGAGTAAGAGCACTGGAAACAAATGTTTTGGGTCAGTTGCAGTTCACTGAGAATGCAGGGATGGGCCGCCGAAACCCTACTCCGATGGTCATGGGTCTAGATATCAGAAAGGATTTCAGTAGCTGTTACCCTAAGGCACAGTTTGACGATGAGCGACATCACGGGCTATATTAGAAAGGAAACGTATGCAGCGTCGGTGCTTACTTTGTTCTAAGTTAAAGTTTATTTATTAGTTACATTTAGACTTACATTAACACTGAAATGAAGTTGCTGTGAGAGTCCCCTAGCCACCACACCCTGGCGCCTGTTCCGGTACACAGCGGATGAATCTGGCAAGGCCAGTGCACCGAACCAGCACGTATTTCGGAATGTGGGAGGAAACCAGAGCACGTGGAGGAAAACCACACAGACACGGGGAGAACGTGCAAACTCCGCACAGACAGGGACTCAAGCCTGGAATCGAACCCAGGTCCCCGACGCTGTGAGGTAGCAGTGCTAGCCACTGTGCTACCGTGCCACTTATGGTCAATATGGGAATGTGGGCATCTGCAATTTTAGTCCACCGTCAAAACAGGTCATCAATATTGTAAAGAGTTACGAGCCTCAGAGGATGGTTAGCCACAGGAATTGAATCAGTTGTCAGAGAGTGGTGTTTGTGACAGGGACTGATTGCTATATTCTATGAATTCACTCATGTTTAATCCAGCAGTGGCTGTAGAACAAGTAGCAATGGCTTTGGAATAATTGAAATCTGGAGGTGGTGAATAGACAGATCAGGAGGGTTTCAGTCGGGTTTCAGTAACTGATTGGATCAGGGAATAGCTATTTTTTTTGCAGTCCACTCGGTAACGTCTTTCTCCTTTTATTCTCTTACAGCCAACTTGGTGGCGATCATCATCCTATCCCGTGGACGGTGCGGACTCTCCCAGTGCATCACTTACTACCTCGTGGCGATAGCGGTGACTGATTTCCTTGTCATGGTTACCACTGTTATCCTCAACCGCATAGGTGGCGTTTATTTCAGGTACAGTGTCCTATCTACCACCCCCGGATGAGCTGTCAGCACTGTGCTGGTTTGTGAAACCCGGGATGGTTCAGTCTGGCTGACAGTGGCTTTCACCTTAGACAGTTATGTGGTCATCTGCTGTCAGAAAGTAAAGGCCAGATGCTGCATTGAGAAAACAGCATTGCTGGTTTTCGGACTTGTCTGTACTCGAAGCTACGTGAAGAACATTCCATTTTACTTCACCTATTAGCCCTTGTACATCCTGGACGGGGTACCCTGGTTCTGTGATATTA
Source organism: Mustelus asterias (assembly GCF_964213995.1). Lineage (NCBI taxonomy): Eukaryota > Metazoa > Chordata > Chondrichthyes > Carcharhiniformes > Triakidae > Mustelus > Mustelus asterias. The sequence goes on from NC_135830.1 coordinate 12,011,703, forward strand.
TGTTCAGCTATTACTCTTGCCCACCTGGCAGGCCTATGACTGGCTGGACCATACAGTAACGCCCTTTCTCCCATTCCTCCTCATTCTGATTCTCAACTCTCTCACCGTCAAACACATTTTAGTCGGCAGCAGAAACCGCAGGACGCTTCGGAGCACCGAGAATCATGGAGATCCAGAGATGGCAAACCGCAGGAGATCCATTGTCTTGCTATTCACCATCTTACTCAGTTTCCTCCTCCTTTGGGTCACCTAGGTCGGGCATTTTCTCGACGTGCGAGTTACGGGTGAGGCTTACTTCACCGGCCTGGATTTCAATGACCCACACTTCATCCTTCAAGAAACTACAAACATGCTCCAGTTAGTTCCTGCAACAGCAACCTTATCAATGCAGTAGCCCAAAAGAAGTTCAGAAATGAACTGAAGAATGTTCTGCTTTTTCCCTTCTCCACTTTCACCAGTTGTTTTCGGTTGGACCGGATTTTATGATCCAGATAATGACCAGTAATGCTTTGTTTACAGAAGTCAAGTTTGAAACCCTACTTGCTTACTCAGAGGATACCACCACAATGTCTCCCGTTCTTACACAAATAAAATAAATGTTGTCATGTAAAGTCAGAAACATAAAGCCATTTACAACATCAATCTCATCCAGCAGCATTCAGAATTAACATATGGTATATGAGGAGTAACGGAAGAAAAGTTATCTACAAAACAGTATTGCACATTAAATGGCAGATGGGAACAAGGCAGATCCCATAGGATTTCCATGATTTCAGGTGGATGGTGTCAGATAGAACAGAACAGGGAGAGGGGGTCCCTAGGATGATGCTCAGTGAATTCTGGGAATTAATATCAGGGGGAATGGATCTGATCAGGGAGAAATGCATACGAGAAACAGAAGGCACTGGGAGACGTTTAATGGCTACAACCAGACAGTCAGTGTGTTTTCTGGACAGTGGAGTCTTTTTTTTATGTCATGGAGCAGTAAGAGAAAAAATCTGTCTTTGTGTGTTTTAACCAATTGTGAAGCTGAAATATCTGTATCAGAAGGCCCCAGCCTCGGAGAATAAGTAGTTAATTGTATCAAATGGGCCCCAGCTTTTTGAAACTTCTGCGTTTTTTTCTCTCTGGTCAATCCCAAAGATCCCAATCTAGTCATAATTTGAAAATTTGTATTCGATGATGTGCTTATCTGAAATACGACTGAAGGGGAAAATTATTAACCAATTTACAAGGTTTTTGACAGAATACATAAGACACTACAAACAAAGAGTTAAATGATTCTTGAAACAAGGATAATAAGGGAATGAAACAAATACTTTACAAATACGTGGATGCAATAAGAGAATTAAATAAATAACTATGATTAAAGAACATATATGCTCATATTTTAAATGTAATTTATGCATTGAATGAATTATTGATCATTTCAACCAAAAGCAAGTCACTGTAAGGTATGATGATACATCGAAGAGTTGAGAGCCAATGGCCTGGGAACCTTAGTAGTTAGCAGAATTAATATCTGAAAGTTTCTGGCGATGGAACACATTTTGCAACTTTATGAGTGGGGACATTCAATGTTTAGACATAGAATAGATCGTACTGGGACTCAGTACGTGTCTATCCAGTTTTGGAAATGAGCCGGTGGGAATGTTCATTTTGACCTCCTCACACAGAGATTTTGTCATGGTTCCCCAGGACGACAATTCGTTCACATCGGTTTAAAACAGAGAGTCTGAGCAGCGATCTTCCAAGCAATAGACTTTATTTCTCAGCACAAGCGATAAAGTCGGGATCTCCGGATCAATCCAAAGAGCCCTTGGGCTTACAATCTTTTATGTACATTTCAGCCTCCTATCTCAAGATCCTTATCTCCCTTTTACAGCCTGTCCTTGGTTGTTATCTTACCCTACAGCCCGATCTTTCTTTGGCCACCATTATTTTTAGTTGACTCTTTATCTGTTTTCTTTGCAATTGGTCGTTACCTGTTATATCTCTTCGTTTCTTAAACCATGGTGGTTATAACTCTTGCTCTTATCTGAACTTTTCTGTTTGTACAATAATCGTGGTTTTGCAGGCTAAGGCCGAAAGTGTTTAGAAGAAAAGACATTCTCTCTGCTGACTTATGGTCCACTAATGTGTTTAGAAGAAAAGACATTCTCTCTGCTGACTTATGGTCCACTAATGTGTTTAGAAGAAAAGACATTCTCTCTGCTGACTTATGGTCCACTATTAAGTTGAACCACCGAGCAGTCTTCCTTGTTTTCCCAGGTGGCTATTGTTTGCTTTCCTTAATTAGTGATTGCTATATTACTTCTCTAGTTCCTCTAGTTCCTCCACTTTGATCATATCGACTACACTTGATTATATTAGGTCGGGTCACACGAGGTTACTTTAGGTTATATACCCATCTCACTACTCACCTAAATCTGCTATATCATTTTACTAAAACCTATGAATCTGAATTCCATACTAAACTCATACAATATCCAGTACAATTTCCCTTACAAGTCCCCCCTTTGAGGCTATTCCCTAGCCTCATCCCAATTACCAAGCTCAAATAATCCCCTCGCTCGATCCCATTTGCATTTTATTTTAATCACTCTTTGCAGGCGATGTGGAGGAGCCGAATATTTTGGTCAGGGATCAATGTCCCTATTCTAACTTTATCATAATTTGTCTATCCCGGTTCTGATTTTTGGGTTGCTCCTCCAGATTGCCTGCCCCTGACAGTCATCAGCCAAAAACCTTCCCACTCTTGTCTAGGGAAGGGAAAAAGACTGATTCCTGTGTACAGACTAAGTTCTCCTGGTTTCGTGCGGACTTCAGCAAGGTGCTGTTGTTTCCACAAGGTGATCTTCCACTATTGTAGTTATTTTACAGAGTGACGAGTTTCAACTTCGACCAAGGTCATTGTGAATCCACTCAGCGGGGGCGGCTCAAGATTTTCCCATTCCTCTGTTTTTTCTCTCGAGCGTGAGCTGCTTAGCACCCGCGTCACCATCTGCCGCGCTGCCACTCTGGTAAGGAAGGATCTCAGGGCGGGTAAAAAACAACAAAATATCAATCCCAGAATGATTATTGTTGCGATTGCTACAGCTCCAGCTTTGGCAAATCACGCCCCCCATCTTCCTAATATTCTGTCCAGCCAACTCCATACCTCATGCCCAAACCCAGCATTTTCTTTCACTTCTTTCTTAAGATTTCTTAACTTATTCATGGCTTGTGTAAATGACCCCTCTGGATTAGTGTTATTAGGGATAAATGTGCAGCACTGATCCCCAAACATAACACACACCCCTCCTTTCTCTGCCAGGAGCCAATCTAACGCCTGTCGATTTTGCCACGCCATTTTGCTGGTCGCATCCAACTGCTCTCCTAAGGCCTCCAGGGCATCATTCGTATAATTAATAAACCTCTGCTGATTATAATAGATGTAATTGATCCACTCAGTATTCTTGCTGGGTGTGATCCAAACAAAGAGGGATTCAAACCCTGCAGCTATTTCGTTCCTAGCTTTGAACTCATTCGGGATGCCGCGGGGCTGTCCGATTGCGTCCAATTTTATCGTAGGGTCAGGGGTATATGCCCTCTTAACTTTTTGTGATTTAATTTTTCTTTCCACCGGTAGTATCACAATGCTCTGGGCAAGCATAACTCGAGCACATAGTCCCTTCCAATTCTGTGGTAATTTTGCCAATAGCCCTTTCTCCGGGCCACAAAGCCACCAGAGATCGGCCAGTTGATTTTCTTGATAGTCTAACACATAAGGAGGGGGTGCCCATCCCCCTCCTGAGAGGATCAGATTAAGAGCATCGGTTATATTCCAAATCCTTTCACACTCTCCTGTGTAATTTCCCACACTACTTCCTGTGCTACTTTCCCTCCAATAGCAATCTTGGATTTGTAAGTTGGGCTCTACACTCCATTCCTTTGGGACCGCGTCCACTGCCGTTTTTGGCCACTTTGGACATCTGTGGGCCAAGTTGTAGATGCCCTTTTTTACCCCAGCAAACAGGATGCAGTGGTATTGACACAACGGCGGCTCACCTTTACAAAGGTTATCACATGCGGATCCGGAACAGTTTATCTTCTCATACGAGTAGTTCCGATTCCCTATCATATGATACCGTATATATGTGGTATATGGACGGCAATTTTCCTTTCTCCAGCTTTGTTTCCTGGTTCCACAGTCTCCTGATCCCCATGGTATATCAGTTACTTGGGTGTTAGGTTTCTCTGATGCACATACCTCACACTGACTTAGTATGTAGTCAATCGAGTTTTGCAGGTATGGTGACCAGAATCCTTCCTTCTTGATCTTTCTCGCCACTTCTCCTCTTGCACAGTGGTCCACTCCATGCGCTTCGCTAATTAGTACGGTTAGTAATGATGTGGGTGCTATGACTAATCCCTCCCCATTTCTCCATATCCTGTCCTGTTGTCCCTGTAGTGCTCCTCTATCTTTCCACATTGCCTTTTCAGCTACAGAGGTTTCCTCCTGTAATTGTGCTACATCTTCTAATGTGATATGAGGTTCGATATCCCCCGTACCTGGCCCTGGGTGCGGCCTTGCTATTTCTACTGGGGCTATCGTAGCCTCAATGCATCCTGACGCTTCTTTAGCTGCCTTGTCGGCTTTGGTGTTTCCCTGTGTGATGCTGTCTGCTCCCTTTTTATGCGCCTGACACTTAATTATGGCTAATTCCCTTGGACCCATCATGGCCCTTATTAAAGCCCTGATTTGACCTTCGTGTTGTATTGGTCCTCCTCCGCTTTTCATAAATCCCCTTTGCTTCCATATTGCCCCGAACAGATGGCAGACCCCGTGGGCATAGGCCGAATCAGTATAAATTTCCAATGCTTCCCCGTTTGCTAGCTCACATGCTCTGGTCAATGCTTTAAGTTCTGCCAGTTGGGCTGAACAGGGCTGTTCACATTTCTCTGCTTCTATAACTTCAAGTGTTTCCCCTTTCTGTTCAACTATGGCATAGCCTGCGTGGTTTCCTAAGTGATCCCTGTAACATGAGCCATCTACATACAGTATCCTTTTCCCTTCTGTCACTAGTCCCTCTGCTCTTAAATCTTTTCTCAGTTTCATAAACACTTTTGTCTCTCTTACACACTCATGCTCCTCTCCCTCATGAGGTAATGGCATGTAATCAGCTGGATTTACTCTATTGCACTTTATTATCGTGATATCTGGAAATGTAGTTAGCATTCGATAATGATGGATCCTAGCAGGTGTCAGCACAAATTTTCCTTGCTCAATCAATTCAGCTACCTTATGGTATACATGTATGTTTATCGGATATCCCATTGTGACCGTGGCTGCCTTTTCGTACGCCCACCAAGCTGCTGCCAGACCTTGATAGCACGGAGGGTATCCCATTGCTACGTCGTCTAGCTTGGTACTGTAATATGCTACAGCCTGCCTTCGTCTACCCTTGCAATTTTCCTGCATTAACATTGCTGTAGCAAATCCGGCTTCTCTGTTACTCACAAATAAGTCAAAGGGCTTGTCATAGGTCGGTAAAGCCAAGGCTGCTGCCTGTGCCATTTCTCTTTTCACGTTTTCAAATGCGTCTGAAGCATCTTTATCCCATTTTAGTTTGGCTTTTAATTCGTCACACCCTGCCTCCTTCATTATCTTTCGTAGTGCCTGCGTTTTTTCGGCATAGCTTTCCACCCATTCTGAACTGAAGCCTGTCATTCCCAAAAATGTCATCATTTGTCCCACCGTCCGTGGTTTCGGAACTTTTAGTACTGCTTCTATTTGCTGTGAAGCTATCTCCTTCTGTCCTGCTGATATTTCTCTTCCCAAGTATTCTACCTTTTTCTGGCACAGCTGCAGCTTTTTCCTGGAAACTTTATGGCCCCCTTCTGCTAGTCTTTCCAATAGTTTTAAACTATCCTTCCTGCACTGTTCTTGTGTTCCTGTGCATAATAATAAATCATCCACATATTGTATCAGTGTTCCTTCCAACTGTATTCCTTCTAAATCTGCTCTCAACACCTGATTGAATACATGTGGGAAATGTTTAAATCCTTGGGGCATCCTATTGTATGTGTATTGTTTCCCCTCGTACGTAAATGCAAAGAGATACTGACTTTCTTGAGCTAGTGGCACACTAAAAAATGCCGAACATAGGTCTACTACAGTAAACCATCTACTTTCAGGTGGTATATTTGTCATCAAGGTATAAGGGTTTGGAACCTCTGCTGGCATATCTTCCACTACCTCATTAATTGCCCTTAGGTCATGCACCAATCTCCATTTTTCTCCGTCCACCTTTTTCACTGGTAGTAGCGGTGTATTACACCTGCTCCGGGTTTCTTTTAATACCCCTGCTTCTATCAATCCCTTAATTGTCCCTCTAATTCCTTCAATTGCTTCTGTCTTGATTGGGTATTGCGGCCTATACGGCCCCTGACGTCCTATCTTTAATCTGACTTCAACTGGATTAGCGTTTTTGACCCTCCCTACATCCGTGTCCTGTCTGGACCACAACTCCTGCGGGAGGGAGTTCAAATCCTGCTCTAACCTCTCTCTCCACTCCAGTTCCTGTTTCTCGATTTGCACTCCTATTGTTATCTGCTTCGGTTTCCCAAGCATTTTAACATCCAAAATTATTTTCGTCATTTGTCCATTGCTGGACGTCCAAATATCTACATTGTCTGTCTGGACAAATTCTAAATCTTGTGCTCTCAACACCATTGGTCCTAGGTCTTTTGATCTGTATCCCGGATTCACTTTCAATGTGACATGTGGCTCCGCCCCAGATACAGAGAACCATTTGTTAACCCATTCATTCCTAACGATGGTGAGGGCTACTCCCTCTAGTCCGATTAAAATACTTCCTGACTTTATTTCCTGTTCTCGTCCTGCCTCCCTTTCCCATTTCTCCTGTATCTCAGGTTCCTGCCCTTCATTAAATATCATTGTACTGTGTAATTCTGTTCTTGGCCATTTGGCTTGTGGAACCCAAGTGTTTATAAGCTTTCCCCAAACTTCCCATATCTGTTTTTTAACTTGTTCCTCTATATCTCCCAACCAATATACATTAACCCCTTCCTTTCCTGTGGATACATTCCCATCAAATCAATTCCTTGTTCAGTGCATTCTAATTTCAGTCCTAAACCTAGGATTGCATCCCTTCCCAATAGATTTAAAGGAGTTTTATCACATACTAAAATAGGTACATGGGTTGTCTTATTTCCAATGGTAACAGGCACCGGCGTCGTCATTCGAGCTAATGTTACTTTCCCCGAGAACCCCACAGTTTTTACAAACTGGTTTGACAATGGTAAGTGATCCGCATATTTCGTTTGCATGCACGTACATGTGGCGCCGGTGTCTATCATCATGGGGACCTCGATCCCTCCTACTCTAACGTTAACTATAGGTTCCTGCTCTGCAGTTTCTGTTATCTGTACGTACTGTCCTACCATTTCGGGGTTCTCTGGGCCTCCCTATGGGGAATTCTGATGGTTTACCGGCCCTTGAAACATCGGGATGCTGTTTGGCGATCCTTGGATCAGTTGTTGGCCTGTCTGCTGCTGGTTTTCTCCCTGTCTGGGGAAATTCCGCGGGCAATTCCTTTTTATGTACCCTGCCTCCCCGCACCCCCAACACACACCTGAAGGGCCAGGCAGTGGTCCCTGTCTCGGAGTCTGATGATTAACCTGTCCCTGTCCTCTCTGATTCTGATAGGGTGGCCTACCACCTCCCTGTCCTTTCCCATTTCTATTCCAGTCAGTCTGACTTTGCAGGGCGTATGGGTTTTGATAATTTAGGCCATAGGCTCCTGGGTTCATGGACAGTGGGAAGGCAGAAATGTTATAGGTTATGACGGGCTGGCCTCCATCTCCGCTCCCCCCTTTGATTAGTGCAGGTATTTCCTCTGGCTTTTGCTCCACCATCATTGGTGCTATTTTTCTGGGTGCGAGATCCTCTTTTGCCTTCAGTTTATCCTTGCTTTTGATCTCCTCCAACTGTGCCTGAAGGAGTTTACGTTGTACCTCCTTCAGCTGTTTGTCTGCATTCTTTTCATCTTTGCGATGTCTCTCTACTGCATGGGCAACATAATCCACAAACTCTCGGTAATTTTTTGAGTCCAAGCCCACCACTTCCTCCAGCCTTGTCTTAGCTGGGGCTGGCAAGCCCTCTAGGATTGCAGCCCGGAACATGGAGTTGGTCAGTGGGTCTATTAGAATGTCCCTCTCCGTGTCCCTTCTCCACCTTTTTAATTGATTCTCCACATACACAGCTGCATTCTCCTCCTCTCCACACCCCTCTTCTCTCTTTCCCTTCTTGTTGGAATAGGGCTAATATCTCTAACTCCTTTTCTCGCTTCTCCCTTCTTTTGCTCGATTTATCCTTAATCTTATAGTTCTTTATCATTCCCTTCTGGTCCTCACACCTCTCTATGGACCATGTGCCTTCCTCCGGCCACTGTGTATTGGTCTTATTTGTTCTTTTGGCCCATTTTTTAGAGACGTGTTCTATATCTCCCCTAAGGGCTGGGAACTTATCCCCTAATATCTCCACTGGTGTCTTAACTTGGTGCGCCATTCCTCGTCTTTTTGGATCACTGTCGCAATTTTTGTCACTTAGTCCGTCAGAGTTAGGTATTACAGTGATTATTACTTGCTGTATTGTTTTTCCGTGCTCAGTCCCCTGTTTACCTTTCCTTTGGATTTCTTTTGCCACTATCTGTAATTCTAACCGGGGTCCTGATATCCACTTCCCCGTAGTCCCCTGTCTCAGCACTATCTTCCTCTCCCGGGCCAGAGGGTAGTAGGTTTTCACTTGCTCGTCTATGTGTATAAAAATCCTGTATTGGTCAGATCCCTTTATTAATTTCTCTAGGGTTTCCAATTTTATTTCGTCTATCCAATTCCTATCGACTACTCTTTCCCAATTTACATACGGCCACTCATTCTTTATCTCCTCTAAGTTAATTATGTGTGTAATCTTTTTCCAATCCAGTGTTGCTTCCGTTTTTGTTATTATTCAAAGATTAGTTATTTTCAATCTTGTCACCAGGCAGTTTTGTCAGGGTAATTTTTCAAGTTGTTAGTTATTACCCTACCTATATTCCGACTCTCTCTCTTATTTCTGTCCTTCACGCTGTTGTCTCCGACCAGTTTGTTCAAATTGGTCTTTTACTTCCTCTATTCTAGCTGCTACTCCCCTTTCCTGTGGTTAAAATCCACTCCTGTGCTTTTGGCTACTGTATTAGGTCCTGGAGCGATCTCTCACTGATCTCTCTCCCTCTCGGTTGACGTCCCTTACCCGAGGTCCTGGGTAGGTTTGGGCTGGCAGATTTTCGCACACTTACTCTCTTCTGGGCAAGTCGTGACCTGAAAAACCCGCTCCAAACCGCTCGACTTAACCTAATTGCATTACTTTAGCTTTCAGCCTTTTTCCCGTCTCACTTTTTACCCATTCACAGACAATACAGTATTCGCAGCGTGCTTTTGCATGCAAAAATTCTGCTCTTCGGATCAGACTCAGTCTCTCAAAATTTTTACACAATTTGGTTTTACCTGTGCAGGATATTTTTTTGGGTTGGGGAGATCCAGGACCAGCAGAGAGCCGGGCGCACCGGGCCTCGAGAAAACCCCTTTCTGACAACAAGGATTTACATGCATGCAAGTCTGCTTACCTTGTTGACAGAAGGCCGGCTGGGGACTTCTCGGTTCCGGTCGGACCACCGTCTCCGCCACTCCTTCCAGATGCTTTTCTGGGCGATCTCTCACCAACCCTGCTCGCAGCGCCAATTTTGTCGTGGTTCCCCAGGACGACAATTTATTCACATCGATTAAAACAGAGAGTCTGAGCAGTGATCTTTCAAGCAATAGACTTTATTTCGCAGCACAAGCAGAATAAAGTCGGGATCTCCGGAGCAATCCAAAGAGCCCTCAGGCTTTCAGTCTTTAAATACATTTCAGCTTCATATCTCAGGATTCTTATCTCACTTTTACATCCTGTCCTTGTTTCTTATCTTACTTTACAGCCTGACCTTGTTTCTTTGGCCACCATTGTTTTTAGTTGACCCTTTATCCGTTTTATTCGCGATTTGTCGCTCCCTGTTACATTTCTTTGTTTCTTAAACCATGGTGGTTATATCTCTGCCCTTACCTCAACTGTCTGCTTGCACAATAATCGTAGTTTTTGCTGACTTAGGCCGAATGTGTTAGAAAAAAACATCCTCTTTGCTGACTTAGGCCGAATGTGTTAGAAAAGACATCCTCTTTGCTGACTTTTATGGTCCAACATTAAGTTAGACCACTGAGCAGTATTCATTGTTTTCTTAAGTGACTATTGTCTGCTTTTGCTAATCAGTGACTGCCATTTACTTCCCTGTTTCCTCTGCCTTGAGCATGTCATCTATACTTGATCACATTAGGTCACACGAAGTTACTTTAGGTTACATAGGTTACATACCCATCTCACTACTCACCTAAATCTGCTTTATCACTTCACTAAGACCTATGAATCTGAATTCCATACTAAACTCATACAATATCCAGTACAATTTCCCTTACACTCGCTCGGCCATTTCAGAAGCTGTTTGAGAGTCAACCACATTGCTGTGGCTCTGGAGTCACATGTAGGCCAGACTGGGTAAGGATGGCAGATTTCCTTCCCTAAAGCACATTAATGAACCAGATGGGTTTTTTGGTCAATCGACAATGGTTTCATGGTCATCAGTAGATTCTTAATTCTAGATTTTGTATTTAAATTCAAATTCCACCATCTGCTGTGGCAGGGTTCAAACCTGGGTCCCCAGAACATCAGCTGAGTTTCTGGATTAATAGTCTAGCGATAATACCACGAGGCTATCCGCTCCCCTGTTGTTATATGGCACAAATTCGATATATTATTTATAGCTCTGTAATAAAATACACTTATTATATCTGGCTGTGTAATTTTGGACTGCAGTTATATTATATATTTCCAACAATCTCTTCCCTCAGAGAATTGTTAGTATCTAGATTTCTCTTCCATAGGGACCAGTGGAGGGATTGAATATATTCAAGGATGAGTTAGACAGTTTTTGAATGACAAGGGAGTCAATAATTATTGGGAACAGGCTGGAAAATGGAGAGAAAGCTCAGATGAGGAAGGATTTCTTCACTCAAGGACGTGGTGATGTTTTGGATTCTCTACCCCAGAGGACTACAGAGCCTCAGTCATCAAGAATTTTCAAGAGAGGGATTGATAGGTTTCTGGATATTGAAGATATCGATGGATATGGGGGACAGTGTGGGGAAAATAATGCAGAGGTTGATCAACCAATAATCTGAATGAATGGTTGAGCAGACTCGATGGGCCGAATGCTGACTGCAGCTCCTATTTGTTATGATTTCTGTGGTGGACAGGAAGCAGTGAGCATGGATCTGTCAATCAGCCTCAATCAGCACCTTCAGGAGAATTGGGAGGGTGAATATTAGATACAGCAGAGTGAGAATGGAGGGAGAGTGTGTGGGATGGAGATTTACGGCTTTTGGGGAATGGGAGAGGAAAGAATGTTCATTAGAATCATAGAATTGCTGCATCTTATCAACCGTCCCTGAGCCTTCACAATGAATCCCACTTCTGAGGACACCCTTATCTCTGACTTGTCCGTACTGCCAGCAGTCTCACAAAGCAGCTGCCTGTGTGCTGATACGGGAGGCCCTGCTCGGCAAGTTTAATGCTCCATGACTGTGTCTTTAATGAATGCTCCATAGAAACTAGAAATGTCGATTTGAATTTCGATCGTATTCTGAATTACGATGTTTTTTCTAAATTGACTTACAGGATATTAGACAAGGAGAAATCAGACAGAAATCTCCAACATCACATCGAGATCTGACAGAGTGACTCGACTTCTTGGGAACTGAATATCATTGGCCTTTGAATCTAGCAGGAGAAATGTTTGTTTGGCCTCTTGGCTTCAAAAGATTGTAAACATCACTGTGACTAGGAATGCACTGAGATACACACACCCGAGTGAGTGTGTTCCAGTGCACTGAGTGTGGAAAGAGCTTTAACCAGTTACACTGCCTGAAAATACATCGCAGCATTCACAGCGGGAGAGACTGTACCCGTGTTCTGTGTGAGATTTAACTGATTGTTTAACCTGGAGAGTCACAAGGACACCCGCACCATGGAGAAAGCGTGGAAATGTGGGGACTGTGGAAAGGGATTCAGATACCCATCTGTACTGGAAATTCATAAACGCAGTCACACTGGGGAGAGGCCGTTCACCTGCTCTGTGTGTGGGAAGGGATTCACTCATTCATCCCACCTGCGCAGACACAATCTCACTCACACCAATGAGAGACCGTTTAAATGCACTGACTGTGGGAGCGGATTCAGAAGCGCTCAGGATCTGGTGTCCCACCAGCGCACTCACACTGAGGAGAGACCGTTCAGCTGCTCTCACTGCTCAAAGAGGTTTAAATGGTCATCCACCCTGCGGGTACACCAGCGAGTTCACACTGGGGAGAATCCATTCACCTGCTCGGTGTGTGGGAAGGGATTCACTCAGTCATTCCACCTGTGCAGACACAATCTCACTCACAGCAATGAGAGACCGTTTAAATGCTCTGACTGTGGGAGCGGATTCAGAAGCTCTCAGGATCTGGTGTCCCACCAGCGCATTCACACTGAGGAGAGACCATTCAGCTGCTCTCACTGCACAAAGAGGTTTAAATGGTCATCCAGCCTGCGGGTACACCAGCGAGTTCACACTGGGGAGAGACCATTCCCCTGCTGTGTGTGTGGGAAGGGATTCACTGCTTCATCCAGCCTGCTGAAACACAAAGCCACTCACTCCAAGGAGAGCCCCTTTAATGCTCTGCCCGAGAGGCCGGCTTCAGAAGCTCTCAGGAACTGATGATCCCCGAGCACATTCACACCGGGGAGAGGCCGTTCAGCTGCTCTCACTGTTCAAGGAGGTTTAGAATATCACCAACACTGCTGAAACACCAGTGAGTTCACACCGGGGAGAAACCATTCACCTGCTCGGTGTGTGCGAAAGGATTTACTCAGTTATCCAGCCTGCCCAGACACAACATCATCACACCCAGGAGAGACCCTTTAAATGTGGGCGCGGCTTCAAAAGCTCTCGGGAACTAATGTCCCACCAGTGAGTTCACACCAGGCAGAGGCTGGTCACCTGCTCTGACTGGGAAGGGATTCACTCAGTCAGCAAACTTGGTGAAACACCAGTGAGTTCAGAAGTGATGACAGTTCTGGGATTATTCTTGTGAATCTTTCTTGCCCCTTCTCCAGTGCCTCTATTTCCTTTTTCTAAATGGAGATCACAAATAGAACATAGAACAGCACAGCACAGGAACAGACCCTTCAGCCCACCATGTTGTGTCGAACATGATGTCAAATTAAACTATTCCTTTCTGCCTGCCCTTGGTCCATATTCCTCTATTCCTTGCATATTCATGTGCTTATTTAAAACCCCCTTAAACGCCCCTATCGTATCTGCCTCCACCCCCACTCCTAGCAGCGCATTCCAGACACCTACCACTCTCTGTGTAAAAACCTTACCTCTCACATCTCCTTTGAACTTTCCCCGTCTCACCTTCAGTGCATGCTCCCTGGTATTAGACATATCAACTCTGGGGGAAAAGATTCTCTGTCTCTCATTTTATAGACTGCTATCAGATCTCCCCTCACCCTCCACCGCTCTCGAGAAAACAACCCTCGTTTGTCAGTCGCTCACACCCTCCAATCCAGGCAGCATCCTGGGAAACCTCTTCTGCACCCTCATCAAAACCTCTCCATCCTTTCTGTAATGTGGTGACCAGAATTGAACACAATATTCTAAGTGCGGCCCAAACAAAGTTTTATAAAGCTGCAACATGACACGCTGACTCTTGTACTCAATAAAGGCCAGCATGCCATATGCCTTCTTTACCGATAAATATTTGTGTGGCTAATTTCAGGGAGCTCTGGACTTGAACCCCAAGACCTCTGTACATGAACTGTATACTTATCCTTAATATTTGATCTCCCAAAGTGCAGCACCTCACACTTGCCCGGATTAAAATCCATCTGCCATTTCTCCGCTCATATCTACAGCTGATCTACATCCCACTGTATCCTTTGACAACCTTTGACATTATCTACAACTCCATCTAGTTTTGTGTCATCTGCAAGCTTACTAACCCACCCATCCACGTTTTCATCCAAGTTATTTATATATATCACAAATAGCGCAGGTCCCAGTGCGGATCCCTGCAGAACACCACTAGTCATGGACCTCCAGTCAGAAAAACACCCTCCACCACTACTCCCTGACTTCTATGGGCAAGTCAATTCTGAATCCAAGTGGCCAAGTGACCGTGAATCCCATGCATCTTAATCTTCTGGATGAGCCGACCATGAGGGACCTTGTCGAAAGCCTCACTAAAATCCATGTTCACAACATCCACTGCTCTACCCTCATCGATCACCTTCGTCACCTCCTCGATAAAATCAATCCAGTCAGTAAGATGTTGACGGTGCTCCCACTGCAGTCCTGTGATGAAAATATAGACTGGTTGGTGAAATGTAGATAACAGGTAGAATTGATATCTAATGAGGACTTTATACTTTAGAATTGAATACAGGGCTCATTGTTACTAACGGGGAAAGAAGGGTTAAAACCCTGACCCAGAACCCTTTTCACACACACGTGGACATCTCTGAATCTGACGCACACCAAATGGAACGTTACACAAGGGACTGGAATTCACTGGAATTTCTTAACAACCTTTCAATAGAAATGTCCTGGTACAGACTGTGACAAAGGACACAACAGACAGCAACAACCAGGAGGAACCTTTAACCCAGAGAATGTTAATAACCTTGTTCAGGACACCGGTGCCAGGCACAGGAGGATCCCAGGAAAAACGGAACATTTAATTTCTGTGTTTCACAATTCTAAATGACTGATTCTTTAACAAAGGAATGTTTAAAAACAGCATTGTGATATTCCAAGGTCAGTGTGTCTGGGAAAGGGGCACACTGATGTGTTTTTATTTTAAACAGGAGGATCCATTGAAAAGCAGCTCTGGACGATACGAGCACCTCCTGACCTACTTTCAATTCATTTCAAATCACTTTCCGTGGAATATTCTTTATTCTTTCCTGGGATGTGGACACTGCTGGCAAAGCCCCAGCACACGTTGCTCATCTCCTAATTGCCCTTGAACGGAGTGACTTGCTCAGCCATTTCAGAGGGGCAGTTAAGAGTCACCCACATCGCTGTGTGGGTCTGGATTCACATGTAGGCCAGACCGGGTAAGGATGGCAGATTTCCTTCCCGAATAGGGAGCATTAGTAGGGTGAACCGGATGGATTTTTAAAACAATTGATGATAGTTTCATGGTCACTGTTACTGAGACGAACTTTATATAATTCCAGAATGATTCACTGAATTCAAATCCCACCAGCTGCCTGTCCCCAGATCCTTTGCTGGGTCTCTGCATTACTCGGCCAGCGACATTCCCACCACCTCCCCCTGAATGGAATATTCCACACAACCCCTTCGTTAAACGGGAAGGAGAAAAGAGAGAGGCTTTGACCTTTGGATGACCTCATCACCAACTACAGAAACCTTACAGCTGACCATTCTGTAAAAATTTTAAAACTTTATTCTTATAAAACACAGAGTAAGAAACAGGTGAAAAGTAACGATGGACGTTGTGACTGACATCAGAAACATTGATTGACCGGATAAACACTCACTGCATCATAGAGCGATCCTCAACCATTGAAGAATTGACCCACAATAAGGAATGAGAGAGCCTTATAAAAAGGGGCAGGAGTTTACACAGAGAGGTGACACCCACAGCTGCTCAGGATGATGGAATTCAGTTCAGGAAGGGGATAAAGTGAGAAGCTTTTGTGATTCAAGGCAGAAGTATTGAACAATCTGGAATCAGTGCTTCTCGAGTTTGCTGACGAGCCGAACACTTCAATTAATCTCATCATAAAAACCCCCAGTGTAAATAACATGGATTTGACTGACAAATGTTGAAGTGTTGGTTTAGAGCCACAAGTTTCAACTTCCCATTTGAGCCTGGGGTACCTTTTTGTCTCTCTATTGCTCGTGTCAATGACAGCCAGGCGACGGAGCTGAGGGCAGCATTTAGCTGAGAATAATGGGGCCTGCGCCCCAGTTGGGAAACTGCCCTGGGCGTCGCACTAATAGAGAGAAAGGAAGGTGCTGGAGAACTGACTGGGAAATGGGCCTCCAACCAATCAGGGCACCGGAGGAGGTGACCAGGGCTGATGGTGACCCCCCAGGGTTCAGTGTCCCTGTGTCCAAAGCGGGGTGTCACAGGAACAGGGGACAGAGGAGCTGAAGAAACACGATTTGTGTCCAGAACATTGTGAACATCCCTTTACTCTGGTTGTCTTTGATCCTCAAGTCATTTTCTGTTTGTTTTAACCATGTTCTGTTTCATTAATAAACTTTTATCAGTAAAAATATTTGATTGTTCTGGACTTTTCCTGATGAGATTGATGCACTTTAGGGAAAGCGGGTGAGAGGGGTTGGCAGGCTCTTTAACAGAAAGTGAGTCCCTCAAAGGTAATTGGCAAAGGAGCCAGAGGGGGAGATGGGATTTTATTTTTGACACAGCGATGTTGGAAAATGGGGTTCAGGGAATCAATTAACCCTTTCTCCCCTTTTCCCAAACTCTGAAATGATTCCCAGTGATAACCCTTATTGGTGACAGTGGTTAGATTTTATTCAGTATCAATAAGAGCTGACACAGTCTAATGTCTGAGCAGTCGTATCAAAGTGCATCAGCATTACCATTACACTCTGGGTAGAAGCAGCATCTCCACGGAAATGCTCCCTGCTCTGCCCCAGATGCCATGGCACCAGTCAATGCAATATGTAAAACCTCGACTAATCTCTGTGCTCGGGGAATCCCTCCTTATACTTTGTTACATCACAATGTCTATGGAGACTGATTTCACCCAATCATTGCCCAGCTAACATTTGAACGGACCAATTACAAAACCCGTCATTGAACCATCTGTACCCGCACAAGCCACGTCAAACTCTAAAACCAATTGTCTTCCCACGCTCCGTCCCTGGTACAGGGAGTCAGCATTCCCATGCCAAACCGTGAAAACATGGTGGCCGTGACACCCAGGTGTCATCCAGGATTCAAGGCACTCCTGTTTTCTCTGTCCTCTGGGAGCTGTTTATCCCCCTGCTCCCACACAGCAAGTCGTCTGTTCTCAGCTCTGCTGGATCTCTGCTGACATTTGGCCCCTTTTACACCTTTCGGATCAATAAAACATTTGGTTAATGACCCAAACCACAACTTCCATCCTGTCACCTGTCAACCATCCTTACCCAGAGCGTAATCACAACAGGAATAAAAACAGGAGAAGTGTAACAATCAAGTTCAAAATCAATGCACAGCCAGTCATAGAATCTAATATAATGTTCACTAATTAGCAAGAAAACCCAAAGTTGGGGGTCCCCCAGGATTCTTACAGTCCACACCTTGAGGGGGGAGAACTCTCTCTCTGACCCCTCACTCAATTTCACTCCGTTATTTTCCAGTTCTGTTCTGGCCCCGCCTGGGGTAACACCTGGTTGATCTTGTCTTCCGAAAGAGCATCGTGAGTTCTAGGTTACTTGTACAAAAGGACAGATGCTTCAAGCAACAGATCAAGCATGGATGTAAAAGATTCTCCAGCTCTCTCTTTACCCCTATCCAACTTGTGGACAGTTCTTACTCAGTATTATTTCTCCCAAGCGGTTAATTGTCCTAATCTATAATATGATCCATTTTACTGTAATTTTCCTCACTTTGTGAGCATGTGCAGTGTGTTTAATTGGATCCTGATTGTTTTGAACTCAGTTTCTCTCTGGAGTGTCAATGTCTTGATGATGTCACAATGTTGTCTCAATCCCCTGGCCACATGAACCATTTCATCTCCTGCTGTGTCTCAAGTAGCTGTGTGTGTTTGGGACCCGCTCTTCACTCCATCTCACCATGAATTTAGGCTTGCTATTTTTCACATGTAACAAATCACATCTGCACACTCTGGTATCCCAAAATCATGTCACACATTCTTAACTCTCAGATGCACGAGTGAAAAGATCAAAATGTGACTGTCTTTCTTATCTCCCCCTGTTATGGTGCTGATGTTTCATGTCGTGGCCGGGCTTTCAAATGTGGATTTCTTTAAAACAAAGTTCATGGACAAGGATGTAAATATCTCCCAGAGAAAGTGATCGACTTATTCATCCCATCGACACATTCCAGACTTTCACTAGAATGCAGGTGGATACCAGATTGATATATTCCATTCAACCACACCCAAGGGGAGTTATTCCAATTCCCTTATTGTCCTGTTGTGATGTATTTTTTCCAACTAACCACAGGAAACCCAGGGACATGTTACAATAGTTTATTCATGCTTCAAGCCCAGAGGGAACTACCCCAGAGAAAGCTCTGGAGGAGCACCCTCCTGTGATACAGCTCAAAGTCACAGCTCTGACACAGCTCTCTAATACAGTAATCACAGAGACATCATTCTAATACAACTCTCAGCTCCAAGTCACAGATACAGACAGCTTACACAGTTATTCAATACAGTGAGAAATGCAAGGGTTGTGAGGAAGAATATTTTGATGCAGTGAGTGGTAATGAGCTGGAACTCGCTGCCTATGACGGTGGAGGAAGTGGAGACAATAAATAATTACAAAGGAAATTGGATGGGATTTGGGGGGTTTCAAACAGAAATGCTGACTCAATATCTCCAAACTTCCTAACACCCTGTCAATCTGTGATCCGTGTGAAATTTGAAACCAGGTATTTGCAACAAGATTCAAAGAGCATCAGCCCACTGGAGGCAAAGTCATGAGACCGGCCAGTCCAGCAGAAAGAAACCCTCCGACCCTCCCCATTGACCAACTGTGAGAATGAACAAAATGCAGTCCTGGATGTAATTGAAAGCAGAAACAATAACAGCAGAATCCAACCCCTGGAATCACTCATGAACTTGTTGATGTCTCAGCAGCTGGGATGAAACTCTGAATCCCTTCCCACACTGAGAGCAGGTGAACGGTCTCTCCCCAGTGTGAACTCGCTGGTGTATCTGCAGATTGGATGACTGAGTGAATCCCCTCCCACACTGAGAGCAGGTGAATGGCCTCTCCCCAGTGTGAACTCGCTGGTGTCTCCGCAGGGTGGATGACAGAGTGAATCCCTTCCCACACTGAGAGCATGTGAATGGTTTCCCCCCAGTGTGAACCCGCTGGTGTATCTGCAGATTGGATGACTGACTGAATCCCTTCCCACACTGAGAGCAGGTGAACGGTTTCTCCCCAGTGTGAACTCGCTGGTGTTTCTGCAGGGTGGGTGATTGAGTGAATCCCTTCCCACACTGAGAGCAGGTGAATGGCCTCTCCCCAGTGTGAACTCTCTGATGTGACCGTAGGCTGGATAAGTCAGTGAATCCCTCCCGACACTGAGAGCAGATGAATGGCCTCTCCCCAGTGTGAACTCGCTGGTGTGTCTGCAGCTGGGATAACCGAGTGAATCCCTTCTCGCACTGAGAGCAGGTGAACGGTTTCTCCCCAGTGTGAACCTGCTGGTGTCTCCACAGAGCGGATGCCTGAGTGAATCCCTCCCCACACTGAGAGCAAGTGAACGGCCTCTCCCCAGTGTGAACTCGCTGGTGTTGCTTCAGGATGGATAACCGAGTGAATCCCTCCCTACAGTGAGAGCAGATGAATGGCCTCTCCCCAGTGTGACTGCGCCGATGAGCTTCCAGCTGAGATGGGGTTCTGTATCTCTTCCCACAGTCCGCACATTTCCATGGTTTCTTCATGGTGCAGGTGTCCTTGCCTCTCTCTTGGGTGGACAATCAGTAGAAGCCTCATACACACACAGAACACGAGTACAGTCTCTCCCCGCTGTGAATGGTGTGATATTTATTCAGGCTGTGTAACTGCTTAAAGCTCTTTACTCAGTGCACTGCAACACTCTAATTCGAGTGTGGAAGCTTTTCCAGTCACACTGATGTTTGAATTTTTTTCAAATCGACAGACTGGACAAACTTTTCTCCTTCTCGATTCAAAGGCCGATGATATTCAGCTCCCAAGGAATATGACTCTGTCAGATCTAGACGTGACGTTTGAGATTTCAGAACGTGATTCCTCTTTCAATATCCTGTAAAATGAGTTTATTAAAGCCATCACAAGATAGAAATTCAGAAGACACAATTCCTGTTTCCATGGAACATTATTTCCTCTCTCATTCCCCAAGAGCTGTGAATCTCCATCCCACACACTCTCCCTCCATTCTCACTCTGCTGTATCTAATATTCACCCTCCCGATTCTCCTGAAGGTGCTGATTGAGGCTGATTGACAGATCCATGCTCACTGCTTCCTGTCCTGGACACAAAAATTATAAGAAATCGGACTGCAGTTGGCCATTCAGCCCATCAAACTGCCTCAATCATTGATTGAGAATTGGCCGATCTAGCTCAGCGCCATTTCCCACGCTATCCCCCAGATGGCTCGATGCCTCAATGTCTTCAATATCTCAAAACTTATCAATCTCTGGCTTGAAATTTCTCGATGACTGAGGCTCCACAGTCCTCTGGGGTGCATAGTTCCAAAACGTCACCACATACTTGAGTGAGGAAATCCTTCCTCATCTTAACTTTCTCTCCATTTCCCTACCTGTTTCCCATAACGCTTGACTCGTTTATCAATCAAAAATCAGTGTAACTCACCCTGGAATATATTCAATGACTCTCACCCTCCACTGATCCCTGTGGAGAAGAAATCCAAAGACTAATGACTCTAATAAGCAAGAGGTGAATGACTGGAAATATCTAAGGTAGCGACAGTACAATATTAATCTGTCTGAAGCTCAATCTTCATTCAGAGAGGAGCAGCTTTGCTGGGCCGGAATGGAGGAAGCTGCGTGCGGCCATGGACACAAGTCCGGACTCTGATTGGCTGAAGGACCAGCACCCATCCGGTCCTCCACGGGTTGCCATTGGTCAATCTGCCGTATGTAGACAATGTGGGGGCGGAACCCGATCCCACGTGGGGGTGGGCGGGGCTTTGACCGCCAGCCGCGCTGAGCTGGTGTCCAATCCGCAGTGTTTTGCTTCTGTAACCAGTGATATTGCTGCCAATGGGACACTGTGTGCTGGGAACGCCCCTCTGAGTCATTGTGACCGCACAATGGAGCGCTGCCTGAATCAGCCAATAGCATTCACTCTGCTCCGCGGTGACGTCTCCGGGTTCAGGCGCGCGGACCCGGGAGCCCCGCCCCCACCCATTATTCCCCCAGTCTGTACATTCCACACATTGTTAGTCCAGTCAGATAGACATATATCTGTCTGGCAGCCTGCATGGAGATTTCCAGCTGTGTCCAGGACATGGATCTGTCAATCAGCTTGAATCAGCATCTTCAGGAGAATTGGGAGGGTGAATATTAGATACAGCAGAGTGAGAATGGAGGGAGTGTGTGTGGGGCAGGGATTCACAGCTTTTGGGGAATGAGAATTGCTACATCCATCAACCATCCCTGAGCCTTCACAATGAATCTCTTTTCTCAGGACACTCTTATCTCTGACTTTGTCTCTACTTGTAGCTGTCTCACAAAGCAGCTGCCTGTCTGCTGATACGAGAGGCCCTGCTGGGCAAGTTTAATGCTCCATGATTGTGTCTTTAATGACTGAATAGCTATAGGAATGTGGTCAAGCCTGCTAAATCCCATGATGCTTTATATATCAGTCAGTAATTCATTTGTTAACACAGTCCACAAGGATATATAAATACATTTAAAGGCAAAATATTGCGGATGCTGCGATCTGAAACAAAAACAGCAAATGCTGGAAAATATCAGCGGGTCTGACAGCATCTGTGGAGAACTCTGACAAAAGGGTCATCCACACTCGAAACGTTGGTCTATTCTCTTTTTAAAATATATATCACACAGCTGCCTCAGCCTTGGCCCACTCTAACACATACAATTGTGCAATGGTGACTGGCAGGTCAGACAACTGGTCAGAATATTAAAAATGGCCAAGAATGATGAAAAGAATGATAAGGGAGGAAACATTTGAGTATGAGAGAAAGCTTGTTCGAAGTATAAAGACCGATAACAAATGGAGCACTGGCCATAGAGCAATAAAGCACAGAAACAGGTCCTTGGCCCAACTGGTCCATGCTGACCACTGAACCTGTCCCTCAGAATTCTCTCCAGTAACTTATCCACCACTGACGTCAGGCTCAGTGGCCTTCAATTACCAGGCTTCTCTTTGCTACTCGTCTTAAACAACGGAACAACATGAGCCACGCTTCAATCTTCCAGAACTTTGCCAGTGGAAGAGAAGAAGCAAATATCTCTGCAAGGGCCTCTGCAATTTCTTCCCTCGCCTCGCAAAAGATCCGAGAATACACTTGATCAGGCCCAGGGGATTTATCCACCTTAAAGTGCATTAAGGCTGAAGATATTTCCACCCAAGTAACATGTGTGTGGCCCAATACATAACCTCTTATTTCTTTAGCACCCATGATATTCTCCTCAGTAAACATGGGGAGAAATATTCATTAAAAATCTCAGCCATCTCCTGTGGCTCCACACACAGACAGCTACGCTGATTTTTAAGAAGATCTATTCTCTCTGTAGCCACACTTTTATTCTTAATATAGCTATAGAGCCTCTTGGGATTTTCTTTAACCTTACCTGCCAGATCTATATCATACCCTCTTTCTGCCCTCCTGATTGCTCTCTGAAGTGTTCTCTTACACTTTTTAATCACATCAAGTGATTCACTTGTCCCCGATTGCCTAAACCCAATGTATGCTTCCTTCTTTTACCTGACCAGAGCCTCAATATCCCTTGTCAGCCAGGGATCCCTGGCTACATGACCTGAGCAAAGATAACAAGCCTGTACTGTGTTGTCAGCCAGCAGGCTGCTGTGGAAGCTTTCTTCATAACAGAGCAAGAGCGAGCCCTTTCTATATATTTAATTCAAGATTTTATAAGAGATTAGAGGGCAATTTATTTCGTCCATTACTTCAATTGGACTCGTCTCCATTCCCGGTATTTCTGGACCAGACGGGACCATTTCCCTTTTTTCTGGTGGATAATGGAAGTGTCACTGATTCTGATTTGATTTATTATTATGTGTATTAGTATACAGTGAAAAGCATTGTTTCTTGCGTGTTATACAAAGCATACCGTTCATAGAGAAGGAAAGGAGAGGGTGCAGAACGTAGTGTTACAGTCATAGTAGGGTGTAGAGAAAGATCAACTTAATGCAATGCAGGACCATTCAATAGTCTGTTGGCAGCAGGGAAGAAACTGTTCTTGAGTCAGTTGGTACTTGACCTCAGACTTGTGTATCTTTTTCCCGACAGAAGAGAGTATGTCTGGGGTGCGTGAGGTCCTTAATTATGCTAGCTGCTTTGCCGAGGCAGAGGGAAGTGTAGACAGAGTCAATGGATGGGAGGCTAGGTTGTGTGATGGATTGGGCTACATTCACGACCTTTTGTAGTTCCTTGTGGTCTTGGGCAGAATGAATCTCTTCCCACACACAGAATAGGTGACAGGCCTCGCCCCAGTGTGAACTCGATGGTGTCTCAGCAGGTGGGATGACCAAGTGAATCCCCTCCTACACACAGTGCAGGTAAATGGTTTCTCCCCAGTGTGAACTTGCTGATGTACAATGAGGTTGGATGAATACCTAAACATTTTCCCACAGGATGTGCAGCAGAATAGCTTAACCTCAGCGTCAGCTTGCAAGTGTGACTGGAGGCAGAATGAGTCAGCAAATCCCTTCCCACACATGGAGCAGGTGAATGGTCTCTCTCCTGTGTGACTGCGTCGATGCTTTTCCAGCTGGGATGGGTAATTGAATCCCTTCCCACAGTCCTCACATTTCTGAGGTTTCTCCATGGTATCAGGGTCCTTGTGTCTCTCCAGGTTGGATGATCAGTTGAAATCTCCTCCACACACAGAATACGTGTACAGTTTCTCCTCACTGAATGGTGTGATTTTTTTTCAGACTGTGTAACTGGTTAAAGCTCTTTCCACAGTCAGTTCACTGGAGCACTCTCACTCGTGTGTGTGTGTGTGTGTGTGAGAGAGAGAGAGACTCGGTGCTTTTCCAGTCACACGAATTCTTCAAATCTCTACCCAAGTCAAATCAGAACAAACATTTCTCCTTCCACATTTAAAATCTGATGATATTCAGATCCTGATGAATTGAACCACTCTGTTTGATCTTGATGTGATGTTTGGTTTGAACTTTTGGCTGTAAATCCTCACTTCCAATATTCTGCAAAAGTTTACAAATTTAATCACTGTCAGAACAGGATAGAAATTCTGAACAGACAATTCCAGTTTCTCTGGAACATTTTTTCCTCTCTTTTAAATGTCGGTCCCACACACTCTCCCTCCTCCTTGGGCTGAGGTCCCAGTTCAGATGCTGGTCCCACACACTCTCTCTCCCCTCCCTGGG
This sequence comes from Mustelus asterias, assembly GCF_964213995.1. NCBI lineage: Eukaryota > Metazoa > Chordata > Chondrichthyes > Carcharhiniformes > Triakidae > Mustelus > Mustelus asterias. The sequence goes on from NC_135830.1 coordinate 12,036,227, forward strand.
CTGAGGTCCCAGTTCAGATGCTGGTCCCACACTCTCCCTCCTCCCTGGGCTGAGGTCCCAGTTCAGATGCCGCTCCCACACACTCTCTCTCTCTCCTTCCTGAGCTAAGATCCCAGTTCAGATGCCAGTCCCACACACTCTCTCTCTCTCTCTTCTCCCTGGGCTGAGATCCCAGTTCAGTGTTTGGATGAGTCTCTCTGTGTCCCCAGGCGGTGCATTGACAATCCGATCGCCTTCATCCCGATACCGCACCGACACTGCGCATGTTTCACTCTCAGACCGACCCCGCCCCTCATTTAGTCCGATTGGTTGGAGCATCAGCCGCTCACACTCTAACCTCCAGCATCGCCTCCTCCGATTGGTCCGGAATCGGTGTCAATCATTGTGTGTTGGCACATGCGCAGTCGGTAGAGACGGAAGGCAAGAGCTCGAGCGAGAGGTTTTAAAATGCGAGATTTACAAAGGGCGAGTGCGGATCCAGAGTCAAAAATAAATCCGTAAACATAAATAGAGCCAGCAGGTAAGTTAGAGAGGCTTCATAAGCTTACTGTGCCGTCACTAAACCCTCCATAAGCTTTCGGTCCCGCGTTTGCTCGGCGAGGCGATCTTTCTCCAGGAGAGACCCCAGATACCGGCCACCATCTTTATAGAGGCAATCTGCACCAAAGCGCATGCGCTGCTGCCACCTTTATACAGGGCAATGTGCACCAAAGGGCATGCGCTGCCGCCATCTTTATGCGGGGCAATGTGCACTCAAGTGCATGCGCAATCTCCATGCAATCGCAGAATGTGCAACATCTGCCTCTTTACCTGCTCATTGCCCAAGGAGAAATACTCCTTTCAGGTGATGCAGCATTTCACTAGTACTTCCTCCAACTTGGTGAATTATATTCACTGCTCCCTTTGTGGTCTCCTCTACATTGGGGATATTAAACATACACTGGGTGACTGCTTTGTGGAAACATCTTTCACTCCAGCCCCAAGCTTGACCCCAACCTTCCGATCACTTACCATTTCAACTCAGCGTCTTGCTCTCATGCCCACATGTCCACCCTTGGTCTGCTGCAATGCTTCAGTGATACACAATGCAAACTGAATGAAAAACACCTCATCTTCCAATTGGGCAAGTTACAGTCTTCTGGACTCAACATTGCATTCAACATCTTTAGAATGTGAACTTTCCCTTCCATCTTCACTCTCCTTTTTTGTTTTCTGTTATTCAGTTCCCCTTGGCTTGTCCCAACACAACTGCCCTGCATGGACACTGTCCCTTGTTGTTCAGTTTTGCTCCCACTGAGTACTGACCTCTGATCTTCCATTAACACATTCCGTATCTAACCTTTGCCACAGTCAACATTCTTCAATCCCTAATGATTCCATTAACACCCTCTTTTTTCTCAAGCCCCTGACATCATTATCAATCTCTCCTTAACTCTGACCGATCACTAGCTTTCCATTCTGCCCCACCCCTCTTCAAGTTTATCATTTATATCTTTTTTATGTTCTGTAGAAGGGTCACATGGACTCAGACATTAACTTTGTTTCTCTCCACAATTGCTCCCATTCTTGCTGAGTTTATCCAGCATTTTCTGTTTTTATGCATGATCTTTATAGGTGGCAATGAGCCATTCATAAAATGTGCGTTCACTGGGACTTTCAGATCAGCAACAATGGAATTGTAAACCCATGGTCACTCAGTAGTATGGAATTTAAGTATTGCTGATTGAAAGAGATGTGTTTTTGAAGCTTTTCATCTTGCACTCATCCAGACAGATGCAGAAATACAATTTTTCAAAGCAAACAACAATTGCTGCTGCATGAGGAACATGTATTGACTGGTTCGACAGTCAGTTCTGATTGGTTAGGATGTTGCCATGGAGAATGCACCAGGGAACTATCACTCCTGCCTTTGTTTCGTTTCAGAATTGCTTGGACATGTTCCTTCTACATGCAGAGGGCAGCTCCCTGTGTTTGACTATATATAGCTTCTCGCAAGTGTAAGTAAAACACTTCACAAGTCCAACTGATAATCTTTACAATTTGGTATTTTTGTGTCTGTCCGGATGAGTATAAGATACAAAAGGTTTTTAGCAATACTCCAGTGCCTTAAAGGACAAAAATATAGCAGCTAGAGGGAGAGGTGAAGGGGGAGGGTTTCAGAGTTTGGGGATGAGAGACTGAAGGCATGGTCTCAAATGGTGGAGCAATTAAATAGTGAGTGTACAAGAGGCCAGAATGAGAGCAGCACAGATATCTCAGCGGGTTGCGGGGCTGGAGGATAATATAGAGATAGGGAGGGATGAAGCCCTGGAGAGATTTGAACACAAAGAGGAGAATTTTAAACTAAAGACATGAGTGGGACAGGAATTTGCAACTTTGGGGATCAAGAGATCAAAGTGTTCCATAGGAACTAGTATTTCCTGTTCTTCCGGTGATGACTTTGTAAACTCTTTTTGCAGAGAATTAGAACGGGAGGATTTGCAGACGAGAAACTCAAACCAAGTATCACGTAAAGAGCCGACAGAGTCACTCGATTAATCAGGATTTGAATATCGTCAGTCTTCGAATGTGGAAGGAGAAATGATTGTCTGTTCTGCCCGTGGGAAAAGGTTTGAAATATCAGTGTGACTGGAAAAGCACCGAGACACACACACACCCGAGAGAGAGTGTTCCAGTGAACTGACTGTGGAAAGAGCTTGAACCAGTTACACAGCCTGAAAAAACATCACACAGTTCACAGTGACGAGAAATTGTCCACGTGTTCTGTGTGTGAATGAGGCTTCAACTGATCATCCAACCCGGAGGGACACAAGGACACCAACACCATGGAGAAACCGTGGAAATGTGGGGAGTGTGGGAAAGGATTCAATTCTCCATCCCTGCTGGAAATTCATCAGCGCAGTCACACTGGGGAGAGGCCGTTCATCTGCTCAGAGTGTGGGAAAGGATTCACTCAGTCATCCCAATTGCTAACACACCAGCGGTTTCACACTGGGGAGAGGCCATTCATCTGCTTGGAGTGTGGAAAGGGATTCACTCAGTTATCTGACCTGCGGAGACACCAGCGAGTTCACACTGGAGAGACACAGTTCACCTGCTCTGAGTGTGGGAAAGGATTCATTCAGTCATCCAATCTGCTGAAACACCAGCAAGTTCACATTGGGGAGAGACCATTCACCTGCCCTGTATGTGGGAAAGGATTCACTGGGCCCTCTGATTTGCTAAGTCACCAGCGAATTCACACTGAGGAAAAGCTGTTCAGCTGCACTTCCTGTGGAAAGAGATTCAGGTCTTCAGCCCAGCTCAGTGTACACCAGCGAGTTCACACTGGGGAGAAGCCATTCATCTGCTCTGAGTGTGGGAATAAATTTGCTCAGTTATCTCACCTGCAGACACACCAGCGAACACACACTGGAGAGAGACCATTCACCTGCTCTGAGTGTGGGAACAAATTCACTTCTTCATCGCACCTGAGGAGACACCAGCATGTTCACACAAGGGAGAGGCCATTCACCTGCTCCGAGTGTGGGAAGGGATTCACTCAGTCTGGCAGCCTGCTGAGGCACCAACGAGTTCACAATTAACTGCAGGGATTGGATTCTGCTGTTAGTGCAGTTCAATACTGACAGTTCATAAGACCATAAGACATAGGAGCAGAATTAGGCCACTCGGCCCATCGAGTCTGCTCCGCCATTCAATCATGGCTGATTTTTTTTCTCATCCCATTCTCCTGCCTTTTCCCCATAACCCCTGATCCCTGATCTATCTCTGTCTTAAAGACACTCAATGACTGGCCTCCACAGCCGTCTGTGGCAAAGAGTTCCACAGATTCACCATTTCCTGGCTGAAGAAATTCCTCCTCATCTCTGTTTTAAAGGATTGTCCCTTTAGCCTGAGGTTGTGCCCTCTGGTTCTAGTTTTATCTGGTTTGGATTTTGTTTCGTTGATGTTAATAATCCCTGTAACTGGGCTGAAGTTTAAAATTCTAGATCTAGAGCTGATTGTGTTCTCAGGGCTGCAGCTTCCCTTTAAGAACCGCTGCCTCTGATCTTTCCCCATAACTCAGCAACTCTCATCAGAAATTAGTTTACAACAAGATTCTGAACTTTTACTTCAATCCTAAATTGATCTTTGGTACAAACTCTACAATTCAGTGCCTGAGAGGTTCTCCTGATGAACATTTCCAATTAGAAAGTGCTGATTAATCCTTGCTGAGAATTCTTACTGACCTGCACATTACACACAGTGACACCTCCATTATCCACCAGAAAGAAGGGGAATGAGAATTGATGGAGAATCGTGAGTTCCCAAATCTTACCCCTCCTGTGGGTACAGAATTTCGATTTTCAAGTTTGCTTATGACACCACCATAGTGGGTCGGATCTCAAACACTGACGGGACAGAGTACAGGAATGAGATAGAGAATCTGGTAAACTGGTGCGGCAACAATAATCTCTCCCTCAATGTGTGGAATGGACTGCCTGCAGTGATAGTGGAGTCAGCCACTTTCGGAACATTTAAGCGGTTGTTGGATAGGCACATGGAGCACACCAGGATGATAGGGAGTGGGAAAGCTTGATCTTGGTTTCAGATAAAGCTCGGCACAACATTGAGGGCTGAAGGGCCTGTTCTGTGCTATACTGTTCTATGTTCTATGTTCTAATGTCAACAAAACGAAGGAGATTGTCATCGACTTCAGGAAGCGTAAAGGAGAACATGCCCCTGTCTACATCGTAAGAAGTTTAACAACACCAGGTTAAAGTCCAACAGGTTTATTTGGTAGCAAAAGCCACACAAGCTTTCGAGGCTCTGAGCCCCTTCTTCAGGTGAGTGGGAATTCTGTTCACAAACAGAACTTATAAAGACACAGACTCAATTTACATGAATAATGGTTGGAATGCGAATACTTACAACTAATCCAGTCTTTAAGAAACAAAACAATGGGAGTGGAGAGAGCATCAAGACAGGCTAAAAAGATGTGTATTGTCTCCAGACAAGACAGCCAGTGAAACTCTGCAGGTCACCAGGCAAGACTGTTCTCTTCCTGTTGGGGAGCACTTCAGCAGTCACGGGCATTCGGCCTCTGATATTCGGGTAAGCGTTCTCCAAGGCGGCCTTCGCGACACACGACAGCGCAGAGTCGCTGAGCAGAAACTGATAGCCAAGTTCCGCACACACAAGGACGGCCTCAACCGGGATATTGGGTTTATGTCACACTATTTGTAACTCCCACAGTTGCGTGGACCTGCAGAGTTTCACTGGCTGTCTTGTCTGGAGACAATACACATCTTTTTAGCCTGTCTTGATGCTCTCTCCACTCCCATTGTTTTGTTTCTTAAAGACTGGATTAGTTGTAAGTATTCGCATTCCAACCATTATTCATGTAAATTGAGTCTGTGTCTTTATAAGTTCTGTTTGTGAACAGAATTCCCACTCACCTGAAGAAGGGGCTCAGAGCCTCGAAAGCTTGTGTGGCTTTTGCTACCAAATAAACCTGTTGGACTTTAACCTGGTGTTGTTAAACTTCTTACTGTGTTTACCCCAGTCCAACGCCGGCATCTCCACATCCTGTCTACATCAACAGAGACGAAGTAGTAAGGGTCGAGTGCTTCAAATTTTTAGGTATCCAGATTACCAACAACCTGTCCTGGTCCCCTCACACCGACACTATAGTTAAGAAAGCCCACCAGTGCCTCTACTTTCTCAGAAGACGAAGGAAATTTGGCATGTCAACTACGACTCTCACCAACTTTTACGGATGCACCAAAGAAAGCATTCTTTCTGGTTGTATCACAGCTTGGTATGGCTCCTGCTCTGCCCAAGACGCAAGAAACTACAAAAGGTCGTGAATGTCGCCCAATCCATCACGCAAACCAGCCTCCCATCCATTGACTCTGTCTACACTTCCCGCTGCCTGGGCAAAGCAGCCAGCATAAATAAGGACACCATGCACTCCAGACATACTTTCTTCCACCTTCTTTCCTCGGGGAAAAAGATACAAAAGTTTGAGGTCACACATAACTGACTCAAGAACAGCTTCTTCCCTGCTGCCATCAGACTTTTGAATGCACCTACCTCACATTAAGTTGATCCTTCTCTGCACCCTAGCTATGACTGGCCGTGATTGTAACACTACATTCTGCACTCTCGTTTCCTTCTTTATGAACAGTATGCTTGTCTGTATAGCGCACAAGAAACAATACTTTTCACTGTATACTAATACATGTGACAATAAATCAAATCAAATCAAAAAAGTATTCCCCTCAGCTCGGGAGTGCACACAAGTTCCACTCCAAGTACTAGGCTGTAAAAAAAAATCTCTGTCCGATAACCCTATAAAATCTGAAGAAATTTCTGGATTATTATAGAAGTAGCTCACTGTGTTATGAAGAAAGCTTCCACAGCAGGTTACTGGCTGACAAACACAGGACAGACCTGTTAACTCTGTTTGCAGCACAGGCCTTCAATCTCATGACCCTCATGTAATCTAACTGTCTGCGTGAAGGTTAAAACAGGCTCTCGAGAGTGAAGAGATTTTGAAGTGATCCGTACTGACTTCAGCCCAATACCCACACTCTGGCTCACAACAGTTAACCATTCAGAGGAGACTGCAGCCACCAGCTACAGAGACCAGCACTCACTCTGTATCATCCTGTTTGTCCTCTGGGACTGGTAAACCATTCTCACCTGTCAGTTTGTGGGTTTTTCCTGTTTATTTAGCTTCTGCATCACACTTAAACTGTTGTTCCTCAATGAAATACTTTAAGTCACTTCTGAGCTCAACACCCTTTTTGGGTAATCTGTGATTTGTGAAGCTAAATCTTACAAGTGGTGTTCGGAGTGGGATCAGTTTTCGTTAAACATGAATGGAGAAGTTCCTAAGTGAAGCCAGGACTATACAATGGCACTGCCTCATTACAGGGAATGACTGATAGATAGTCTAACAGAGAAAACAGACCGGGGGTGAGAGATATCCTGTGGATTGGAGAAGAGGGTGACACGGATTACGAGTATATCCTCAATAAGATTTCTAAACCGGTTCAGAAAGGACAAATTGATGAGGTCCAGAATCAGTTAGAAAATATCCACAAGGTGGATGCAAGTGAACAGAGACCTGGAGAATCTTTAAAGTTCGTGCATGAACTTATGTTTGAACCAGATGTATTTACAGCATGTCAATAATTTAGAATTGTGAAAGATGATCTGCAGGTGGGGAGGATGAATCTAAGTCAACAGTTATCACACTTACTGGAAAAGTTTTGACATTTACTCTCGATGGCAGCTTATGGATTTGTGTGGCTGATTCTGATCATTCGAGTAGCTTCAGTCTGTTATCCAGGGAATGTCATTCAGAAATTAGGAAAGCAAGCTTGGAAACAGCTTAAAATGGTGAGGTTAGTCTGAAATCAGTTGAGATGTCAATAAAGATAATCCCTCTCTTGGTGGGGACATCTTTAAGAAATCACCAATAACCTTATATAAATCTTTGGAAATGTATTGACTATTATGGGGGTCTCTCTCTCACTCCTTTTCTTATCAGGAAAGCTTTCTGGGTTGATAAACACAGGACAGTGTGGACCTGTTGTCTCTGCCAAAGACACTTCTGTAGCACAGAACCTGAAACAAGACAAACTTGATCGGCTTGGGGGGTTGTCATGACCCACATGGAAACCAACTGTCTGAGTAACGATTAAGCCAGATGTCCGAGCAAGCAATGAGCCACAAAATGACTTCATGAATATCCGATGGGAATAGGAGGGATTACCTTGATTATCTGTGCTTGACTAATGGACAATTGAATAAGTGATTGATGTAAGACCCCAAAAATAAGGTTTATGAATGGGCCTTTGAGAGGGTAAATCACATCAGACACCAAAGAACTTCTCAAAGTGATCCATCCATCCACATTTGTCCCTCTTCATTGGAGGTGTGAGAAACAGGTTTATAGATGTGGCCTAATGTACAATGAATGATGACACTTTAAAATGGAAATTCCACGCAAGTTGCTGAAATCGAGTGTCTGTTGCCATGGCTACTGAGTAGGTTTGTGAATGTGCCAAAGACTCACAAGCAGAGCGATCAGTCTCAATCACTTTTGAAAGTTACTGTTGGATCTCCACCAGTCATTCAGACAATGTGTTCCAGATCGTCATAATTCACTGAGTAAAATAATCTCTCATCTCCATCCTGGATATTTTGCTAATTATTTTAAATCCGGGTTCTGTGGTTACCAACCATCCCCACAATGGAAACAATTTCTCCCGATGGAGATGGAAAATGTTTTTTAAAAATCCACACCTCTATTAAATAATTCCTTAACCTTCTCAGCTTGAATAAGAACAATCCCAGCTGCTGCAGTCTCTCCACAGAACTAAAAGCTCTCATCCCTGATACTATTCTGGGAAATTTTCCCTGCACCCTCTCCAAGACCTTGACATCTTTCCCAAAGTGCGGTGCTCAGCATTGAACACAATATTTCAGCTGGGGATTAATCAGTGATTTATTAAGATTTACTATAATTGTCTTGCTTTTGTACTCCATGTCTCCATTAATAAACGGAGAACCTATTAGTTTTATATTTAAACAGCTTGATCAACTTGTCCTGTCACAGTAAAGCATTTGTTTACATCCACTCCCAAGTCACTGCATTCCTGCATTCTGTTTAAAATTGTCCCATTTAGTTTATTCTGCCTCTCCTCATTCTTCCTTCCAAAATCTATCATTGACTGAATCACTTTGGGATGCTCTAAGGGTGTGAAAGTTTCTGAATGAACACAAGAACTTTCTTTCTCTTTTACAGCTGATTTTGATTTTGTAGATTTTGCTCCAAAGGTTAAATAGGGATTGATATTCAAAGTTAATTATGTGACTGATCAGGAACAACTTTAGCTGGGAGTGAGTGAATTGAAATTTAAGTTAGTTTATTTGGTTGGCCAAAAAGATTTGAATCAGTGAATCGAGAGGAAAGATCCCAGACAGCGGTTCTTCAAGGTCCACTGCAGGCCTGACAGTTCAATCAGATCCACTCTCAGCTCAGGAGAGCTCAAAAACTCCACAGACTGTCCACAGGGGAGTTCTCCTGCTGCAGTGGGACCAACATTCCTGCCTTAACTAACACTACTATGGGTTAGTCGGTGTAGTAGGTAAAAAATACCTCTGAGGCTGGTATGAGTCAAAATAAAGTAGGCTTTATTCTCACAAGCTCACGGGAGCGGAAGCCAAAGTTCTCCCTGAACACAGAAAAGTGGGGATATATATACATTATGGCTCCCAGCACCAGTCACGACACAAACACTGGTCTGGTCATGAATCAAAGTCCAGTTCTCTGGCAGCTGTAGTCACGATACAGTCTGAGGTTTCCTGCTCTTCCACGGCCCTTCCTTTGAAGTTACCGGCACAATTGTAGCTGGCCCAGCGGGAGTCCTCCTTTAAATGGCCGTTATCATGCTCCACATCTTGTAATTGCCTTCCTTCCTCAAACCACAGACAAGCTTGTAGAAAAGGTAAGACTTTACAAACATTACATTGATATTTTGCTGTCTGTCTTTATAAGAATGAAGTTAAAGAATGAAACCATGAATAAATAACTTATATTCATGCCTGAAGCACTATAAACAAGGGGATTAGCCATAATGAAGGGTCATGCTTGTGATACATTCTAAGTACAAAGTTCAACCTTTTAGGTACAAAATACATTAACCCTTTCCCTTCTTCAATCGGTCTGACTGCTGTTTGTGGAATCTTACTGTGTACAAACTGACTTGAGAAACAGTAACAACTTGTATAAGTTGTTGGTGAGGCCACACCTGGAGTACTATGTACAGTTTTGGTCTCCTTATTTGAGAAAGGATATCCTGACACTGGAGGGGGTGCAGAGGAAGTTCATGAGGTTGATTCTGGAATTGAGAGGGTTGGCTTTTGGAGAAAGACTAAGTAGACTGGGACTATACTCATTGGAATTCAGAAGAATGAGGGGAGATCTTATAGAAACATATAAGATTATGAAGGGAATGGATAAGATAGAAATAAGGAGGTTGTTTCCATTGGCAGGTGAAACTAGAACTAGGGGTCATGGCCTCAAAATAAGGCAGAGCAGATTTAGGACTGAGTTGAGGAGGAACTTGTGAATCTGTGGAATTCCCTGTCCACTGAAGCAGTTGAGGCTACCTCATTGAATGTTTTCAAGGCCAGATAGATAAATGTTTGAACAGTAAATGAATTAAGGGTTATGGTCAGTGGGTGGGTAAGCGGAGCTGAGTCCACAAAAAGATCAATGATCTTATTGAATGGCGGAGCAGGCTCGAGGGGCCAGATGGCCTACACCTGCTCCTAGTTCTTATGTCTTTATAGAACATGTTTAATGTAATAAAACATCCCACTATGCTTCAGAGGAGTTTGAGAAAGAAAAAACGGAGTCACATGGGAAATATTTGGATAAATGGACAAAACCATGATTGGAGAGGCAGATTATAACAATCACTTTTAACCAGGAGAGAGTGTTGGAGAGGACAGAGAGCTTGAGGGAGCCTTTGAAAAGGAACTACCTTGTGTTTGTGATGTTAAAAGATTCAGACATTGGTATTTAACATAAAGCTGATTTATTTGACTTTTATCGAGAATATTAACATCTATAAGTAGGCTGGAGTTTATTATCAGCAGAAATAGACCCTGATCAGCAATGTTCATTCCTGACTTGATTAACCACAAAATCTAATCATTGTAGTTACTCATGAATTCGCTGGTGGGTCAGCAGGTCAGATGACTGAGTGAATCCCTTCCCACACTCGGAGCAGATGAACCGCCTCTCGCCAGAGTGAATTCGCTGGTGTCTCAGCAAGTGCGATGAGGTAGTGAATCCCTTTCCACACTTGGAGCATGTGAACGGTCTCTCCCCAGTGTGAACAAGCTGATGTGTCAGGAGGTCAGATGATCGAGTGAATCCCTTCCCACATTGGGAACAGGTGAACGGTTTCTCTTCAGTGTGGCCTCGCTGGTGTGTCAGCAGGTTGGATAACTGAGTGAATCCCTTCCCACAGTCAGAGCAGGTGAACGGCCTCTCCCCAGTGTGAACTCGCTGGTGTACAATGAGATGAGATGAATGTCTGAACCCAGTCCCACAATGAGAGCACCTGAATGGTTTCTCATCAGTGTGAACACGTTGATGGGACAACAGTTCCCTGGAACTTTTAAAACATTTCCCGCAGTCTGAACAATTAAAAGGTTTCTGGTCAGTGTGAACTTGCTGGTGAGCCAGCAGATGAGACAAATGAGGGAATTTCTTTCCACATCTGGAGCAGGTAAATGGTTTCTCCCCTGAATGACCTCGCTGGTGTGTCCGTAAGTTGGATGACTGAGTGAATTTCTTCCCACACTCACAACAGGTGAATGGTCTCTCCCCAGTGTGAACTCGCTGGTGTATCATTAGCTGGGATAAGTGACTGAATCCTTTCCCACACTCAGAGCAGCTGATTGGTCTTTCCCCAGTGTGAGCACACTGGTGAGTTTCCAGCTCAGCTGAGGATCTGAATACTGCTGCACATTCCTCACATTTCCAAGTCATCCCCCCGCTGTGACTGCATTCGTGCTTTGACAGATCAGATGATTGGTTGAAGCCTCGTCCACACACAGAACACGTGTATGGTTTCTCCCCACTGTGACGAATGCTTTCTCCTTCCATGTTCAAAGTCCAGTGATATTCAGGCTATGATATTAAGGGTGACTCCGTCAGATCCTGATGTGATGTTTTGTTTGAGACCAGACCGCAAATCGTCCCCTTCTAAAACCCTGTGAAATTGATTTAAAACAGAAAAAAGGGAGTGAGAGAGAACCCACAACAACACAAAGGCAGGTTGTCAAATTGAGCTGAATGAATCTGGTAATTTCTGGGGCCAGCAGGAGGAAATAGTCACCATGAAGCTGCTGGATTGTCATAAAAACCCAGTTGCTTCTCCACGCGGACATGGAGAGAATGTGCAAATTCCACATAAAGTCAAATAGAAATATTCAGAATGTCACAAAGACGAGTGAACTGTCCAATTAATCCCATTCACCATCACTCTGCCAATTTACCTTCTGCAAGTATTTATCCAATTCCCTTTGAAAGTCACTATCAAACCTGCTTCTAGCACCTGTCAGTTTGTGCAATTCCAGATCACATCAAATCATTGTGTAAAACAATCTCCTTATCATGCCCTAAAGTTAGGCTGTCAATTATGTTAAATCTCTGTGTCCTCTGCTTACAGACCCTCCTGCTCCTGGGAAACAGTTCCTCTCCATTGACACTATCATAAATCATTTGTCATTTTAAACATCTCTATTAAATCTCCCCATCATATTCCCTGATCTAAAAACCCACGTTTTTCCTGTCCTGAAGAATCATATGGACTCAAAATGTTAACTGTTTCTCTCTGAACAGATGCTGCAGGACCTGCCGAGGTTTTCTGCTTTTCTCCCTGATTTTCCTTCCATAATCAATCAGAAACCCTTCATGATTTTGAACATCTTGATTAAATAGGAACACACAAAACCTGAGAAAGATACAGAGGAAAGGAGAGACAGAAAGACTGAGAGAAAAATTGAGAGAGATTTTAAAAAGCAGAAAGATGAGGTTGTCAAAGATAAAAGCTGAGAAACAGGAAACAAGCAACACACAATGATATAAAATATAAGGGAGCAGGCTATCAGTTCCCGGCTATGGGGATCAGAGCGAACTCTGACTGATCCACAAACACAGCCAGTTATATCTGGGAATGGAAACTCTGAACAGAAATAATAGGCTCATTTGTAAATGTCACCGCAATGTGATCAGTGTGACTCTGCCCTGACTCTGTGGACAGATAAAGGCCGCATTGACAGATGTTCTCACCAGATTGTGGTCCCTGGATTTATTTTCTGCTCAGAAGTGAGATGTGAGGTTTGGAACCGGCAGCAGAGAAACAGGAAGTTGTGTTACCCGAGAATGAAACAGCCGGCGTCAGTTTGATGTTATCACAGTGAACAGTCTTCCTGCCTGTGAGGGTGAACTCACTCTGACAGCATCAAGAACAACCACACAGATTGCTACTGGTCTCAGCATTACATTCACCTCCATTCCCATGTTAAACAATAAATATGCATTCTCTCTACTTTCTGACAGCGAATCTTCTATCAGAAGCAGTGCAGGGGGTAATATGTTACCCCCTGCACTACTAGCTTTTGTTTTCCATGATAACCTTTGATGTGGCACCTTATCACATGTTTTCTGGAATTCAATTCAGCAGATCCACAGGTTCCCTTCTATCCACACGTTACTTCTTCAAAGAACTCCAATTGGTTAAACACAATCTCATTAAACCATGCTAACTCTTCCTGATTACCTTGAGTTTTTCCAAAGTGGCCAGCTATAACCTCTTTAATGATTGATTCTAACATCTTCCCCACAACAGATGTCTATCGAACTGGCCTAAATTTCCTGTCTTATGCCACCATCCATTCTTGAATTAGAGGGCTTATATTTGCTACTTTCCAGTCTGATGGAACTTTGGAAAATTAACACCAACAAATCTACTGTCACTATCTCATTAACCACCTTCTTAAGATGCTAGGATGAATTCCATCGTGACCCAGAGACTTGTCAGCTGCAGCTCAGTACAGCTTCCCACGTCATTGTAATTTCTCTTAGTTCCTCTCTCCCTTCCACCTCCTGATTTACGGCTAGGACTGGCTGGTTTTGTATTTTCTATAGTGAAGACAGAAGCAAAGATTTGTTTATTTCATTGGCCATTTATAGAACATAGAACATTACAGCGCAGAACAGGCCCTTCGGCCCACGATGTTGCACCGACCAGTTAAAAAAAAAACTGTGACCCTCCAACCTAAACCAATTTCTTTTCGTCCATGAACCTATCTACGGATCTCTTAAACGCCCCCAAACTAGGCGCATTTACTACTGATGCTGGCAGGGCATTCCAATCCCTCACCACCCTCTGGGTAAAGAACCTACCCCTGACATCGGTTCTATAACTACCCCCCCTCAATTTAAAGCCATGCCCCCTCGTGCTGGATTTCTCCATCAGAGGAAAAAGGCTATCACTATCCACCCTATCTAAACCTCTAATCATCTTATATGTTTCAATAAGATCCCCTCTTAGCCGCCGCCTTTCCAGCGAAAACAATCCCAAATCCCTCAGCCTCTCCTCATAGGATCTCCCCTCCATACCAGGCAACATCCTGGGAAACCTCCTCTGCACCCTCTCCAAAGCCTCCACATCCTTCCTGTAATGTGGGGACCAGAACTGCACACAGTACTCCAAGTGCGGCCGCACCAGAGTTGTGTACAGTTGCAACATAACGCTACGACTCCTAAATTCAATCCCCCTACCAATAAACGCCAAGACACCATATGCCTTCTTAACAACCTTATCTACTTGATTCCCAACTTTCAGGGATCTATGCACACATACACCTAGATCCCTCTGCTCCTCCACACTATTCAAAGTCCTCCCGTTAGCCCTATACTCAACACATCTGTTATTCCTACCAAAGTGAATTACCTCACACTTCTCCGCATTAAACTCCATCCGCCACCTCTCGGCCCAACTTTGCAACCTGTCTAAGTCTTCCTGCAAACTACGACACCCTTCCTTTATTATCTACTATTACTCCCCATTCTCATTTTCTTGAGAGCCAACACTCACCTTATTCCTCTTTTCCTTTTCGAATACCTATAGAAACTCTTGCTATTCATTTTTACATTAACAGCTAACTTCCTCTCATACTCTAATGTTTTTCTTCCAATTAACCTTTTAGTCATTCTCTACTGTTCTTTATATTCCAGCCAATCATCTGACCTGCCACTCACCTCTGTGTAGCTATATGCTTTTCCCTTAAGTTTGATGCTTTGAGGAAGAAGGAGACAGGGAGATGGAGAGCACGTCAAAAGGAACTATTTAAAAATAATAATAATTCATGGGGTGTGGACATTGCTGGCAAGGCCAGCATTTTTTGCCCAATTTTTGAGATTCCCGTCTGAGCTGTAAACCTTTGGATTAAATCCCACCATCAACAAATTATTTCCCAGCTGAATGTGAAAATTGACTCAGTCATCCCATTTACCGATAGAACAGCAGAATTACACCAGAGGAAGACCACTCAAACACTTAACGTTCGCAAAGGGATTTCCTCAGTGGTTAACACTCTATAACTTTAAAAGCTCAAAGCATTTTAACTACCCCTCTTATTGGCGAGGGATAGTTTAACTGTTCTGTCTAAGAAGGCACAAATCACTTGTTCACCCCAGCGAGTTCACATCTAAATGCAGGTGATTGTTATGTTGTCAATCACACCCAGGACAGAAATGTGCTGGAAGGCCTATGCTGCTTAGTTGCCAAATGAAT
This sequence comes from Mustelus asterias, assembly GCF_964213995.1. Classification (NCBI taxonomy): domain Eukaryota; kingdom Metazoa; phylum Chordata; class Chondrichthyes; order Carcharhiniformes; family Triakidae; genus Mustelus; species Mustelus asterias. The sequence goes on from NC_135830.1 coordinate 12,051,601, forward strand.
TGAAGTAACACATTTGAACCTTGGCCCAATGGTACCAATCATAATCAGATCGCAAATCGTATTTTCTATTGAACAATATGGGTTTGAATGGTGAGGTGATTACCCAACATTCTCTGCGGGTGAGACTGTGTCCTATCCACATTACTGCAATTATTGCGCAAGCGCAGTACCTGGCTGTGACTGGAGCATGCGCAGGCCGGGCTGTGACTGGAGCTGCGAGGAGTCGGAAAGAAACAATGGAGTGAGGTTCAGTAATGGAGCCGCTGGGTGACCGGGGAGGGATAGAAGCAGCGGAGTGGGCTGGGAGGCTTCATAAATACCTAGTGGATGCCCCAATTCAGATAACATGTTCCCGGTATCGCTTCAATCGGTACAGAACAGAGTCGGAGCTGAGCGGCTCCAGGCCCGGGTTACCGGCCGCCATCTTGACAGGAACAATGTGCAGCAGGGCGCATGCGCTATGAGCCTGGACCAGTTACCAACTCTCCCGGATTGGACTGGAGTCTCCAGGAATTTTTTATTTGTCCAGGGAATGTGGGAATTGCTGACTAGGCCAGCATTTATTGTCTATCCCTAATTGTCCTTGAACTGAGTGGTTTGCTTGGCCATCTCAGGGCATTTTAAGAGTCAACCACATTGCTCTTGATATATAGTTAGACCAGACCGGGGAAGGATGGCAGATATTTTTCCTAATTCATTCACACTGTGGGTGTCCCTGGCTGGACCAGCATTCATCACCCATTCCTATTTGTCCTTGAACTAAGTTTCAGAGGACATTTTAAGAGTCAACCACATTGCTGTAGATCTGGAGTCACATATAAGCCAGACCAGGTAAGGAGAGCAGATTTCCTTCCCTCAAAGACATTAGTGAACTAGATGGGTTTTTACAACAACGAACAATGGTTTCATGGTCATCAGCAGGCTTTTAGTTCCAGATTTTAATTATATTCAAAATTCACCATACCATAGGATCATAGAATCCCCGCAGTGCAGAAGGAAGCCATTTGGCCCACCATCCAGCCCTATCCCTGTAACCCTGTACATTTAGCATGGCTAGTCCACCTAACCGACACATCTTTGGACTGTGGGATTCAAACCTGCATCTCTGGAAAATTGTCTGGACATTAAAAAATATACTTTTTTGTAATTTTTTTGGAATATTTCTCTTCACTGGATATTAAAATATTGACAATAGATAAAAGTTGTTTGGTTGACCATCAATCGTCCTGTAACGTGATGAGTCTTTTTGCTTTCCAATTGGCCTAGGAAGGCAGTGTGGAATGGAGGTTGGAGGATGGGGCAACATAAAAGATGTGATAAAACCTCCAGGAATACATTTAATCACAGTTGGCGATTATGGAGTAGAGAATCTTGTGAATTTCTATTCTGGACAGACAGTGATGGTTTCTGTAAATTTACAGGGTGCTGGAAATGGAGAATTGACAGACGCGAAACACAAATCAAACATCACATCGTGATCTGATGGAGTCACTTGAAAAAATCAGGACCTGGATATCAGCAGCTTCTGAATGTGGAAGGTAACAGGTTTGTCGATTCTGTCTGAGAGAGAAGATTTCAGGTCTCAGTGTGACTGGAAAAGCCCTGAGATTCACAAATCCTGAAGAACTGTGCTTGGTTCTGAGCAACATACCTTAGCAAGGACAGAATGGCCTTGGAGGGAGTGTGGCACAGATTTTCCTGAGTGATATTTGAACTCCACAGGTAAAATTACAATGTGAGATTACAGGAAGTTGTTTTAGCACAGAGGAGGCCATTTGGCCCATTGAGTCCATGCCATCTGTCTAGGGCAATCCAGTCCCATTCTATCCTCATATCTTTGCAGATTTCTTTTCCTCCAATGTCTATCTAATTTCTTTTTGAAATTATTCATCATGTCCATTTCCATCCCAATCATGGGCAGCAAGTTTTGGGTCATTAGCACTCACTGTCTAAAAACACTCTTCCTCACATCTCCTGTACTAAAGAACAAAACAAAGAACAAAGAAAATTACAGCACAGGAACAGGCCCTTTGGCCCTCCAAGCCTGCACCACCTTGCTGCCTGACTGAATTAAAACCCCCTACCCTTCCAAGGACCATATCCCTCTATTCCCATCCTATTCATGTATTTGTCAAGACGCCCCTTAAAAGTCACTATCGTATCTGCTTCCACTACCTCACCCAGCAGAGAGTTCCAAGCACCCACCATCCTCTGTGTAAAAAAACTTGCCTCGTACATCTCCTTTAAAACTTGCCCGTCGCACCTTAAACCTGTGCCCCTAATAATTGACTCTTCCACCCTGGGAAAAAGCTTCTGATTATCCACTGTATCCATGCCCCTCATAATCTTGTTGACTTGTATCAGGTCTCCGTCGTTCCAGTGAGAATAAGCCAAGTTTCTCCAACCCCTCCTTATAGCTAATGCCCTCCATACCAGGCAACATCCTGGTAAATCTTTTCTGTACCCTCTCCAAAGCCTCCACATCCTTCTGGTAGTGTGGTGATGAGAATTGAACACTATATTCCAAGTGTGGCCTAACTAAGGTTCTACATAGCTGCAATATTACTTGCCAATTTTTAAACTCAATGCCCCAGCCAATGAAGACAAGCATGCCGTATGCCTTCTTGACTACCTTCTCCACCTGCATTGCCACTTTCAGTGACCTGTGTACCTGTACACCCAGATCTCTCTGCCTATCAATACTCTTCAGGGTTCTGCCATTTACTGTAAAGAAGCATTTGAGTTGATGTAACATTGAGATTCGCAAAATGTTGAGCAATCATGTAGACTTTGCTCACGTTTAATGAGAAAGATCCAACAGTGTTTCGGCCCGATTTCGAACCAGGTACCTTTCGTGTGTGAAGCGAACATGATAACACGACAGAAGCAACTGTTTACATACAAATTAGGAGCAGCAGTCGGCCACTCGGCCCCGCTCTCCCATTCAGTAAGATTGTGGCTGATCTCATTTTAATCTCAACTTCACGTTCCTGCCTACTCCCGATAACCTTCCACCTCCTTGCTTATCAAGAATCTATCCAGCTCTGCTGTAAGATATTCAAGGACTCTGCCTCAACCACCTTTGCAGGAAGAATGTTCCAAAGTCTCTCAATCCTTTGAGAAAAAAATCCTCATCTCTAATTTAGACGGGTGACCCCTTACTTTGTGGTGCCGAGTTTAAAATTCTCCCACAAGAGGAAATGTCCTTTCCACTTCCACCCTGTCAAGTCCCCTCAGGATCTTATATGGTTCAATCAAGGTTTTACCCAAAACCTTAAATCTGTCCCCCTGGTCCTTGTACGATCAGCAAATGGAATCAGATTTTCTTTATCCACCTGATCGAAACCTGTCAGAATCTTGTGTACCTGAATCAAATCTCCCCTCAACTTCCTTTACTGGAACCATTCTGGTAAATCTCCTCTGCACCTTCTCAAGGATCTTTATATCCTTCCTGAAGAGCGGTGACCAGAGCTTTATAAATATTCAGAATAACTTCCCTGTTTATATATCAATATCACACTTTATGAAGCTCGGGATCAAATTTGCTTTGCTAATTACTCTCTTAATATGTCTTGTAGAAATACAAAATCCCTCTCCTTCACCTCTTTCTCTCTCCTCCCAGAGAGGCCAGTTGTGTTTTTGTGACAATCCGGCAGTTTTCATGGTCAATGTTTCTCAGCGCCGACCCCACAAATTCCCAGATTCATTCAGATCAGTTTGACAAGCTGCCTGTGTGTTTCTGTGGGCTCTCTCTCTCTCACTCCGTCTCTCCTGTTTTAAATCAGTTTTACAGGGGGTTAGAAGGGGAGAGTTTGACAAGCTGCCTGTGTGTTTCTGTGGGCTCTCTCTCACTCACTCCGTGTCTCCTGTTTTAAATCAGTTTTACAGGGGGTTAGAAGGGGAGAGTTTGACAAGCTGCCTGTGTGTTTCTGTGGGCTCTCTCTCTCTCACTCCGTGTCTCCTGTTTTAAATCAGTTTTACAGGGTGTTAGAAGGGGAGAGTTTGACAAGCTGCCTGTGTGTTTCTGTGGGCTCTCTCTCTCTCTCACTCCATGTCTCCTGTTTTAAATCAGTTTTACAGGGTGTTAGAAGGGGAGAGTTTGACAAGCTGCCTGTGTGTTTCTGTGGGCTCTCTCTCTCTCACTCCGTCTCTCCTGTTTTAAATCAGTTTTACAGGGTGTTAGAAGGGGAGAGTTTGACAAGCTGCCTGTGTGTTTCTGTGGGCTCTCTCTCTCTCACTCCGTGTCTCCTGTTTTAAATCAGTTTTACAGGGTGTTAGAAGGGGAGAGTTTGACAACCTGCCTGTGTGTTTCTGTGGGCTCTCTCTCTCTCACTCCGTGTCTCCTGTTTTAAATCAGTTTTACAGGGTGTTAGAAGGGGAGAGTTTGCCGCTGGGAAGCTGATGGAGTCGCTCAATTTATCGTAACTTTGATATCATCAGATGTGGAACATGGAAGGAAAAAGCACATTTCACAGTGGGGAGAATCCGTACACGTGTTGTGTGTGTGGACACGGCTTCAGACAATCATCTGACCTGTGGAGACACAATCGCAGTCACACTGAGGAGAAACTGTGGAAATGTGGGGACTGTGGGAAGGGATTCATTTCCCCGTCCAAGCTGGAAATGCATTGGCGCAGTCACACTGGGGAGAGGCCATTCACCTGCCCCACATGTGGGAAGGGATTCACTCAGTCATCCTCTCTGTTCACACACCAGCGAGTTCACTCCAGCGAGAGACCATTCACCTGCTCCGAGTGTGGGAAGGGATTCACTATTTCAGCCCACCTGCTGAGTCACCAGCAAGTTCACACTGAGGAGAGACCTTTCAGGTGTCCAGACTGTGGGAAGTGCTATAAAAGTTCTGGGGAGCTGATGCGCCATCAACGTGTTCACACTGTGGGACTGGGTTTGTGCGATCATCTCAACTCTCTGTACACCAGCAAATTCACACTGGGGAGAGACCGTTCACCTGCTCTGAGTGTGGGAAGGGATGTACGACTACATCCCACCTGCTCAGACACCAGAGAGTTCACAAGTAACTACAGTGATTAAATTTTGCTGTTACTCACATTCAGGACTGAACCATCTTCATAATGTTCTGTTTATGCTGATAATAAACGCCAGCCACTTGTCGAGGCTAATATTCCGGTTAAAAAGTCAATTAAATCAGCTTTGTGTTACAAACACAGACTGTGTTGAATCTTTTTAATTTCTCTGAACATAATTCAGTTCTTATTGAATTTCTCTCCCTCCCCCCTGTCTCCTCCATCCTCACCTCTAACAACAAGTGTGAGGAGCTCATGGAGCTTCTTTGTCACTAAGATGGAGACAATCTGATCAGCTGCCTCTGCTGCTTCCCTCCCTTCCACTAGCTCACCGGCCAAACTGTCTGTAAATTTCATCCTTTCCCGAGCCCTGAACCCATCCCTTTCTCTAGTTTCTCTGTCATTTCCCCTCATGTCCTCTCAGGGCTCATCTCATCCATGAGACTCACCTCTTGCTCCATCGACCTTATTCGCACTAAATCATCCACTAAACTACTGATCTCCAACTTCCCTTTGGTCATTGACTTGGTGCCAGTACAGAGCGAGACTGCGGATAGTTGGGAACCTGTCTCGGGGGCAGGGAATTCATATGGTGTTCGTGGAAGTGGAAATGACTAGGGTTGGGAAGCATTTTCCGATCAGGGCCAGTGTGATCTCCTGGACTTGTTTCGATCGCCTCAGGGGGTCGGAGAGGAATTTCCCAGATTTTTTTTCCGCATATTGGCCCTGGGGTTTTCACTCTGGGTTTTCGCCTCTCCCTGGAGATCACATGGTCTGAAATGGCGGGGTGGGGGTGAGTTAATAGGTTGTGATGAACAAAGCATCGTAGCTGTGAGGGACAGCTCGGTGGATAGGATATTAGTATGTAGATAGGCTGGAAAATTGGGCGGGGATCCTGGATTCAGGATTCAATCCTGGACCGGGGAGCGGCGCGGGCTTGGAGGGCCGAAGGGCCTGTTCCTGTGCTGTATTGTTCTTTGTTCTTTGACTATATTAAGTTTTCACTCTTCAGGTACTGATTCTCTGTCCTTCTGCTTCTCAGAAAACAAACTCTTGACCCCACCATCCTTACAATCTATTCCCCCATCTCCAGCCTCCCTTTCCCCTCCAAACTCCCTGAACGTGCTGTCACCTCCAAAATCCCTGTCCATCCTTCCCAGAATGCCTTGTTTGAATCCCTCCACAACACTGAAACACGAGAGACAAACAGAATCTTACCTGGAGAGAAAGACAGACAATCAGAGAGCTGAGGTCTAGTACGGATATGATCATAAAACCAGGAGACAAGGATAGCAACACCGTCATTCTGGACAGACAACAATACTTGTTGGAAGCAGACAGACAATTAACGTGGATCATTACACCAAGCCCCCTAGACCCATATACCAGAGACAGGAAGGAGAATTGGAGACAGGCTGGAAGAACTCAGTCACATTAACCAAAAACAGATGGAACATCTGGGAGGATAACAGCCAAAACCAGGGAATTCCAGCTGCTCTCAAAAATACACAAACACCCAAACAACATGGACAGAACCAGGAGAAACACCTCCAGACAGACCCATCCACTTAGACTGTGGGAGCCTGGTAGTGGATAGATCAGAATACTTTCCAGATGGTATGAAGTTCAATACAGTGGATATCCAAAGAGACTTGGGGGGTTCAGATCACCCATCTTTAAAATGCCACAAACAGGTTGAGAAAATAATCAAGAAGGCTAATGGAAAGCTGGTCTTTATATTGAGAGAACTGGAGGACAGAAGTTATTCTGCAGCTATACAAAACACTGGTTGGACCCTATTTGGAGCACGTGAGCAGATCTGTGCGCCACACCTCAGGGAGGATATGTTGGTCTTGGAGGGAGTGCAGCGCAGGTTTGCAGGAATGATACCTGGGCTTCAGGGGTTTAATTATGAGGCGAGATTATACAAATTGGACCTGTTTTCTCGAGAATTTAGAAGGTTAAGGGGTGATCTGATCAAAGTCTTCAAGGTATAAACAGGAAAAGACAGGGTAGATGAAGATAAATTATTTCCACTGGTTGGAGATTCTCGAGCCAGGAGGCAGTCTAAAGATTAGGGCCATACTGTTCAGGAGGGATGTTGGGAAGCACTTCCACACAGAAAGGGTGGTAGAGGTTTGTAACTCTCTTCCATAAAAGGCCGTTGATGCTCGGTCAGTTGCTATCTTTAAATCTTGAGATAGATACATTGTTTGTTAAGCAAAGGTATTAAGGGATATGGGTGAAAGGCAAGTATATGGAGTTAGGCCACTGAACAGCCACGATCTCATTGAATGGCGGAATGAGCTCGAGGGGCTGAATGGCCGTCTTCTGTTCCCATGTTTGTTTGTAGGGAGTTTCGACCCACACCAAGGGAGAAATGGAAGAATTTATAAAAGCCTCGATCCCTCTGTTAAACTTAAAGCCACATCAGATGAAGATGAAGCCGATTTGTCAGACACTGCCTGATTAAACTAACACAAGGAAACAACAGGCAGCAGTTAGCAAAGGGTTCTTCAAACCAAAACAGAGAGAGACAGACACCCGACACTAACACACACCAACATACCAACACACACACACCGACACATAAACTGACATATACAAAGACACGCACACACACACACACACACACACACACAGTGCACCCATTTACTTATAGTTGAATCCATAATTTGATTGCCACATCTGGGACTGAGGAAAAACAACATTGAATTCAAGGAAATTGTATGACATGTAAACACATGAAACATGAATCTGGCTCTGAAACAGACAATATAAACTGTATCATAGAATCTACAGTGCAGAAAGAGGCCATTCGGCCCATCGAGCCTGCACCGACCACAATCCCACCCAGGCCCGATTCCTGTAACCCCACATATTTACCCTCCTAATTCCCCCGACATTAAAGGGAAATTCATCATGGCTAATCAAACCATCCCACACATCTTTGGAGTGTGGGAGGAAACTGGAGCACCCGGAGGAAACCCACACAGACAGGAGAGAATGTGCAAACTCCACACAGACAGTTACCCGAGGTTGGAATCAAACCCGGGTCCCTGGAGCTGAGAGGCAGCAGTGCTCACCACTGTGCCACCATGGCCGTACTGGCATCTTTTTCCAATTCTTCATCCTGGTTCCACCACCCCCGGAACTCCACACATAAACACAGCAAGATCCCAATTTCTCTGTGCATTCTCAGCAACAAAACCAAGATCCCAACCTCCACCCTGAATCCGAACCCAAGCTTACACCTCACCCTAACTAACACCTCACCCTAATACCTCACCCTAATCCGAACCCTGGATGTGCTTCCAAACAGTACATTGGATTTGTCGTTAGTTAAAAAGGAAATTTTGACAAACCCCATGTGTACACCTTTAGTGAATTACAATTTCTCCATCATCCCTGTCCCTACCTTTCTGAGTCTCTGTGAAGGGTATCGGTATATTTTACTTACTTTAATCTGTTAACAGGTAAATACCAGTTGTTGTTGCATCAGAAAACTCAGGAATGTCACATAAACACTTGGAAACTTCAGACCAAAGACATGTTCAGACTGGAAGTGTCACTTACAGTCAGGAACAGTTTTACACCAATCTCTGATTTGACGGCATGTTTTGAAAGCAATCACCATCGGATCTTCATAAAATGTCAAGAAATGTATTGAATATTATTAGAAACAGCTTGCTCTCTTATGAAGAGAGCTTCCACAGCAGCTCGCTGGGCAACAAACACAGGATAGGTCTGTTCTCTCTACTCAGGACATGTCTCTGTCACAAACCCTGAAACAAGACATTTCTAAACTGGGATGAGTAGGTTAGAGGGATTAGCAGGTTACATATGTGGGGTTATGGGAATAGGGCCGAGGTGGGATTGTTGTTGGTGCAGACTCGATGGACGAATAACCTCCTTCAGCACTGTAGGGATTCTATGAAATACATTGGGAGAATTGCTATTTTAATGGGTATTTTCACAAATGCTATAAAATGATTTTTCAACACAAATTAATATTTTCTTCAACAGATCATTAATAAATAAAAAGTATTTAATAAAACAACCACCCAGTGTGGGGTTCAGGATTCTAACCCAGGGTTTCTGAGCTCCAGGAACCACTAACTGAACCAACCGGGAATGGTCTCCACAAAACTTCCCCAACTCCCTCCCGGGAAAAAGCTGCAAACCCGGGAGCTGCAGCTTTTTACTGGGGGTGTTGGGGCCTCCAGCGGGTGTTTGTGAATCCTCCCCGCCCACCTCCCAGGGTTTCCTTCCTTCCCAGAGATCAGAGTCCTCATTGATTTGAGGCCAAAGTGTAACCTCTTATTTATTGTCCCCCTCCCCCATCCTCTGATGTGAACCATCCTCCAGTGGCTGAGCCAGGATGGGGCCGTTAACCTGGGCCTGTTCCCGGGAGGGAGGGAGGGAGAAGCCCCGCAGCTGCAAACCAGGGAGCTGACAATGATTCTGAAGGGTTTGCGGATCCACAAAGTGTTTCCAAATCCTCCCAGCCACCGCCTAACGCTGACTCCGCTTCTCCGGGACAAACAAGCGCCAAGGACAGCAATGACACTGCGCATGCTCCACGTCACAATGCCCGGGCATTGATTGACGTTAGCTCTGGACCAATAGGAAGAGGGGGCGGGGCTGGAGGACCGAACGGGAGCGGCTGGTCCTCCAACCAATCGGAGTGGATGAGGGGCGGGACCTGAAGCATGCGCAGTGCGGGTAATGGCGACGGACGGGCGGTTTTAACTCGGAAGCGAGATCAATACGAGGTAGAGGGCGGCGTGCGGGGAATTATAAATGTGGCGGGTGGGTGGAGAGACTTTGTAAACATGTTGTTCAAACTCAAACCCCGGAAATGAACTTCCCGGTCCCCCCCTTTGTACCCAATGGAGCGGCAGCTTGTAGTGTTAGACCCGGGCTGACTGCCGCCATTGAGGCTGCATGTGGGAGGCCGGCAGGGATTGTGATCGGAGAGTGAAGCCCTGACGTCACAATGGAATGGGTGAGAGTGTGACGTCACAATGGAATGGGTGAGAGTGTGACGTCACAATGGAATGGGTGAGGGTTCCAGATGAGCTGAGACTGGGCTGGAGTCGGGCGATGGCACTGACATGTGGCCCGGTGGCACAGTGGTTAGTGCAGCTGCCTAACAGCGCCAGGGACCCGGGTTCAATTCCAGCCTCGGGTCGCTGTCTGTGCAGAGTTTCTACATTCTCCCCGTGTCTGTGTGGGTTTCCTCCGGGTGTTCCGGTTTCCTTCCACAGTCCAAAGGGCCCTGGCAGATATATTTAAAATGTTGGTATCCACGGGTGAGGTGCCGGATGATTGGAGGATAGCTCATGTTGTTCCGTTGTTTAAAAAGGCTCAAAAAGTAATGCGGGAAATTATAGGCCGGTAACTTTGATGTCAGTAGCAGATAAATTATTGGAAGGAGTACTAAGAGATAGGATCTACAAATAGTTGGATAGACAGTGACCTATTAGGGAGAGTCCAGCTTTGTGCGTGGTCGATCATGTTTTACCAATCTATTCGAGTTTTTCGAGGAGGTTACCAGGAAAGTGGATGAAGAGAAGGCAGTGGATGTTGTCTACATGGACTTCAGTAACGCCTTTGACAAGGTCCCACATGGGAGGTTAGTTTGGATGGTTCAGTCGCTGGGTATACATGGAGAGGTAGTAAATTGGATGAGACATTGGCTCAATGGACGAAGCCAGAGAGTGGTAGTGGAGGATTGCTTCTCTGATTGGAGGCCTGTGATGAGTGGTGTGCCACATGGATCAATGCTGGATCCATTGTTGTTTGTCATCTATGTCAATGATCTGGATGATTAATGTGGTAAATTGGATCAGCAAATTTGTTGTTGATACAAAGATTGGAGGTGTAGTGTTTAGTGAGGAAGGTTTTCAAAGCTTGCAGAGGGATTTGGACCAGCTAGAAAAATGGGCTGAAAAATGGCAGATGGAGTTTAATGCAGACAAGTGTGAGGTATTGCACTTTGGAAGGACAAACCAAAGTAGAACGTACAGGGTGAATGGTAGGACACTGAAGAGTGCAGTAGAACAGAGGGATCTGGGAATACAGATATATAATTCCCTAAAAGTGGCGTCACAGGTAGATAGGGTTGTAAAGAATTCTTTTGGTACATTGGCCTTTATAAATTAAAGTATTGAGTAGAAGAGATGGAATGTTATGATGAGGTTGTATAAGACATTGGTGAGGCTGAATTTAGAGTATTGTGTGCAGTTTTGGTCACCAATTACAGGAAGGATATTAATAAGGTTGAAAGAGTGCAGAGAAGGTTTACAAGGATGTTGCCGGGACTTGAGAAACTGAGTTACAGAGAAAGGTTGAATAGGTTAGGACTTTATTCCCTGGAGCGTAGAAGAATGAGGGGAGATTTGATAGAGGTGTATAAAATTATGATGGGTATAGATAGAGTGAATGCAAGCAGGCTTTTTCCACTGAGGCTAGGGGAGAAAAAAACTAGAGGACATGGGTTGAGGGTGAAGGGGGAAAAGTTTAAAGGGAATATTAGGGGGACTTCTTCACGCAGAGAGTGGTGGGAATGTGGAATGAGCTGCCAGATGAAGTGGTGAATGCGGGCTCACTTTTAACATTTAAGAAAAACTTGGACAGGTACATGGATGAGAGGGGTGTGGAGGGATATGGTCCAGGTGCGGGTCAGTGGGACGAGGCAGAAAAATGGTTCGGCACAGCCAAGAAGGGCCAAAAGGCCTGTTTCTGTGCTGTAATGTTCTATGGTTCTATGTGCCGGTTAGACGGATTGGCCATGATAAATTGCCACTTGCTATCAGGGGGTTAACAGGGAAATATGTGGATAGGGCCTGGATGGGATTGTTGTCGGTGCAGGCTTGATGGGCTGAATGGCCTCCTTCTACACTGTATTTTATTATTCATTATTATTAATTAATTACTATTAATGCTTCTATGAATGAAGGTGGTCTTGATGATGATGTGGACGTTTGGCTGGAAGCTCATCTTGGGATGAACTATTTCACCCTGGTTGTGAACAGCCTGGTTCAGCCTCAGACAGTTGCCAGGAGGAGAGATAAAGTTGTTGGTGAGGGAGTGGAGTTTGTAGTGGGGACTGAACACAATGGGTTCAGTCTTCCCAGTATTTATATGAAATAAATTTCTGTTCTTTCAGTACTGGATGTCAGACAAGTCAGGATGGTGTGTGAGTTGGAGAGGAACTTGGAGCTGATGGTGTTCACAGGGTTTGGAAATTTTGTCAAAGTTCTTGTTGAGTTGCAGATGTATAAAATCTCTCTCCTCACCTCCGGCCTCTCCTACTTCTCTCTGTTTCCACTCAGAGTGTGGAGATGCCGGCGTTGGACTGGGGTAAGCACAGTAAGTAATCTCACAACACCAGGTTAAAATCCAACAGGTTAATTTGTTAGCATAAGCCACTAGCTTTCGGAGCGCTGCCCCTTCATCAGGGGAGTGGGAGTTCTGTTCACAAACAGGGCATATAAAGACACAAACTCAATTTACAAGATAATGGTTGCAATGCGAGTCTTTACAGGTAATCAAGTCTTAAAGGTACAGACAATGTGAGTGGAGAGAGGGTTAAGCACAGGTTAAAGAGATGTGTATTGTCTCCAGCCAGGACAGTTAGTGAGATTTTGCAAGCCTAGGCAAGTTGTGGGGGTTACAGGTAGTGTGTCATGAACTCAAGATCCCGGTTGAGGCCGTCCTCATGTGTGATTGACAGATCCATGCTCACTGCTTCTGCCCTGGATGCAGAGAGCTGAAAATTTCCATGCAGGCTGCCAGACAGATAAATGTCTACATTACTGGAGTAGAAACGTGTGGAATATACAGACTGGATTCACTTCCTTTCCCTTCAGTTGCTGCAAGTCCCCAATTTCCCCCAGAATGAGAAAAGAAATGGAAAGGGGGAAACATTGATTTCCTCCCAGGTGTGGCCCAGAGGAGGAAGTTTCACTCTGAAGCTCATTGGTCAACTTCCACATTGTGATGTCACAATGGAGCCCTGCCTGAATCAGCCAATAGGAATCTCTCTGCTCCGCGGTGACGTCTCCGGGTTCCAATCGCAGGCCCGGGTGCGCGGACCCAGGAGCCCCGCCCCCACCCATTGTTCCCCTCCCCCTACACCACATCGAGCCAAGGTTTCCAGGCAACCGGCTGACGGCTCTGGACAGAGCGAGAAGCCGCTTGGTGAGCTCCCCCTCCCCCCGGACCAGGACTGCGTATGTGCGGGGGAGAGGGGAAGCTGCACATGTGCTGGGGAGAGCCCACCCTCTGATCTTCATACTGAGGTGTTGACCAATATCTTTAACTTCTTAACCAACTATCTACCACTGTTTGTTGATTGGCCAGACCTCCTGTTCACAGATTCGGGTATCTCAGCCGCTGAACACCAGCGGTGCTGGAATAAGATCAATTCTAACTCATTCTGAGTAAATATTCTCACCAGGTCCTCTGTTGGGGCCCTGCTAAGCAGCTTTAATGGTCCGTGATTGCAGAAACTGAGCAGTCACAGGAATGTGGTCAAGATAGTCCAGTCCCATAATGCCTCACATTCAACCTGCAGTCCTTCAATTATAACAGAATATGTGGCTGTATGTAGCTGCCTCAGACATGGTCAACCCCAACACTGCCTTCTTGAACTGCTGCAATGCCTGAGGTGTAAGTACACCATAAGAAGTCTCACAACACCAGGTTAAAGTCCAACAGGTTTATTTGGTAGCAAACGCCACTAGCTTTCGGAGCGCTGTTCCTTCGTCAGGTGAGTGGGAGTTCTGATCATAAAAAATCCTGTTTTGTGAACAAAACTCCCACTCACCTGACGAAGGAGCAGCGCTCCGAAAGCAAGTGGCGTTTGCTACCAAATAAACCTGTTGGACTTTAACTTGATGTTGTGAGACTTCTTACTGTGTTTACCCCAGTCGAACGCCAGCATCTCCACATCGTGTAAGTACATCCACAGTGATATTAGGGAAAGATTTCCAGCTACACATTCCAGACTTTCACTGGACTGAAGGTGGATTCCAGATTGATATATTCCATTCAACCACTCCCAAGGTGAGTTATTCCAATTCCTTTATTGTCCAGGACAATATATTCACAATAGCTTTAAAACAGAATTTAAACATTCCCATTTGATTTCAGGTATTAACATATTCTGTTAGTTTGTTCTTTATTGTCGATGGGGCAATTTGGATGGGGCACTTTTTGTGCAGTGTGTGCAGGAGGGTTTCCTGACACAATATGTGGATAGGCCGACAAGGGGTGAGGCCACATTGGATTTGGTACTGGGAAATGAACCGGGCCAAGTGTTAGATTTGGTTGTGGGAGAGAACTTTGGAGATAGTGACCACAATTCGGTGTCTTTTGTTATTGCAATGGAGAGGGATAGGGCCGGACGGCAGGGCAAGGCTTACAATTGGGGGAGAGGTAATTATGATGCGATTAGGCAAGAATTAGGGGGCATAAGATGGGAACAGAAACTGTCAGGGAAAGGCACTGATGAAAAGTGGAACTTTTTCAAGGAACAAATACTGGGTGTCCTTGATAGGTATGTCCCTGTCAGGCAGGGAGGAAATGGCCGAGTGAGGGAACCGTCGTTCACAAAAGAGGTGGAATGTCTTGTGAAAAGGAAGAGGGAAGCTTATGTAGGGATGAGGAAACAAGGTTCAGATGGCTCGACTGAGGGTTACAAGTTAGCAAGGAATGAGCTGAAAAAGGGGCTGAGGAGAGCTAGGAGGGGACATGAGAAGTCCTTGGCGGGTCGGATCAAGGAAAACCCCAAGGCTTTTTACTCTTATGTGAGGAATAAAAGAATGACCAGGGTGAGGTTAGGGCCGGTCAAGGACAGTGGTGGGAACTTGTGTATGGAATCAGTAGAGATAGGCGAGGTGATGAATGAATACTTTTCTTCAGTGTTCACCAAGGAGAGGGGCCATGTTTTTCAGGAAGAGAAGGTGTTACAGGCTAATAGGCTGGAGGAAATAGATGTTCGGAGGGAGGATGTATTGGCAGTTTTGAATAAACTGAAGGTCGATAAGTCCCCTGGGCCTGATGAAATGTATCCTAGGATTCTTTGGGAGGCGAGGGATGAGATTGCAGAGCCTTTGGCTTTGATCTTTGGGTCCTCGCTGTCCACGGGGATGGTGCCAGAGGACTGGAGAGTGGCAAATGTTGTTCCTCTGTTTAAGAAAGGGAATAGAAATGACCCTGGTAATTATAGACCGGTTAGTCTGACTTCGGTGGTTGGTAAATTGATGGAAAGATGCGGATTAATCCGGGATAGTCAGCACGGATTTGTGAAGGGCAAATCGTGCCTCACAAATTTGATAGAATTTTTTGAGGAGGTAACTAAGTGTGTTGATGAAGGTAGGGCGGTTGATGTCATATACATGGATTTTAGTAAGGCGTTTGATAAGGTCCCCCATGGTCGGCTTATGATGAAAGTAAGGAGGTGTGGGATAGAGGGAAAGTTGGCCGATTGGATAGGTAACTGGCTGTCTGATCGAAGACAGAGGGTGGTGGTGGATGGAAAATTTTCGGACTGGAGGCAGGTTGCTAGCGGAGTGCCGCAGGGATCGGTGCTTGGTCCTCTGCTCTTTGTGATTTTTATTAATGACTTGGAGGAGGGGGCTGAAGGGTGGATCAGTAAATTTGCTGATGACACCAAGATTGGTGGAGTAGTGGATGAGGTGGAGGGGTGTTGTAGGCTGCAAAGAGACATAGATAGGATGCAAAGCTGGGCTGAAAAATGGCAAATGGAGTTCAACCCTGATAAATGTGAGGTGATTCATTTTGGTAGGACTAATTTAAATGTGGCTTGCAGGGTCAAAGGTAGGGTTCTGAAGACTGTGGAGGAACAGAGAGATCTTGGGGTCCATATCCACAGATCTCTAAAGGTTGCCACTCAAGTGGATAGAGCTGTGAAGAAGGCATATAGTGTGTTAGCTTTTATTAACAGGGGGTTGGAGTTTAAGAGCCGTGGGGTTATGCTGCAACTGTACAGGACCTTGGTGAGACCGCATTTGGAATATTGCGTGCAGTTCTGGTCACCTCACTATAAGAAGGATGTGGAAGCGCTGGAAAGAGTGCAGAGGAGATTTACCAGGATGCTGCCTGGTTTGGAGTGTCGGTCTTATGAGGAAAGGTTGAGGGAGCTGGGGCTGTTCTCTCTGGAGCGGAGGAGATTGAGGGGAGACTTAATAGAGGTTTATAAAATGATGAAGGGGATAGATCGAGTGAACGTTCAAAGACTATTTCCTCGGGTGGATGGAGCTATTACGAGGGGGCATAACTATAGGGTTCATGGTGGGAGATATAGGAAGGATATCAGAGGTAGGTGTTTTACGCAGAGAGTGGTTGGGGTGTGGAATGGACTGCCTGCAGTGATAGTGGAGTCAGACACTTTAGGAACATTTAAGCGGTTATTGGATAGGCACATGGAGCACACCAGGATGATAGGGAGTGGGATAGCTTGATCTTGGTTTCAGATGAAGGTCGGCACAACATCGTGGGCCGAAGGGCCTGTTCTGTGCTGTACTGTTCTATGTTCTATGTTCTATGTTCTATGTCAGGCTGGGGTTGGTCCTCTTGGAGCAAAGGAGGTTGAGGGGAGATTTGATAGAGGTGGACAAGATTCTGACAGGTTTAGATAAGGTGGACAAAGAAAAGCTGTTCCCATTAGCTGATGAGACAAGGATGAGGGGGACACAGGTTTAAGGTTTGGGTCAGAGATGCAGGGGCGGATGTGAGGAAGAATATTTTGATGCAGTGAATGGTAATGACGTGGAACTCGCTGCCTACGAGGGTGGAGGAAGTGGAGACAATAAACAATTACAAAGGAAATTGGATGAGCATTTGGGAAGTTTCAAACAGAAATAGTAACTCTTAACTTCCTCACACCCTGTCACTCTGTGATCCGTGTGAAATTTGAAACCAGGTATTCGCAACAAGACTCAAAGAGCATCAGCCCACTGGAGGCAAAGTCATGAGACCGGTCAGTCCAGCAGAAAGAAACCCTCCGACCCTCCCCATTGACCAACTGTGAGAATGAACAAAATGTCCTGATGTAATTGAGAGCAGAAACAATAACAGCAGAATCCAACCCCTGTGAACTTGTTGGTGCCTCAGCAGCTGTGATGAAATTCTGAACCCTTTTTATACACTCAGCAGGTGAACGGTTTCTCCCCAGTGTAACCTCACTGATGTCTCAACAGGTGGGATCACTGAGTGAATTCCTTCCCACACTGAGAGCAGGTGAATGGCCTCTCCCCAGTGTGAACTCGCTGGTGTCTCAGCAGGCATGATGACTGAGTGAATCTCTTCCCACACTGAGAGCAGGTGAATGGCCTCTCCCCAGTGTGAACTCGCTGGTGTCTCTGCAAGGCGGATGACACAGTGAATCCCTTTCCACACTGAGAGCAGGTGAATGGCCTCTCCCCAGTGTGAACTCGCTGGTGTGTCTGCAGGTCAGATGACCGAGTGAATCCCTTCCCACACTGAGAGCAGATGAATGGCCTCTCCCCAGTGTGAATTCGCTGGTGTGTCCATAGATTGGATAACTGGTTGAATCCCTTCCCACACTGAGGGCAGGTGAACGGCCTCTCCCCAGTGTGAATTCGCTGGTGTCTCTGCAAAGTGGATGACACAGTGAATCCCTTTCCACACTGAGAGCAGGTGAACGGTCTCTCGCCAGTGTGAATTCGCTTGTGTGACTGCAGGTGGGGGAACCGAATGAATCCCTCCCCACATTGAGAGCAAATGAATGGCCTCTCCCCAGTGTGGTGCGCCGATGAGCATCCAGCCGACATGGGGCTCTGTATCTCTTCCCACAGTCCCCACATTTCCATGGTTTCTCCATGGTGCAGGTGTCCTTGCCTCTGCCTTGGGTGGACAATCAGCTGAAGCCTCATCCACACACACAACACGTGTACAGTGTCTCACCGCTGTGAATGGTGTGATATTTATTCAGGCTGTGTAACTGGTTAAAGCTCTTCAGTCAGTGCACTGGAACACTCTCACTTGAATGTGGAAGTGTGTTGGTGCTTTTTCAGTCAGATTGATGTTTGAAATCTTTTCAAATCTTCCAGATTCAATGGCCGATGATATTCAGGTCCCAAGGAATATGTCTCTGTCAGATCTAGACGTGACGTTCGAGATTTTAGCCTGTGATTCCTCTTTCAATATCCTGTAAAACAAGTTGACACAAGTCATCAGTGTCAGTACAGGATCGAAATTCAGAACAGACAATTCCAGTTTCTATGAAACATTCTTTCTCTCTCAATCCCCAAAAGCTGTAAATCTCCATCCCACACACTCTCCCTCCATTCTCACTCTGCTGTATCTAATATTCACCCTCCCAATTCTCCTGAAGGTGCTGATTGAGGCTGATTGACAGATCCATGCTCACTGCTTCCTGTCCTGGACACCGAGAGCTGAAAATCTCCATGCAGGCTGCCAGACAGATATATGCCCATATGACTGGACTGAAAATGTGAGGAATATACACACTGAATTCACTTCATTCCCTTCAGTTGCTGCAAGTCCCCAATTTCCCCCAGAATGAGAAAAGAAATGGAAAGGGGGAAACATTGATTTCCTCCCAGATGTTGCCCAGAGGAGGGAGTTTCACTCTGAAGCTCATTGGACAACTTCTGCATTGTGACGTCACGATAGAGCCCTGCCTGAATCAGCCAGTAGGAATCTCGCTGCTCTCCGGTGACGTCACTGCGGTTCCAATGCGCAGGCCCGGCCGTTCCTACCCATTTTTCCCCTCCCCCTCCTCCAGCCAAGGTTTCCAGGCAACCGGCTGACAGCTCCGGCCAGAGCGAGAAGCCGCTCGGTGATCTCCTCCCGCCGGCCCGGACTGCGCATGTTCAAGGGAGAGGGAAGCTGCGCATGTGCGGGGGAGGTGCCCACCCGCTGAGACATACTGAGATTTTGACCAATGGGAAGAGTTGGAAGACCGCAAGGAGTCTGGTCCTCCAGCCAATCAGAGCTCCCCATTGTCTGAATGCGGAAGTTGGTTGGCCAATGAGCTTCAGACCAAACCTCCTCCTCTCAGCAACACCTGTGAGCAAATCCAAAGGTGTTCTGTCAGTATATTAAGAGCAGGAGGTATCGCTTCTCGGCCTTTTGGCTAAGATCCAGTGTTGCTGTGCTTGGTTGAAGTCATTTGGTTACATTTTAGCTTCAATTGAAGCAGTTTTTAAAAGCGGCATCTCGGAATGCACAATGAATAGTCAGATCCTCGGAGGTACAGAGGATCAGCGGGACCTTGGTGCGTATGATCATAGATCTCTGAAGACAGTAGGACAGCGACATAAGGTGGTTCAGAAGGCACGTGGCATACTTGCCTTTATTAACCGAGGCATTGACTATAAGGGCAGGGAGGTTATGATGGAGCTGTATAAAACACTGGTGAGGCCACAGCTGGAGTACTGTGTGCAGTTCTGGTTGCCACACTATAGGAAGGATGTAATTGCACTGTAGAAGGTGCAGAGGAAATTCCCCAGGGTGTTGCCTGGGCTGGAGTGTTTCAGCTATCAAGAGAAACTGGATAGGCTGGCGTTGTTTTTCTTGGAGCAGAGAAGGGTGAGAGGGACCTTATTGAGGTGTATAAAATTCTGAGGGGCACAGATGGAGGGGGACAGGAAGGAACTTTTCTCTTTAGTAGAGGGGGCAATAACCAAAGGCATGGATTTAAGTTCAGGGGCAGGAGGTTTCTTGAAGATGTGAGGAAAATCCTTTTCACTCAGACGGTGGTGGGAATCTGGAACTCACTGCCTGAAACATTTAAGAAGTATTTAGATGAGCTCTTGAAATGCCATAGCATACAAGGTTACGCACCAAGAGTGGAAAATGGGATTAGAATAGAAAGGTGTTTGATGGTCGGCGCAAACACGATAGGCTGAAGAGCCTCTTTCCATGCTGTCAAACTCTATGACCACCCTCACAGGCAGCAAGTTCAAGACTATCATCAATCACAACCCCCTGTATCTTCACTAACTGAAACAATCCATTTAAAACATTCTTAGTCGAGGAAAGTAGCCATATTTCTGTTATTCTCCTGCATGGAGATTTCCAACTCTCTGTGTCCAGGACAGGAAGCCGTGAGCATGGATCTGTCAATCAGCCTCAATCAGCACCTTCAGGAGAATTGGGAGGGTGAATATTAGATACAGCAGAGTGAGAATGGAGGGAGAGTGTGTGGGATGGAGATTTACAGTTTTGGGGAATGAGAGAGGAAAGAATGTTCTATAGAAACTAGAATTGTCTGTTCTGAATTTCTATGCTGTACTGACAATGGTGAATTTTTCAAACTCGTTTTACAGGATATCAGAAGGTGAGGATTTACAGACAAAAACTCAAAACAAACATCACGTCAGCATTCAATTTATCGGGACCTGAATATCACTGACCTTTGATTCTAGAAGGTGAAATGTTTCTCTGTTCTGTCTGCTTCAGAAGATTCTCAACATCAGTGTGACTGGAAAAGCACCGAGACTCACACACCCGAGTGAGAGTGTTCCAGTGCACTGAGTGTGGAAAGAGCTTTAACCAGTTACACAGCCTGAAAATACATCGCAGCATTCACAGCGGGGAGAGACTGTACCCGTGTTCTGTGTGAGATTTAACTGATTGTTTAACCTGGAGAGTCACAAGGACACCCGAACCATGGAGAAACCGTGGAAATGTGGGGACTGTGGGAAGGGATACAATGCCCCATCAGAGCTGGAAACTCATCGACGCAGTCACACTGGAGAGAGACCGTTCAGCTGCTCTGATTGTGGGAAGGGATTCACTCAGTCATCCCACCTGCAGAGACACCAGCGTGTTCACACTGGGGAGAGGCCATTCACCTGCTCTCAGTGTGGGAAGGGATTCACTCGGTCCTCCCACCTGCTGAGTCACAAAGTCACTCACACCAATGAGAGACCCTTTAAATGTACTGACTGTGGGAGTGGATTTAAAAGTTCTCGAGAACTGAAGTCTCACCAGCGCATTCACACTGAGGAGAGACCGTTCAGCTGCTCTCACTGCACAAAGATGTTTAGAACGACATTCCACCTGCGGAAACACCAGCGAGTTCACACTGGGGAGAGGCCGTTCACCTGCTCTGTGTGTGGGAACGGGTTCACTCAGTTATCCATCCTGCTGAGACACAATCTCATTCACACCAATGAGAGACCCTTTAAATGTTCTGACTGTGGGAGCGGATTCAAAAGCTCAGTGGATCTGGTGTCCCACCAGCGCATTCACACTGAGGAGCGACCGTTCAGCTGCTCTCACTGCACAATGAGATTTAAATGGTCATCTGCACTGCGGATACACCAGCGAGTTCACACTGGGGAGCGGCCGTTCGCCTGCTCTGTGTGTGGGAAGGGATTGACTCGGTTATCCAACCTGCAGAAACACCAACAGATTCACAAATGATTACCGAGTTGGTTTCTGCTGTTAATCACATCCAGGACTGAACCACGTTCATTCTGACAGTTGGTGAAGTGGAAGGTTGAAGGGTTCTCTTTCTGTTGGACTGGCTGGTTTCACCCCTCTGCTTCCAATGAGCTGATGCTCTTTGAGCCTGGGAGAGCACATTTCCAATGAAATAAGAACACAGAAAATTACATCACAAGAAGAGGCCCTCCAAGCCTGCACTGATCATGCTGCCTGACTTAACTAAAACCCCCTACCCTTCCAGGGACCATATTCCCCTATTCCCATCCTATTCATGTATTTGTCTAGATGCCCCTTAAAAGTCACTACTGTATCCGCTTCCACTACCACCCCCGGCAGCGAGTTCCAGGCACCCACCACCCTCTGTGTACAAAATCTGCCTTATACATCTCCTTTAAACCTTGCCCCTCGCTCCTTAAAGCTGTGACTCTTCCACCCTGGGAAAAAGCGTTTGACTATCCATTCTGTCCATGCCCCTCATAATATTGTAGACTTCTATCAGGTCGCTCCTCAACCTCTGTTGTTCCAGTGAGAACAAACCAAGTTTCTCCAACCTCTCCTCATAGCTAAACAAACAAATAAACAAAATGATCCACAAAATCTGACGAAAGACATTTATTTTATCCTGGATAGTAAATAGTGTTTTTCCTCCACTGCAAGTAGATCTAAAATAAATACAGAAAGAACTGGAAAAACACAGGTCTGGCAGGCATCTGTGGGGAGGGAAACTGAGTTAATGTTTCACGTCCAATGTAACTCTACTTCAGAACTAGAGGGAGAAATGTGATGGGTTTGATACTGGTGAGAAAGGGGGAGGGTCAGGTCGAACAAAAGGGAAAGTCAGGGATTGGTTAGAGGGCGACGAGATTAAATGTCAAAAATGTCCTGGAACAAAAGGCAAAGGGAGAGGTAATGGTTGTAGTGAAGAAAGAAAGCAGTTTTGTCACTAGATTAATTGTATCCTCAATTACTTGCCCCATTTTCTGTCATTATCAGGAATACAATAGAATAATTTCACACCATCCCTTTATCTGATTCTATACAATCCCTGTACAAATGTTGAGGCTAATCAGAGCTGGAAGGTCTCTCTCGCCGGTACATTTATCTTCACTGCACATTCTTTACATACACAGCAATTAAGCTTTTACATTTGACTGCAAATAAAACTCAATCTTTCATTCTAACTACTGATTCATTATTGATTCATTAACTTTAACTCAATTATGGCTCACTACTTATTCAACCATCTGTTACTGACTGGTAGCTAATTGTTAGAGTAATCTTTAATTAATATATTTGGTTAATACAAGATACAATGGTTCAAAAATATACTTTGTGAAAGACACAAAGCTTTCTTACTAATCTTGATCAGGTTGAACCATCAGCCTCATTATTGAGCCAGACTTTTGCAGAATATAATGTCCTCTAACTTATCAAAATGATTGAAGAATTCCTTAATTGCTTGCTCAGCAGTGTCTAGAGGCTTTTAGCTTTATGATATAAAGATCTCATCACATGTTAGAGTTTAACATGGCTTCCTTCACCTAGTTATATTTAACTGTTAATACAGATGAAAGTGATCATTTTCATTTCTGAGGCACTCCTACAGTTTCCCACATCACAACAGTGACCACACTTCAAAATAACTTGACCGTAAAACACTTTCCAAGATCTTGTGGTCGTGCAAGAAGCTGCAGAAATGCAATTTCCTTGTTAGGAATAGTCCCCAACTTGGATACATCACACTCAGTCCGCTCATGGAGATCATTAATAAAGACTGAGTCTCAATTTTGAGTGACAACTGTCACTCCATTTCCAAATCCCCTGTGAAAATCCAAACACAATATGTTGTGAAATTATTTGTTTCAAAACAGAACGAGTTGTTGTGATTTGGAATTCACTGTCTGAAAATGGTGCAGGAAGCAAATTAAACTGGATCTTTCAAAAGGGAATTGGACAGATTCGAAATGAAATATGGGATTAATGGAAGAGCTTGTTCAAAGGGATATCATGGGTACAATGGCTGGAATGGCCTCCTTCTCTGTTCTCAGATTCATTTGCATCTGATGAAAGTGGTAAATATCTGGAACCCACTTCCGGCAAAGGGGAGAAGCAGAGATGATGGAATCTTTCCAAAAGGAAATTGGATGGGCAATTGAGGGAAATAAACCGACAGGGGTACGGGGATTGACGGGGCAATGGTTTGATTCACAGGGAACGAGCATGGACTTAATGGAGCAGATGGCCGCATTCGTGACCCTAATTCCTGACTGATCTAAAGAGAGTATAACCTGATGCGTAACCATAAAGCAAATGAAGACAGCAGCAAAGGCTGATGGTTAGAAGAGCTAACTCTGTATCAGGCTGAGTACTGTGGGAGGATCAGGCTGAAGGAGTTCTGCACTGAGGAATGGACAAAGGAGCTCATTGATTGGGGGCAGTCGCTCTGCCTCAAACAGACATTGAGTGAACATAGACCCCTGTGTGTTGTGCTCCTGAGAGAAATGCCACCCCCTGAGAGAGGCATGACTCCCTCAGCCTTTGTGACTAAAAGACAGTGATCCATATGACCATAAGATATCAGAGCAGAATTAGGCCATTTGGCCCATCGAGTCTGCTTTGCCATTCAATCATGGCTGATATGATTCTCATCCCCATTCTCCTGCCTTCTCCCCATAACCTTTGATCCCCTTATTGATCAAGAACCTATCCATCTCTGTCTTAAAGACACTCAATGACCTGACCTCCACAGCCCTTTGTGGCAATGAGTTTCACATTCGCCACCCTCCTCTCAAGAAATTCCACCTCATCTCAGTTTTAAAGGAGTGTCCCTTCACTCTGAGGTTGTGACCTCGAGTTCTAGTCTGTCCCACTAGTGGAAACATCCTCTCCACGTCCATTCTATCTCGGTCTCTCAGTATTCTGTAAGTTTCAATTAGATCCCCCCATATCCTTCTGAACTCCATCGACTATAGACCCAGACTCCTCAACTGCTCCTCATATGACAAACCCTTCATTCCTGGGATCATTCCTGTGAACCTCCTCTGGACCCCCTCCAAGGTCAGCACATCCTTCCTTAGGATGGGGCCCAAAACTGCTCACAATATTCCAAATGGGGTCTGACCAGAGCCTGATACCGCCTCAGCAGTACACCCCTGCTCTTGTTTTCTAGCCCTGTAGAAATGAATGCTAGCATTGAATTTGCCTTCGTAACTGCCAACTGAACCTGCATGTTAACCTCAAGAGAGTCCAGAACCAGGACTCCCAAGTCCCTTTGTGCTTGAGATTTCCGAAGCCTTTCACCATTTGGAAAATAGTCTACGCCTTTATTCTTCCGACCAAAGTGCATAACCTCACACTTCCCCACATTATATTCCATCTAGCACTTCTTTGCCCATTTGCCTAGCCTGTCCAAGTCATTCTGCAGCCTCCCGACTTCCTCAACACTACCAGTCCCTCTACATATCTTTGTATCATCCGCAAATTTAGAAAGGGTCAAGACCTTCAAGTTTTTAGGTGTCCAGATCACGAACAACCTGTCCTGGTCCCCCAATGCTGACACTATAGTTAAGAAAGCCCACAAATGCCTCTACTTTCTCAGAAGACTGAGGAAATTTGGCATGTCAGCTATGACTCTCACCAATTTTTACAGATGCACCACAGAAAGCATTCTTTCTGGTTGTATCATAGCTTGATATGGCTCCTGCTCTGCCCAAGGTCACAAGGAACTACAAAAGGTCGTAGTGTAGCCCAATCTATCATGTGAACTAAGCTGCCATCCTTTGACTGTCTACATTTCCCGCTGCCTCGGCAAAGCAGCCAGCATAATTCAGGACCCCACGCACCCCAGATATTCTCTCTTCCACCTTCTTCCATTGGGAAAATGATGCAAAAGCCTGAGGTCACATACCAACTGACTCAAGAACAGCTTCTTCCCTGCTGCCATCAGACTTTTGAATGGACTTACCTTGCATTAAGTTGCTCTTTCTCTATACCCGAGCTATGACTGTAACACTACATTCTGCACTCTCTCATTTCTTTCTCTATGTACGGTATGCTTTGTGCGTATGGCGCACAAGAAACAGTACTTTTCACTGTATGCTAATACATGTGACAATAATAAATCAAATCGAAACAAAATCAAATCAAATTAAATTTAGCAATTATGCCCTCATTCCATCTTCCAGATCATTAATGTGTAACAGTGCATGTTCTGTGAATATGTGACTGAAAGCACATCTCAGCCAGTGAGACCCCGAGCAGAAAAAGGTAAAGGAGATTTGCCAGTGTTGACCTGCAGGAACAACCAAAGCACAAAGAAAGGTCCCCAAGTCTGGGACTCAGAAATATTGGAACAAAAGCCTATCGGCAGGGAGCCTGATCAATTTGCCTTTTTGGTTTGATTTGATTTACTATTGTCACATGTATTAACATACAGTGAAAAGTTTTGTTTCTTGTGCGCTAAACAGACAAAACATACCATTCATAGAAAAGGAAATGAGAGAGTGCAGAATGTAGTGTTACAGTCATAGCTTGGGTGTAGAGAAAGATCAACTTAATGCAAGGGAAGTCCATTCAAAAGACTGACAGCAGCAGGGAAAAATCTGTTCTGTTGGTACGTGACCTCAGACTTTTGTATCTTTTTCCCAACGGAAAAAAGTGGAAGAGAGAATGTCCGTGGTGCGTGGGGTGCTTAATTATGCAGGCTGCTTTTCCGAGGCAGCGGGAAGTGTAGACAGAGTCAATGGATGGGAGGCTGGTTTGTGTGATGTATTGGGCTACATTCACGGCCTTTGGTAGTTCCTTGTGGTCCTGGGCAGAGCAGGAGCCAGACCAAGCTGTGATATGGTGCATCTGTAAAAGTTGGTGAGAGTCGTAGCTGACATGCCAAATTTCCTTCGTCTTCTGACAAAGTAGACGAGTTCCTTGCACTGGGTAGTATTTGAGTCCAAGCTGTGAGTTTTGTGTTTTTTAATCAGTATTTTAGCAAGTGCTGAGTAAAAAGGCAGTTTAAATGGTTTTTGAATGTTCGAAGATAAGTTAAGAAAGGAATAGTTCATTGGTGAACCCTTCAGCATGCAGGTCAGCGGGAGCACCCCCGCACATGCGCAGCTTCCCCTCTCCCTTGGACATGCGCAGTCCCGGGCCGGGGGGAGGGGGCGATCACCGAGCGGCTTCTCGCTCTGTCCGGAGCCGCCAGCCGGTTGCCCGGAAACCTTGGCTCGAGGAGGTGCAGGGGGAAGGGAACAATGGGTGGGGGCGGGGCTCCCGGGTCCGCGCGGCGGAGATCCCACCCCCTGACCTTGATGCTGAGGGGCTGACCAATGGGAAGAGTTGGAGGACCGGAAGGACTCTGGTCCTCCAGTCAATCAGAACGCGGGCTTTGTGTGAATGAAGATTGAGCTTCAGACAGAATGAAACTTCCTTTGTGCAACATCTGTGAGTAAAACACTTTCTTTTCTCCCCCTTTCCATTTCTTTTCTCATTCTGGGGGAAATTGGGGACTTGCAGCAACTGAAGGGAAAGGAAATGAACCCAGGGAGGCTGCAGACTCTGGAAAGGTTGGCCCAGGTTTCTCTCTCTCTCTCAAACCAGAAAATGATCCATTTCTGCCCACTGTTTGCTGTCAGCCAATTTTCTATCCACGCCAATATGTTATCCCCACAGCATGAATTTTTATTTGCTGTAATAATCTTTAATGTTTCACCTCATCAAATGTCTTCTGGAAATCTAAGTAGAGCACATCCACTGATTCCATTTATCCAATTCCCAATGGGGAATTTTAGAAAATTAAACAACACATCAACTATCTCACTCTGTTAAGACCCGAGAATGAAGCCCAGCAGGACCCGAGGACTCATCAGCCCACAGCTCCAACAGTTTGCTGAGGACCACTTCCCTGGTAATTGTGTTTTTTCAGAGTTCATCCCACACTTCTGTTTTCTGATTTCCAGCTGTTTCTGAGTTTTAACTGTATCCTCTATTGTGAAGACCGAGGCAAAATACTTGTTCAATTAATTTCCCAGCTCCTTATTTTTCATTTTTCATTGCTGGACTCACTTTCTATAAGACTCTTAAGAAATGAAGTAGGGCAAGTGAATGAAGTGACAGTCGGAGAGCACTTTGTGTCCAGTGACCAGAACACTATTAGTTTTAAAATAGTTCTGGAAAAAGATAGGAGTGATCCACAGGTTAAGGCCCTAAACTGGAGCAGGGCCAATGTTGTGGGCGTTAGGCAGGATCTAGCAGATGTTGATTATGTGAGTCTGTTTGAAGAGAAAGGAATGACTGGCTAATGGGAGGCTTTTAAAAGTGTGATATCAAGAGTCCAGGAGAAGTATATTCCTGCTCAGATGAAGGGAAAGAATGGTAAAGACACAGCCATGGAGCATTAAACTTGCCTCGCAGGGCCACTCATATCAGCGCAAAGGCAGCTGCTTTGTGAGACTGCTGGCAGCACAGACAACTCAGAGATAAGCGTGTCCTGAGAAGAGAGATTCATTGTGAAGGCTCAGGGACGGTTGATAAGATGTAAGAATTCTATTATTTTAATGAACATTCTTTCCTCTCTCGTTCCCCAAAAGCTGTGAATCTCCATCCCACACACTCTCCCTCCATTCTCACTCTGCTGTATCTAATATTCACCCTCCCAATTCTCCTGAAGGTGCTGATTGAGGCTGATTGACAGATCCATGCTCACTGCTTCCTGTCCAGCAGTCAAAAATCCTAAGAATTCGGAGCTGCAGTTGGCCATTCAGCTCATCGAACTGCCTCAAACATTCATGGAGAATTGGCCGATCTACCTCAGCATCATTTCCCACACTATCCCCTAGATAGAGAGCGAATAGAGCCAACGTTTCGAGTCTGCAGAGAGGAAGGAATATTCATTAGAAACTTGAATTGTCTGTTCTAAATTTCTATGCTGCACTGACACTGATGACTTCTGTAAACTCCTTTTACAGGGTATCGAAAGAGGAATCACAGGCTGAAATCTCAAACGTCACATCTAGATCTGACAGAGTCATATTCCTTGGGACCTGAATATCATCGGCCTTTGAATCTTTGAGGAGAAATGATTGTCCGGTCTGGTGACTTGAAAAGATTTCAAACATCAGTGTGACTGGAAAAGTGCCAACACACTGCCACACTGGAGTGAGAGTGTTCCAGTGCACTGAGCTTGAACCAGTTACACAGCCTGAATAAATATCACACCATTCACAGCGGGGGTGGGGGGACTGTTCTGTGTGTGGACGAGTCTTCAACTGAAGAGAGAGGAAAGGACACCTGCACCATGGAGAAACCATGGAAATGTGGGGACTGTGGGAAGAGGTACAGATACCCATCTCAGCTGGAAGTTCATCGGCGCAGCCACACTGGGGAGAGACCATTCACCTGCTCTCAGTGTGAGAAGGGATTCACTGATTTATCCACCCTGCGGACACACCAGCGAGTTCACACTGGGGAGAGACCGTTCACCTGCTCTCAGTGTGAGAAGGGGTTCAGTCAATTAGCTAACCTGCAGAAACACCAGCGAGTTCACACTGGGGAGAAACCATTCACCTGCTCTCAGTGTGGGAAGGGATTCACTCAGTTATCCAGCCTGCAGACGCACCAGCGACTTCACACTGGGGAGAGGCCATTCACCTGCTCTCAGTGTGAGAAGGGGTTCAGTCAGTTATCCAGCCTGCAGACACACCAGCGAGTTGAGTTCACACAGGGGAGAGACCATTCACCTGCTCTCAGTGTGGGAAGGGGTTCAGAGCTTCATCCCACCTGCTGAGACACCAAAACGCTCACGAGTGATTCCAGAGGTTGGATTCTGCTGTTATTGTTTCTGCTCTCAATTACATCCAGGACTGCATTTTGTTCATTCTCACAGTTGGTCAATGGGGAGGGTCGGAGGGTTTCTTTCTGCTGGACTGGCCGGTCTCATGACTTTGCCTCCAGTGGGCTGATGCTCTTCGAGTCTTGTTGTGAATACCTGGTTTCAAATTTCACACGGATCACAGAGTGACAGGATGTTAGGAAGTTAAGAGATATTTAGTCAGCATTTCTGTTTGAAACCTCCCAAATGCCCATCCAATTTCCTTTGTAATTGTTTACTGTCTCCACTTCCTCCACCCTCGTAGGCAGCGAGTTTCAGGTCATTACCATTCACTCCATCAAAATATTCTTCCTCACATCCCCCCCTTCCTCTCTGACCCAAAACCATAAATCTGTGACCCCCTCATCCTTGTCCCGTCAGCTAATGGGAACAGCTTTTCTTTGTCCACCTTATCTAAACCTGTCAGAATCTTGTCCACCTCTATCAAATCTCCCCTCAACCTCCTTTGCTCCAAGAGGAACAACCCCAGCCTGACATTGACAATAAAGAACAAACTAACAGAATATGTTAATACCTGAAATCAAATGGGAATGTTTAATATCTGTTTTAAAGAAATCATGAATATATTGTCCCGTACAATAAAGGGATTTGAAGAACTCAGCTTGGGTGCAGTTGAATGAAATGTATCAATCTTGCATCCACCCACAGTCTAGGGGAAGTGTGGAATGTGTAGCTGGAAATCCCTCCCTAACAGCACTGTGGGTGTACTTACACCTCAGGCATTGTAGCAGTTCAGGAAGGCAGTGTTGGCGCTGATTGGGGCCGAGGCAGCTACATACAGCCACATATTCTGTTATAACTGAAGGACTGCAGATTGAATGTGAGGCATTATGGGACTGGACTATCTTGACCACGTTCCTGTGACTGCTCAGTTTCTGCAATCATGAACCATTAAAGCTGCTTGGCAAAGCCCCGACAGAGGACCTGGTGAGAATATTTACTCAGAATGAGTTAGAATTAAACTTATTCCAGGACCAGCTGGTGTTCAGTGGCTGAGATTCCTGAATCTGTAAAAAGGGGGTCTGACCAATCAACAAACAGTGATAGGTAGTCAGTTAAGAAGCATTCTCATGCATTGTTTAAATTATTTTATCATAGATTTGTGATAAGAGCTGTGAGGGACTTGTAACCCAATAGTTGTTGAATTGACGGTAAACTCCAAGTAGCACTGGACTGAAAAGGGGGTCTGACCAAGAAGTGAAGTGATCTCAGGCATTGTTTAAATTACATCATCATTGGCCAACTTCCCCTTTGTGACGTCACAGTGGAGTTCTGCCTGAATCAGCCAATAGGAATCTCTCTGCGCCGCGGTGACGTCTCCGGGTTCCAGTGCGCAGGCCCGGGTGCGCGGACCCGGGAGCCCCGCCCCCACCCATTGTTCCCCTCCCCCTGCACCACATCGAGCCAAGGTTTCCAGGCAACCGGCTGACGGCTCCGGCCAGAGCGAGAAGCTGCTCGGTGATCTCCCCCTCCCCCCGGCCGGGGACTGCGCATGTCCAAGGGAGGGGGAAGCTGTGAATTGCAGGGCAGGTCCCACCCCCTGACCTGAGGTGTTGACCAATGGGAAGAGTTGGAGGACCGGAAGGACTCTGGTCCTCCAGCTCATCAGAGTGCCGGCTTTGTGTGAATGAAGATTGACCTTCAGACAGAGTCAAACTCCCTCCTGCCGCCAACATCTGTGAGTGGGAAAGATTGGATTGTCCAGCCAGTCCACCATATTGGCCGTTCGCTTTGCGTGTTGGCCAGTATAGTGTGCTCCAGGCAGGGGGCGGGCAGAGGATAAGGAGTTCAAGGCGGGCTTAATGCGCGCCTTGCGGTGAGCTTTTGGAAATGTGGCCGCTGGGAGGAACGCCTTGGTCGGCGTGAAGTTTCTGTTTCAAGTGCTTGGGCTCGTGACTTGTGCAAGAACTTTTTGTTTCGGCTGGGGCTTGTTGAATGCTGCTCTCGCTGGGATTCCTGTGCCTTGAAAGGCGTGGCCCAGGTAGATGCAATCTCGGAAGACCCAAGCCAGGGAGGAGCCATTTGGGAACTATGGTTTCGGAAGGTTCAGCCGCGGAAGGTGTGAACCCATTCGGTGCAGCCCCAGTGGGTGTGATTTTGGAAGTTCTGGCCCGGAGTGGTGGACTTTGGAGGACTGTAGTTGAGCGTTGTCGACTTCGGACGGTGGAATGTTGATGGGCGAAGCTCTGGAAGGCGATGCCTCCGAAATGTTTCACAATTGTATGGTTGTTCATGGATTGTTTGTTATTGTAATATGTGGTTTTCCTGTTATGATAGTTGGTGGTTTGTTCCGGCCCCCGTCTATTTTCTTGTGTTATTTGTGGCCTGGGGGGCATCCCCCCCTGGATAAAGTCACCCCCGGGGGGTGTGACATCCACTTGGGGAAAGTTCTGGGTGGTGAAGCCCCGGATATAGTAACACCAGAGGGATTTTATTCTCCGGGAGAAAAATTGGGAAGGCAGGCCCGAACTGAGTACCCTGGAGAGACTCTCCCACCGCCCCGGCTGAAATTCCCGAAGGGATTCCGGATTGAGTAGGTTCGGGGTGGTTTCCCCATTTCCCCCCTCCGGCTGAACATCCGTAAGGTGTAACCCCCGGATATGAGTACCACTGGAGGGTTGCATCCCCCGGCAGGTGGACAAACCCAGGGGACGGTGCCCTTATGCTTCAGTGTTTATTTTCTGTTGTGTATAGTTGTAGTGTTGTGTTAATGTTTGTAGATTTGTAGATTATGATTTGTAAATGGAGGTGTATTTTGAGGGCAATGCCCTGGAAAACTGTAATTGACGATGAACCCTTCCGAAATGGAAGGTAGTAATTGATAAATGGATGGTGTTAGCCATCGGTAATGTATTTTTCATATTTGTTCTTTGTTCATTTGTAATTGTTTTGTAATATCGTGTTTGTACTAACCAACGGAAAATCTTTGCATTGTTTGTGGCCTGGGGGTATCCCCCCCCCCCCCCCCCCCTGGATAGAGTGACCCCCGGGGGGTGTGACATCCAGTTGGGGAAAGTGTCCGGGGCACCCAGAGGGGTAACACCGGGGGGGTTTTGTTCTCCGGGAGAAAAATTGGGAAGGCAGGCCGAATTGAGTATCCCGGAGAGCTTTTCCCACCGCCCCAGCCGAAAATCCGGAAGGCAGTCCGGATTGAGTAGGTTCGGGGTGGTTTTCCTGTCCCCCCGCCTCCAGTCGAACATCCGTCAGGTGGAACCCCCGGACCTGAGTACCTCTGGAGGGTTGCATCCCCCGGCAGGGGAAAAACCCGGGAGGCGGTGCCCTGGAGGGCGGCGGATATGCTGCAATGTTTATTCTTGTTGTGTTGGACTAATGTTTGTCACTTTGTAGATTATGATTTGTAATTGGAGGTGTATTGAGAGGGCAATGCCCTGGAAAACTATGACCGTTAGTGAACCCTTCCGAAATAGAAGATAGTAACTGATAAATGGATGGCGTTAGCCATTGGTAATGTATTTTTTGTGTATTTGTAATTGCTTTGTATTAACGTATTTGTGATAAATAAAAAGAAACCAACATCTGTGAGTGGGAAAGATTGGATTGTCCAGCCAGTCCACCATATTGGCCGTTCGCTTTGCGTGTTGGCCAGTATAGTGTGCTCCAGGCAGGGGGCGGGCAGGCAGAGGATAAGGAGTTCAAGGCGGGCTTAATGCGCGCCTTGCGGTGAGCTTTTGGAAATGTGGCCGCTGGGAGGAACGCCTTGGTCGGCGTGAAGTTTCTGTTTCAAATGCTTGGGTTCGTGACTTGTGCAAGAACTTTTTGTTTCGGCTGGGGCTTGTTGAATGCTGCTCTCGCTGGGATTCCTGTGCCTTGAAAGGCGTGGCCCAGGTAGATGCAATCTCGGAAGACCCAAGCCAGGGAGGAGCCATTTGGGAACTATGGTTTCGGAAGGTTCAGCCGCCGAAGGTGTGACCCCAGATGGTGCAGCCCCAGTGGGTGTGATTTTGGAAGTTTTGGCCCGGAGTGGTGGACTTTGGAGGACTGTAGTTGAGCGTTGTCGACTTCGGACGGTGGAATGTTGATGGGCGAAGCTCTGGAAGGCGATGCCTCCGAAATGTTTCACAATTGTATGGTTGTTCATGGATTGTTTGTTATTGTAATATGTGGTTTTCCTGTTATGATAGTTAGTGGTTTGTTCCGGCCCCCGTCTATTTTCTTGCGTTATTTGTGGCCTGGGGGGCATCCCCCCCTGGATAAAGTCACCCCCGGGGGGTGTGACATCCACTTGGGGAAAGTTCTGGGTGGTGAAGCCCCGGACATAGTAACACCAGAGGGATTTTTATTCTCCGGGAGAAAAATTGGGAAGGCAGGCCCGAACTGAGTACCCTGGAGAGACTCTCCCACCGCCCCGGCTGAATTTCCGGAAGGGATTCCGGATTGAGTAGGCGGGGTGGTTTCCCCATTTCCCCCCTCCGGCTGAACATCCGTAAGGTGTAACCCCCGGATATGAGTACCACTGGAGGGTTGCATCCCCCGGCAGGTGGACAAACCCAGGGGACGGTGCCCTTATGCTTCAGTGTTTATTTTTTGTTGTGTACAGTTGTAGTGTTGTGTTAATGTTTGTCGATTTGTAGATTATGATTTGTAAATGGAGGTGTATTTTGAGGGCAATGCCCTGGAAAACTGTAATTGACGATGAACCCTTCCGAAATGGAAGGTAGTAACTGATAAATGGATGGCGTTAGCCATTGGTAATGTATTTTTTCACATTTGTTCTTTGTGTATTTGTAATTGTTTTGTATTAACGTATTTGTAATAAACAAAAAGGAACCAACATCTGTGAGTGGGAAAGATTGGATTGTCCAGCCAGTCCACCACATTGGCCGTTCGCTTTGCGTGTTGGCCAGTATAGTGTGCTCCAGGCAGGGGGCGGGCAGAGGATAAGGAGTTCAAGGCGGGCTTAATGCGCGCCTTTCGGTGAGCTTTTGGAAATGTGGCCGCTGGGAGGAACGCCTTGGTCGGCGTGAAGTTTCTGTTTCAAGTGCTTGGGTTCGTGACTTGTGCAAGAACTTTTTGTTTCGGCTGGGGCTTGTTGAATGTTGCTCTCGCTGGGATTCCTGTGCCTTGAATGGCGTGGCCCAGGTAGATGCAATCTCGGAAGACCCAAGCCAGGGAGGAGCCATTTGGGAACTATGGTTTTGGAAGGTTCAGCCGCGGAAGGTGTGACCCCAGACGGTGCAGCCCCAGTGGGTGTGATTTTGGAAGATCTGGCCCGGAGTGGTGGACTTTGGAAGACTGTAGTTGAGCTTTGTCGACTTCGGACGGTGTGATGTTGATGGGCGAAGCTCTGGAAGGCGATGCCTCTGGAATGTTTCACAATTGTATGGTTGTTCATGGATTGTTTGTTCTCGTAATATGTGGTTCTCCTGTTATATTAGTTGGTGGTTTATTCCGCCCTCCCCACCCCCGTCTATTTCCTTGCATTATTTGTGGCCTGGGGGGCATCTCCCCCCGCCCCCCCTGGATAGAGTAACCCCCGGGGGGTGTAGCATCCGGTTGGGAACGTTCTGGGTGGTGAAGCCCCGGACATAGTAACACCAGAGGGACCCCATTCTCCAGGAGAAAGTCCGGGAGAAAGTCAGGGAGTGCCCCCCACACCCCCCGCCCCCCCCCCCCCCCCGGCAAAATGAGTACCCCGGAGAGCCTTTCCCCTCCGCCCCAGCTGAAACTCCGGAAGGGATGCCGGACGGAGTAGGTCCAGGGTGGTATCCCCTTTTCCCCCCTCCGGTCGAACATCCGTAATGTGTAACCCCGGACATTAGTACCTCTGGAGGGTTGCATCCCCCGGTAGGGGACAAACCCAGGGGGCGGTGCCCTGGAGGATAGTGGTTATGCTTCAGTGTTTATTTTTGTTGTGTTGGACTAATGTTTGTTACTTTGTAGATTATGATTTGTAAATGGAGGTGTATTTAGAGGGCAATGCCCTGGAAAACTATGACCGTTAGTGAACCCTTCCTAAATAGAAGGTAGTGACTGATAAATGGATGGCGTTAGCCATTGGTAATATATTTTTCACATTTGTGCTTTGTGTATTTTAATTGTTTTGTATTAACGTATTTGTAATAAACGAAAAGAAACCAACATCTGTGAGTAAAACACTTTCTTTTCTCCCCCTTTCCATTTCTTTTCTCATTCTGGGGGAAATTGGGGACTTGCAGCAACTGAAGGGAAAGGAAGTGAATCCAGGGAGGCTGCAGACTCTGGAAAGGTTGGCCCAGGTCTCTCTCTCTCTCTCTTAAAGACAGTGACATCCTTTGCTTCCTCAGCTTGACACATTTATTTGTTTGTCTAAAAGGATGGTCTCTTTTCTAATGTTCACAATTAAAGGGCTGGTTTCCCCAGGCGATGGCTGACATTTAAGGAGACAGTAAATTAATATAGGACAGAGATATGTCTACTGTTATTAAATGGTCCATATCAGATCATAGAAATCATAGAAACCCTACAGTACAGAAAGAGGCCATTTGGCCCATCGAGTCTGCACCAACCATAATCCCACCCAGGCCCTACCCCCATATCCCGACACATTTACCCACTAATCCCTCTAACCTATGCATGTCAGGACACTAAGGGGCAATTTTAGCATGGCCAATCAACCTCACCCGCACATCTTTGGACTGTGGGAGGAAACCGGAGCACCCGGAGGAAACCCACGCAGACACGAGGAGAATGTGCAAACTCCACACAGACAGTGACCCAAGCCGGGAATCGAACCCAGGTCCCTGGAGCTGTGAAGCAGCAGTGCTAACCACTGTGCTACCGTGCCACCCATATATTATTTATTGTCTTGTAATAAAATATAGTTAATGTCTTTTCTTGCTGTGTAATGTAGTACCTTAGCTATATTTCCAGTCATCTCTTCCGTCAGAGTGTTGTATTATCTGGGTTTCTCTTCCTCAGGGACCAGTGAAGGCTGAAGATCATTGAATATATCATTGAGGGGACAAGGGAGTCAAGAGTTATGGGGAAAATGGAGAGAAAGTTAAGATGAGGAGGGATTTCTTCACTTGAGGATGTGGTGAAGTTTTGGCATTCTCTACCCCAGAAACCTAGTCATAAAGTATGCTCAAGCAGGGGATTGATATATTTCTAGACATTGAAGATATCTAGAGATATGGGGGATAATCTGGCAGAGGTAAATCGGTCAGTGAGCTCATTGAATGGTTCAGCAGGCTCGATGGGCCGAATAGTCAACAGCAGCAACTATTTCTTCAGATCTGTGTCCAGGGCAGGAAGCAGTGAGCATGGGTCTGTCAATCAGCCTGAATTTACAGCTCTTGGGGAATGAGCGAGGAAAGCACATTCCAGAGAAACTTGAATTGTCTGTTTTGAATTTCTATCCTGTACTGACAGTGAGATATTTTCTAAATTGTTTTTACAGGATATTGGAAGAGGAGAAATCACTGACAGAAATCTCAGACGTGATGTGCATTTTGGACAAAATCACTCGATTCCTTGGGACGTGAATATCAGAGAAATGTTTGACCGGTCTGTCAACTTCAAAAGATTTTAAACATTAGTGTGGATGGACAAGCAGCGAGACACACACACACCCGAGTGAGAGTGTTCCAGTGCACTGACTGTGGAAAGAGCTTTCACCAGTTACACAGCCTGACATCCATTCACACTGGGGAGAAACCGCACACCTGTTTTCACGGCTTCAACGGGTTGTCTGAACTGCAGGGATACAAGGAGACTCAAAACATGGAAAAACCGTGGATATGTGTGGACTGCGGGAAGGGATACAGAGCCCCATCAGAGCTGCAAGCTCATCGACGCATTCATACGGGAGAAAGGCCATTCACCTGCTCTTGGTGTGGGAAAGGATTCACTCGGTTATCCATCCTGCAGTCACACCAGCGTGTTCACACTGGGGAGAGACCCTTCATCTGTTCTGAGCGCGGGAAGGGATTCAGTCATTCATCCAGTCTGCAGACACACCAGCGAGGTCACACTGGGGAGAGACCATTCACCTGCTCTCACTGTGGGAAGGGATTCAGAGATTTATCCAACCTGCAGACACACCAGCGAGTTCACACAGGGGAGAGACCGTTCACCTGCTCTCAGTGTGGGAAGGGATTCACTCAGTCATCCACCCTGCAGTCACACCAGCGAGTTCACACAGGGGAGAGGCCATTCACCTGCTCTGTGTGTGAGAAGAGATTCAGTCTTTCATTCCACCTGCGGAGACACCAGCGAGTTCACACTGGGGAGAGACCGTTCGCCTGCTCTCAGTGTGGGAAGGGATTCACTCAGTTATCTAACCTGGAGACACACCAGCGAGTTCACAAGTGATCACACGGGTTGGATTCTGCTGTTATTGTTTCTGCTCTCAATTACATCCAGGACTGCATTTTGTTCATTCTCACAGTTGGTCAATGGGGAGGGTCGGAGGGTTTCTTTCTGCTGGACTGGCCGGTCTCATGACTTTGCCTCCAGTGGGCTGATGCTCTTTGAGTCTTGTTGTGAATACCTGGTTTCAGATTTCACAAGGATCACAGAGTGACAGGGTGTGAGGAAGTTCAGAGATATTTAGTCAGCATTTCTGTTTGAAACCTCCCAAATGCCCATCCAATTTCCTTTGTAATTGTTTATTGTCTCCACTTCCTCCACCCTCGTAGGCAGCGAGTTCCAGGTCATTCCCATTCGCTGCATCAAAATATTCTTCCTCACATCCCCCACCCCCCGCATCTCTGACCCAAAACTTAAATCTCTGTCCCCCTCATCCTTGTCCCATCAGCTAATGAGAACAGCTTTTCTTTGTCCACCTTATTTAACCTGTCAGAATTTTGTCCACCTCTATCAAATCTCCCCTCAACCTCCTTTGCTCCAAGGGGAACAACCCCAACCTGACATTGACAATAAAGAACAAACAGAATATGTTAATCCCTGAAATCAAATGGGAATGTTTAATTTCTGTTTTAAAGATATTGTGCATATATTGTCCTGGACAATAAAGAAATTGGAATAACTCACCTTGGGTGTGGTTAAATGGAATATATCAATCTGGTATCCACCTACATTCTTGAGAAAGTCTGGGTTGTGTAGATGGGATGAATAAGTTGATCACTTTCTCTTGGAAATACTTACATCCTTGTCCATGAACTTTGTTTTAAAGAAATCCACATTTAAAAGTCCGGCCACTACATGAAATATCAGCACCAGAACAGCAGGAGATAAGAAAGACAGACACTCTGATCTTTTCATCAGCACATCTGAGAGTCAAGAATGTGTGACATGATTTTGGGATACGGGTGAGAGTGTGCAGATATGAATAGTTACATGTGAAAAATAGCAAGCCTAAATTCATGGTGCATTGGAGCGAAGAGCGGGTCCCAGTGGTCCCCAACATCTCAGATGCCAGTCTCCAGCCAAGTCGATTCACTCCACATGATATCAAGAAACAGTTGGAGGCACTGGATATTGCTAAGGCAATGGGCCCTGATAACATTCCAGACTTGTGCTCCACAACTTGCCGGTTCCATAGCCAAGCTCTTCCAGTACAATTGCAACACTGGCATCTACCCGGCAATGTGGAAAATTGCCCTGAACACAAAAAGCAGGACAAATCCAACCCAGCCAAATACCGCCCAATCAGTCGACTCTTGATCATCAGTAAAGTGATGGAAGGGGTCATCAACAGCGCTATCAAGCAGCACCTGCTCAGCAATAACCTGCTCAGTAACACCCAGTTTGGGTTTCACCAGGGTCACTCAGCTCCCGACCTCATTACAGCCTTGGTTCAAACATGGACAAAAGAGCTGAATCCCAGAGGTGAGGTGAGAGTGAAAGCCCTTGACATCAAGGCCACATTTGACCGAGTGCAGCATCAAGGAACCTGAGCCAAACTGGAATCAATGGGTATCAGGAGGCAAATTCCGCTGGGTGGAATCATACCTGGTACATAGGAAGATGGTTGTGGTTTTGGAGTGTCAGTCATCTCAGCTCCAGGACATCTCTGCATGAGTCCCTCAGGGTCGTGTCCTTGGCCCAACCATTTCAGCTGCATCATCAATGACCTTTCATCCATCATAAGGTTAGAAGTGGGGATGTTCGCCGATGGTTGCACAATGTTCACTATTCATGACCCCTCAGACACCGAAGCTGTCCATGTTCAAATTCAACATGATCTGGACAACATTCAGGCTTGGGCTGACAAGGGGCAAGTAACATTTAATGGCAGGCAATGACCATCACCAACAAGAGCCAATCTAACCACCGCTCCTTGACA
Organism: Mustelus asterias; assembly: GCF_964213995.1. Taxonomy (NCBI): domain Eukaryota; kingdom Metazoa; phylum Chordata; class Chondrichthyes; order Carcharhiniformes; family Triakidae; genus Mustelus; species Mustelus asterias. The sequence goes on from NC_135830.1 coordinate 12,091,253, forward strand.
TTCAATGGTGTAACCATCACTGAATCTCCCACTGTCAACATCCTTGGGGTTACCATTGACCAGAAACTCAACTGGACTCACCACATTAACACAGTGGCTGCAAGAGCAGGTCAGAGGCGAGGAATACTGCGGAGAGTAACTCACCTCCTGACTCTGCAGAGCCTATCCACCATCTACAAGGCACAAGTCAGGAGTGTGATGGAATATTCCCCACTTTTAAAGTTTTAAAGTTTATTTATTCGTCACAAGTAAGGCTTACATTAACACTGCAACGAAGTTACTGTGAAATTCCCCTAATTGCCACAGTCCGGCGCCTGTTTGGGTCAATGCACCTAACCAGCACGTCTTTCAGAATGTGGGAGGAAACTGGAGCACCCGGAGGAAACCCACGCAGACACGGGGAGAATGTGCAAACTCCATACAGACAGTGACCCAAGCCGGGAATCGAACCCAGGCCCTGGCGCTGTGAGGCAGCGGTGTGAACCACTGCACCATCGTGCAGCCCATAGATTGACACCACATCTACAAACATCCACTCCCTCCACCACCGCACTCAGTAGCAGCAGTGTGTACTATCTGCACTGCAGCAATTCACCAAAGATCCTCAGACAGCACCTTCCAAACCCATGACCACTTCCATCTAGAAGGACAAGGCAGCAGATACATGGGAACACCACCACCTGCAAGTTCCCCTCCAAGCCATTCACCATCCTGACTTGGAAATATATCGCTGTTCCTTCGCCATCACTGGGTCAAAATCCTGGTATTCCCTCCCTAGCGGCATTGTGGGTCAACCCACAGCACATGGACTGCAGCGATTCAAGAGGCAGCTCACCACCACCTTCTCAAGGGCAACTAGGGATGGGCAATAAATGCCGGCCAGCCAGTGACGCTCATGTCCCACGAATGAATAAAAAAAAGATGAGTAGTTAGTCCTGGGAATGGTTCAGTGAAGGGTTCCCTGCTATTCGAAACCCCAGGAAGGTGCCGTCCGTGCTTCTCAGAGGCAGTGACTGTTTCTCTGTCAGCCCCAGGATTTCACATTGTCGTCCACTTCTCTTGGATCGATCACTGACTTGAAAGTGTGGAGTTGGTAGAGTTTCATTGATGAGTAAACTTGACCCGATCAGTTTCTAAAAGTTGCATGTAATCAATAAACTTTGATACAATTGACTGATTTGGTGTCTGAGTCTTTGCTTGATGGTTATATCTCTGCCAAATTCAAACCCTTTAAAAGGACAATTTGGGTTCCAGAATTGAGCAGTGTACAGCCAAATTGGAACAATGTAACAGATCAAAAATAAACATTTTTTAAACTGATAATGTCTTTGTAACAATCAGCAGCCCCAGCCTTTCCTGAGGGTTAAATGCTCTCAGTTCTGGGATTATTCTTGTGACTTTTTTTGCCCCTTCTCCAGTGCCTTTATTTCTACAGTGGTTTGCACTGCTGCCTCACAAATCCAGGGAGACGTGTTTGATTCTGGCCTTGGGTGACTGTTTGTGTGAAGTTTGCACATTTTCCCTGCAGGTGCTCCGGTTTCCACCCACAGTCCAACGATGTGCAGGTTAGATAGATTAGCTATGGCAAATATGCGGGGTTCGAGGCTCGGGTGGAATAGACCTGGCTGGGATGAACTTTTGGAGAGTCAGTACAGACTCAATTGGGCTGAATGGCCTCCTTCCGCACTGGAGGGATTCTATGATTCTAAATGGAGATCACAACTGTTGACAGTATTCCCAGTGTCGTATAATCACGCTTCTAATCAAGTCGAACATAACCTCCCTGCTGTTCGATTCTATCCCTCGAGAATGGAACTCTATATGTGGGCCTCAGACTTGAGGGAAGATGTGAAGTTCTTAGAGAGGATGCAGAGGAGATTTGCGAGAATGGCACCTCACATCCTTAAAAAGTACCTGGACCAGCACTTGGCAAGTCAGAACATTTAAGATGATGGGCCAGGTGCTGGTAAATAGGATTAGGTGGGAAGTCAGGCGTTTCTTGCATGTCGGTGCAGACTCGATGGGCTGAAGGGCCTTTTCTGCACTGTACAATTCTATGATGAGGCAATTCAGTTAGTTGGAGAGACTGGAGCAGCTGAAATTTCTCTCTTTAGATCAGTCAGACATCAGGGCTTGGAATGGGGCCATTCGGGCCACTGATTCAATGCTGGCTCTCTGCAGAGCAAACCCTTACCCGTTCTATGGACATATCCATGCTCATGCTTCCTGTCCTGGATGAGCAGAAACTGATAGCCAAGTTCCGCACACATGAGGACGGCCTCAACCGGGATCTTGGATTCCTGTCACACTATCTGTAACCCCCACAGCTTGTCTGGACTTGCAGAATCTCACTGGCTGTCCTGTCTTTAACCTGTGCTTAATGCTCCCTCCATTCACATTGTTTGTACCTTTAAGACTTGATTATCTGTAAAGACTGCATTCCAATCATTATTCTGTAAATTGAGTTTGTGTCTCTGTATGCCCTGTTTGTGAGCATTTCTCCACTCCACCTGACGAAGTGGCAGCGCTCTGAAAGCTAGTGGTATTTGCTACCAAATAAACTTGTTGGACTTCAACCTGGTGTTGTTAAACTTCTTACTGTGTTTATCCTGTCCTGGAAACAGAGAGCTGGAAATCTCCATGCAGGCTCCCAGACAGATATATGTCTATCTGACTGGACTAACAATGTGTGGAATGTACAGACTGGGGAACAATGGGTGGGGGCGGGGCTCCCGGGTCCGCGCGCCTGAACCCGGAGACGTCACCGCGGAGCAGAGTGATTGCTATTGGCTGATTCAGGCAGGGCTCCATTGTGCCGTCACAATGACTCAGAGGGGCGTTCCTAGCACACAGTGTCCCATTGGCAGCAATGTCACTGGTTACAGAAGCAGCACACTGCGGATTGGACACCAGCTCAGCGCAGCAGGCGGTCAAAGCCCCGCCCACCCCCACGTGGGCCCCGGTTCCGCCCCTTATTGTCTACATGCGGCAGATTGACCAATGGGAACGTGTGGAGGACCGGATGGGCGCTGGTCCTCCAGCCAATCAGAGTCCGGGACTTGTGTGCATGGCCGTATGGAGCTTCCTCCATTGTTGCTCCTCTCTCTCTGGATGAAGATTGAGCTTAAAACAGACTAATATTGTACTGGAGCTACATTATATATTTCCAGTCATTCATCTCTTGCCTATTCGAGTCTTTGGATTTCTTCTCCACAGGGATCAGTGGAGGCTGAGGGTCATTGAATATATTCCAGGGTGAGTTAGACTGATTTTTGATTGATAAAGGAGTCAAGCGCTTTGGGGAACAGGTGGAAAATGGAGAGAAAGATAAGATGTGGAGGGATTTCCTCACTCAAGGATGTGGTGACGTTTTGGAATTCTGCACCCCAGAGGACTGTGGAGCCTCAGTCATCAAGAATTTTCAAGCTGGAGATTGATAAATTTTGAGATATTGAGGACATTGGGTGATCTGGGAGATAATGTGGGAAATGGCGCTGAGGTAGATCAGCCAATTCCCAATGAATGGTTGAGGCAATGGTTGGCCATTGGGCTGAATGGCCAACTGTTGCTTCTATTTCTTATGATTTCTATGTGCTGGAGTGGAAGCAGTGAGCATGGATCTGTCAATCAGCTTCAATCAGCACCTTGAGGAGAATTGGAAGGGGTGAATATTAGATACAGCAGAGTGAGAATGGAGGGAGAGTGTGTGGGATGGAGATTCACAGCTTTTAGAACATAGAAACATGGAAAAACTACAGCACAAAATAGGCCCTTCGGCCCCACAAGTTGTGCCGAACATATCCCTACCTTTTAGGCCTACCTGTAACCCTCCATCCTATTAAGTCCCATGTACTCATCCAGGAGTCTCTTAAAAATCCCTATTGATTTTGCCTCCACCACCACTGACAGTAGCTGATTCCACTCGCCCACCACCCTCTGTGTGAAAAACTTCCCCCTAACATTTCCCCTGTACCGACCCCCCAGCAGGTATGGGGAATGAGAGAGGAAAGAATGTTCCATAGAAACTAGAATTTTCTGTTCTGAATTTCTATTCTGTTCTGACACTGATTACTCTTTAAAACTTGTTTTACAGGATATTGAAAGAGGAATCACGGGCAGAAATCTCAAAAGTCACATCGAGACATGACAATCATATTCCTTGGGAGCTAAATATCATTGGCCTTTGAATCTAGAAGGAGAAATGATTGTACAGTCTGTCGATTTGAAAAGATTTCAAACATCACTGTGACTGGAAAAGCACCAACACACCAACAGTGTTCCAGTGCACTGACTAAAGAGCTTTAACCAGTTACACAGCCTGAATAAATATCACACCATTCGCAGCTGGGAGAGACTGTACTTGTGTTCTGTGTGTGGACAAGGCTGCAACTGAGGCAAGGACACCTGCACCATGGAGAAACCATGGAAATGTGTGGACTGTGGGAAGGGATATGGAGCACCATCTAAGCTGGAAATTCATCGGCGCAGCCATACTGGGGAGAAGCCATTCATCTGCTCTCAGTGTAAGAAGGGATTTAATCATTTATCCAGCCTACAGATGCACCAGCGAGTTCACACTGGGGAGAGGCCATTCACCTGCTCTCAGTGTGGGAAGGGATTCACTCAGTTATCCAACCTGCGGACACACCAGCGAGTTCACAGTGGGGAGAAACCATTCACCTGCTCTCAGTGTGGGGAGGGATTTACTCAGTCATCCCACCTGCAGACACACCAGCGAGTTCACACTGGGGAGAGGCCATTCACCTGCTCCCAGTGTGGGCAGGAATTCACTCAGTCATCCAACCTGCAGTCACACCAGCGAGTTCACACTGGAGAGAGGCCATTCACCTGCTCTCAGTGTGGGGAGGGATTCACTCAGTCGTCGCATCTGCGGACACACCAGCGAGTTCACACTGGGGAGAGACCATTCACCTGCTCCCAGTGTGGGCAGGAATTCACTCGGTCAGCCGACCTGCAGAGACACCAGCGAGTTCACACTGGGGAGAGGCCGTTCACCTGCTCTCAGTGTGGGAAGGGATTCACTCAGTCAGCCGACCTGCAGAGACACCAGCGAGTTCACACTGGAGAGAGGCCGTTCACCTGCTCTCAGTGTGGAAACGGATTCACTCAGTCAGCCGACCTGCGGACACACCAGCGAGTTCACACTGGGGAGAAACCATTCACCTGCTCTCAGTGTGGGAAGGGATTCACAGTTTCATCCCGGCTGCTGAGACACCAGCAAGTTCACGAGTGATTCCAGGGTTTGGATTCTGCTGTTATTGTTTCTGCTCTCAGTTGCATCCAGGATTGCATTTTGTTCATTCTCACAGTTGATCCATGGATTGGGTCAGAGGGTTTCTTTCTGCTGGACTGGCTGGTCACATGACTTTGCCTCCAGTGGGCTGATGCTCTTTGAGTCAAATGTCACAAGGATCTCAGAGTGACAGGGTGACAGAGTGACAGGGTGTTAAGAAGTTCAGAAATATTTAGTCAGCAGAAGACAGAGGGTAGCAGTGAAACAATGCGTTTCTGAATGGAGGGCTGTGACTAGTGGCATCCCGCAGGGATCAGTGCTGGGACCTTTGCTGTTTGTAATATATATAAATGATTTGGAGGAAAATGTGGACGACACAAAGGTTGTTGGATTTGCGGATAGCGATGAGGACCATCAGAGGATACAGCAGGATATACATCAGTTGGGCGGAGAGATGGCAGATGGAGTTTAATCCGGATAAATGTGAGGTAATGCATGTTGGAAGGTCTAATACAGATAGGAAATATACAGTAAATGGCAGAACCCTGCAGGGTATTGATAGGCAGAGGGAACTGGGTGTACAGGTACACAGGTTACTGAAAGTGGCAACACAGTTGGAGAAGGTAGTGAAGAAGGCATATGGCATGCTTGCCTTCATCGGCTGGGGCATTGAATGTAAAAATTGGCAAATCATGTTGCAGCTTTATAAAACCTTAATTAGGCCACACTTGGAATATAGTGCGGCATAATTATATAGTGCAGCATGAACTCTGTCCATGCCTCTCATAATCTTGTAAACTTCTATCAGGTCACCCCTCAACTCCGCTGTTCCAGTGAGAACAACCCACGTTTCTCCAACCTCTCCTCATAGCTAATGCCCTCCATACCAGGCAACATCCTGGTAAATCTTTTCTGTACCCTCTCCAAAGCCTCCATATCCTTCTGGTAGTGTGGTGACCAGAATTGAACACAAGTGCAGCCTAACTAAGCTTCTATAAAGCTGCAACATGACTTGCCAATTTTTAAACTCAATGCCCCGGCCGATGAAGGCAAGCATGCCGTATGCCTTCTTGACTACCTTCTCCACCTGCATTGCCACTTTCAGTGACCTGTGTACCTGTACACCCAGGTCCCTTGACCTATTTTAAGGGTTCTGCCATTTACTGTACATTTCCTTTTTGGATTAGACCTTCCAAAATGCATTATCTCACATTTGTCCGGATTAAACTCCATCTGCCACCTCTCCGCCCAAGTCTCCAACTGATCTATATCCTGCTGTATCCTCTGATGGTCCTCATCGCTATCTGGAAATCCACTAACCTTTGTGTCATCTGCAAACTTACTAATCAATCCAGTTACATTTTCCTCCAAATCATTTATATATATATATATAACAAACAGCAAAGGTCCCAGCACTGATCCCTGAGGGACGCCACTTGTCACAGTCCTCCATTCAGAAATGCACCCTTCCACTGCTACCCTCTGTCTTTGACCGAGCAGTTTTGTATCCACGTAGCCAGCTCACCTCTGATCCCATGCAACTTTACCTTCTGCACCAGTCTGCCATGAGGGACCTTGTCAAAGGCTTTACTGAAGTCCATGCAGACAACATCCACTGCTCTATCCTCATCAATCATCTTCGTCACTTCCTCGAAAAACTCGATCAAGTTAGTGAGACACGACCTCCCCTTCACAAAACCATGTTGACTCTCACTAATACGTCCACTTATTTCCAAGTGGGAATAAATGCTGTCTTGAAGAATCCTCTCCAGTAATTTCCCGACCACTGATGTAAGGCTCACCGGCCTGTAATTACCTGGATTATTCTTGCCACCCTTCTTAAACAAAGGAACAAAATTGGCTACTCTCCAATCCTCTGGGACCTCCCCTGAGACTGATCGCCAAGTTCCGCACACATGAGGACGGCCTCAACTGGGATCTTGGGTTCATGTCACACTATCTGTAACCCCTACGACTTGCCTGGGCTTGCAAAATCTCACTAACTGTCCTGTCTGGAGACAATACACATCTCTTTAACCTGTGCTTAGCCCTCTCTCCACTCACAGTGTCTGTATCTTTAAGACTTGATTAGATCCTCTCAAAATACCTTCCAACAACTTACCCACTACAGATGTGAGGCTCACTGGCCTGTAGTTCCCAGGCTTTTCTCTGCAGCCCTTTTTAAACAAAGGCACAACATTTTCCACCCTCCAACCTCCAGGCACCTCACCTGTGATTATCGATGATTGAAATATCTCTGCTCGGGGACCCACAATTTTCTCCCTCGTCTCCCAAAGTGTCCTGGGATACACTTCATCAGATCCCAGGGATTTATCTACCTTGATGCACTTTAAAATTTCCAGCACCTCCTTCTCTGTGATATGTACACTCCTCAGGACGTCACTATTTATTTCCCCGAGTTCCCGAAACATCCATGCTTTTCTCAACAGTAAACACTGATGAGAAATATTCATTTAGGATCTCACCCATCTCTTGTTTTATGTGGATGTTTGTAAATGTGTTTTATCATTGTTTTGGGCTACATTTGCTAAGGTTTATCTTTCTGGGGAATTAACCTTACCTTGAGTATTTAATTAAAGGCATTCCTGAAAGTTTAAAAACAGAACCACAAGAACGCTTAAGGAATTAATTTTGGTTATTGTTGTTGTAAAGCACATGCTAAGATTCTCTGCTTGTGTATGTATGATATTTGTGTGTTGAACGCTTCAAGCTTTGAGGTTTTGTGTCTGTGATTTAAATCAAATGGACTTTAAAATGGAAGTGTGATTAATAAAACTTTTTTTTCAAAAGTTATGAACCTGGACCCATATTTACTGGCCAGGGATATGTTTCCAGGACATTTTACTGAACATGTGGGAATGTTAATCCGGATAAATTCACACATGTGAGAATGAGAGTTTTAATTTGTAATAGTTATTTAAAATTTGGGACATATGAAATGATTCTGACCAATCCTGTGTTGGATTGATCTTGGGTTAAACCTCCTGTCAGGTCCAAAGATTTATTCCTGATGCAATTAACACAATGAAAAGGAAATTGGATACTGAAGGAAAGATTTTAAAAGGAGAGATTATAAATAGGAATAGATATATCGCAAGGGGGATAGAATATAAAAGCAGGGATGTCTTGCTGCATCTGTACAGGGCATTGGTGAGGCCGCAGCTGGAATACTGTGTGCAGTATTGGTCCCCTTATTTGCGGAAGGATATATTGGCCTTGGAGGGAGTGCAGAGAAGGTTCACCAGGTTGATACCAGAGATGAAGGGTGTTGATTATGAGGAGAGACTGAGCAGATTGGGTTTGTATTCGTTGGAATTTGGAAGGCTGAGGGGAGATGTTATAGAGACCTATAAGATAATGAAGGGGCTGGATAGGGTAGAGATGGAGAGATTCTTTCCACTTAGAAAGGAAACTAGAACCAGAGGGCACAGCCTCAAAATAAAGGGGGGTCAGTTTAGGACAGAGTAGAGGAGGAAATTCTTCTTTCAGAGGGTGGTGAATCTCTGGAATTCTCTGCCCACTGAAGTGGTGGAGGCTACCTCGTTGAATATGTTTAAATCACGGATAGATGGATTCCTGATCGGTAAGGGAATCAGGGGTTATAGGGATCAGGCGGGTAAGTGGAACTGATCCACTTCAGATCAGCCATGATCTTATTGAATGGCGGGGCAGGCTCGAGGGGCTAGATGGCCTACTCCTGCTCCTATTTCTTATGTTCTTATGAAATGATTCCCAGACTGTGTGGTTGTTCGATTAAAACAAAGGAAGGGCACCAATATCCATTTGAGAACTTTTAATCCACCCTTTTCAAACTAAGAGAGTCGATGTACAAAGAAAGGCCAGGGATGGTAGATAAGGGGGTCTGGAAAACATCATGATGGGGGCACCTATCTGTTCATGAGATCATCACAAAGCCCCATGATGCCCAGATACTAATTGATTGGACCTATATATAATGTATGTAATCTATAACCATTCTGATTGGATTGTGTCCAGCTGGGATGAGCTGAGTAACTGTATAAGAATTGATGATTTTCCTTGTGGGGTGGAGTTGTACATGGTCAGCCCCTGTGGCTTCTCCCCATAGTAAGAGTTTTAACAACACCAGGTTAAAGTCCAACAGGTTTATTTGGTCGCCAATGCCATTAGCTTTCAGAGCGCTGCTCCTTCGTCAGATGGAGTGGATATCTGCTCTCAAACAGGGCACAGACACAAAATCAAGTTACAGAATACTGATCAGAATGCGAATCTCTACAGCCAACCAGGTCTTAAAGATACAGACAATGTGAGTGGAGAGAGCATTAAGCACAGGTTAAAGAGATGTGTACTGTCTCCAGACAGGCATACTTCTCCCCACTGGCGTAACTCAATAAACTGTTTGTCAATTGAATCAGGCTTGAGTGTTGAATGATTCTTCTGAGTTCATTCCCCAAAACACACTGGGTACGTTACCGCTGGAGACCAGGTATCGCCAAAACCTTCAGACAATACAAAGACTCATGAAAGCCAGTGTCCCAGTTTAAAGACATATCTTTTACTTGACCACTGATTGAAGGGAGAAATTATTGGACAGTCTTAATCCTGCTCTAGAAGACAAGCATAGGACATAGATAGAACATAGAACAGTACAGCACAGAACAGGCCCTTCGGCCCATGATGTTGTGCCGAGCTTTATCTGAAACCAAGATCAAGCTATCCCACTCCCTATCATCCTGGTGCGCTCCATGTGCCTATCCAATAACCGCTTAAATGTTCCTAAAGTGTCTGACTCCACTATCACTGCAGGCAGTCCATTCCACACCCCAACCACTCTCTGCGTAAAGAACCTACCTCTGATATCCTTCCTATATCTCCCACCACGAACCCTATAGTTATGCCCCCTTGTAATAGCTCCATCCACCCGAGGAAAGCATCCTGATCTAATAACTCTGACATACAATCATTCGGATGGATCAATAATACATTCTTCATATCAATTCTCCTGCCTTTCATCAGGTGTAAACCAATCATTTTCAATACAACTCAATCCTTAATTACACGTCATATACTTTAACCAATTGCATTTTACCCTCTGACACAATGGATTTCATTGGTCCGTAGAATCCGGACACTTCCTCCCCCTATTGCTGACTCTGCTTCCCCTTGTTGCTTAGCAACCCCAGAAGCTTAGCTGCAAAGGTCAGAGTTAATGTTCCAATCGGCTCTTATTCCGTCACTGGCCAAACCAGACAAATGCATGTTCTCACGTCTGAGAAGACACTGTCTTATCTGGCCAGTGTGAATCAATCATATTCATGAAGCTGCCTTTAGAAACTTTGTTAAAAACTTCCTTGAAAAGGTTGGCGCATTCTGTGGCTTCATTGTTCCGAAGAATGTAGCCTGTCTGTAAATACCCCTGTACCATCATGCCTTGCAGCAGCCTGCCTTTGGCTGAAGTTTCCAATTGCTTTTAAAAATACAGCTAACATACATTTTAAAATCAGAAAATTCATGTTTAAATCAGAATTACTTGTTTAAATCTCTTACTGTGTTCACATGTGTGTAGACTGTTACCTTGTTAGCTTCTCAGTCTGATTTAGTCATTTAACTCAATGCTGGTAGTTCTGTTAGTGTCTGAAATGCCTCATGGTTTAAAATTTCTCAAATCTATTCGGAATTTTCTCCAACAGTTTGTCATTGCGGAGCTCGGAGTACAGCACTTGTTTCAGGAGTCTTGTGTGGGGCTTGTGTACAATGTGGCCCACCCATCGCAGCTGGTCGAGTGTGACCAGTGCCTCGATACTGGGGATATTGGCCTGGGAGAGGACACTCACGGTGGTAAGCCTATCCTGCCAGTGGATTTGCAGGATTTTGTGGAGGCAACGTTGGTGACATCTCTCCAGAGATTTGAGGTGTCTGCTGTGCATTGTCCATGTTTCTGATGGATACAGGAGGGCGGGGACCACAGCTGCTCTGTAGACCATGAGCTTGGTGCTGGATTTGAGGTCTCAGGCTTTGAACTCTGTTCCTGCATTAGCCCATTGGAGTTGATGCTGGATTTCATCGTCAATGCCTGCCCGTGCCGACAGGGGGCTCCCGAGGTGTGGGGAATGATCCACGTTATCCAGGGGCTCACTGTGGATCTTGATGGGTCGGGGAGGAGGGAGCAGGAGTGGGCTGGTAGAGAACCTTTGTTTCCCGGATGTTTAATCTGAGTCCCATTCTCTCATATGCCTCAGTGAATGTGTCAACAATAGTTTGTAGATAAGCTTAAGCTTATTTATTGGTGTCACAAGTGGGCTTACATTAACGCTGCAATGAAATTACTGTGAAAATGCCCTAGATCAACCTCTGAGTGTGCGCACAGACACACTCAGGTTGTGAATGAAGCCCAATCCATCACGCAAACCAGCCTCCCATCCATTGACACTGTCTACACTTCCCACTGCCTTGGAAAAGCAGCCAGCATTATTAAGGACTCCACACATCCTGGACATAATCTCTTCCATCTTCTTCCTTTGGGAAAAAGATACAAAAGTCTGAGGACACGTACCAACCGACTCAAGAACAGCTTCATCCCTGCTGCCATCAGATTTTTGAACAGACCTACCTCGCATTAAGTTGATCTTTCTCTACACCCTAGCTATGACTGTAACATTCTGCACCCTCTCCTTTCCTTCCCTATGTATGCTATGCTCTGTCTGTATAGCGCGCATGAAACAATACTTTTCACTGTATACCAATACATGTGACAATAATAAATTAAATCAAATCGGCATATTTTTTATTCATTTGTGGGACATGGGCCAGCATTTATTGTTCATCCCTAGTTGCCTGAGTGTATTTGAGAGTTAACCACAATGCAGTGGCTCTGGAGTCACATGTAGGCCAGACCAGGTAAGGATGGCACATTTCCTTCCCGAACGGACATGAGTGAACCAGGTGGGATTTTCCAGCAATTCATAGAAATCATAGAAACCCTACAGTGCAGAAGGAGGCCATTCAGCCCATCGAGTCTGCACCGACCACAATTCCACCCAGGCCCTACCCCCACATATTTACCCGCTAATCCCTCTAACCTACGCATCTCAGGACTCTAAGGGGCAATTTTTAACCTGGCCAATCAACCTAACCCGCACATCTTTGGACTGTGGGAGGAAACCGGAGCACCCGGAGGAAACCCACGCAGACACGAGGAGAATGTGCAAACTCCACACAGACAGTGACCCAAGCCAGGAATCGAACCCAGGTCCCTGGAGCTGTGAAGCAGCAGTGCTAACCACTGTGCTACCGTGCCGCCCATAAACAATGACAATGGTTTCATGGTCACCAGTAGATTCTTAATTCCAGATTCTTTTTATTGAATTCAAATTCCACCACTTGCCGTGGCCAGATTCGAATCGAGGTCCCCAGCACATTCGCTGATTTCTGGATTAATAGTCCAGCGATAATACCACCAGGCCATCACCTCCCCCCACCCCTAGGGTCGGCGTACTGCAGCCCCATGACTGAGGCTGGGCTGGTCTTGGTTCTGGCCTGGAGGGGTCGGACATTGAAAGTTTCCCACTGGTCCAGTAGGCCAGCTGGACTCCAGCGGGGAGCTTCATGGCGCTGGGGTGGAGTGTTGCTGCAGGAAAGGTGGGGATGAATGTTGGTGCGATGACGCAGCCCTGCTTGACCCCAGTTTGCACTCGTACTGGTCGCCTCACCATAGGAAGGATGTGATTGCACTGGAGGGGGTGCAGAGGAGATTCACCAGGATGTTGCCTGGGATGGAGCAGCCGAGCTATAAAGAGAGATTAGATAGACTTGGATTGTCTTCTTGAGAGCAGAGAAGGCTGAGGGGGGACATGATTGAGGTGTATAAGATTGTGAGGGGTATGGACAGGGTGGATAGGAAGCAGCTGTTCCCCTTAGTTGAAGGGTCAATAACGAGGGGGCATCATTTTAAGGTGAGGGGCAGGAGGTTTTGGGGGATTTGAGGAAAAATGTTATTATCCAGAGGGTGGTGGGAGTCTGGAATTCACTGTCTGGGAGGGTAGTGGAGGCAGGAAACCTCACAACCTTTAAAAAGCACATGGATGAGCACTTGAATGTTTTGACAGTTCAAACACCATCAGCCAAGTGTTGGAAAATGGATGAGTGTAAATTTAGTATAGTTTTGTCAGTGCAGACTCGATGGGCTGAAAGGCCTCTTCTGTACTGTATGACTCTATGACTTGTGAACTCGCTGGTGTTTCTGCAGTCGGGATGAATGAGTGAATCCCTGCCCACACACGGTGCAGGTGAATGGTCTCTCCCCAGTGTGAACCCGCTGGTGTGTCCGCAGGCCTGATGGCACACTGAATCCTTTCCCACACACAGAGCAGGAGAACGGCCTCTCCCCAGTGTGAACTTGCTGGTGTCGCCACAGGCTTGATGACACACTGAATCCTTTCCCACACACAGAGCAAGTGAACGGCCTCTCCCCAGTGTGAACTCGCTGGTGGTTCTGCAAATGAAATAATTGAGTGAATCCCTTCCCACACACAGAGCAGATGAATGGTCTCTCCCCAGTGTGAACTCGCTGGTGTCTCCGCAGGGTGGATAACTGAATGAACCCTTTCCCACACTCAGAGCAAGTGAACGATTTCTCCCCAGTGTGAACTTGCTGGTGTCTCTGCAAATCAATTATCTGAGTGAATCCCTTCCCACACACAGAGCAGGTGAACGGCCTCTCCCCAGTGTGACTGCGCCGATGAATCTCCAGCTGAGATGGAAAACTGAATCCTTTCCCACAGTCTCCACATTTCCACGGTTTCTCCATGGTGCGGGTGTCCTTGTGACTCTCCCGGTTAAACAATCAGTTAAATCTCACACAGAACACGGGTACAGTCTCTCCCCGCTGTGAATGCTGCGATGTATTTTCAGGCGGTGTAACTGGTTAAAGCTCTTTCCACACTCAGTGCACTGGAACACTCTCACTCAGGTGTATCTGTGTCTTGGTGCTTTTTCAGTCACATTTATGTTAAAAAATTCTGAAGCAGACAGAACAGAAAAAGATTTCTCCTTCTAGATTTAAAGGCCAATGATATTCAGATCCCGATCAATCAAATGACTGTCAGATTTTGATGTGACGTTTGGTTTGAGATTTCTGTCTGTAAATCCTCACCTTCTGTTATCCTGCAAAAGCAGTTTACAAAAGTCATCACTGTCAGTACAGGATAGAAATTCAGAACAGACATTTCCTTTTTTAAAGTTTATTCATTAGTCACAAGTAAGGCTTACATTAACACTGCAATGAAGTCACTGTGAAATTCCGCTAGTTGCAGCAGTCGGGCGCCTGTTGGGATCAATGCATCGAACCAGCACGTCTTTCAGAATTCGAGTTTCTATGGAAACCTCTTTCCTCTCTCATTCCCCAAAAGCTGTAAATCTCCATCCCACACACTCTCCCTCCATTCTCACTCTGCTGTATCTAATATTCACCCTCCCAATTCTCCTGAAGGTGCTGATTGAGGCTGATTGACAGATCCATGCTCACTGCTTCCTGCCCTGGACACAGAGAGCTGGAAATCTCCATGCAGGCTGCCAGACAGATATATGTCTATCTGACTGGACTAACAATGTGTGGAATGTACAGACTGGATTCACTCGCTTTCCCTTCAGTGGCTAAGGGCGGACACAGCACCAGGACCCAATGAACTGCACGCAATGCTTTCTATGGATGTTGCTGAAGAGATAGTGGACACTTCAGTTGGAATTTTTCATAACTCGCTAAATTCCAGGAGGGTATCAGAAGATTGGAAAACAGCCAATGTGACTCCCGAGTTCAAAAAGGAAGAAAGGCAGAAGACAGGGAACTATAGGCCAGTGAGTTTAACATCTATTATTGGCAAGACGCTGGAGTCAAAGAGGAAATAGCTAATCATTCAGGAAAGCTGAATATAATCAAACCTCGTCAACATGGTTTTATGAAAGATAAATCATGATTGATAAATTTGCTTGAATTCTTTGAGGATGTAAGAGGAAGAATAGATCGAACACAATCTGCAAATGTAGTTTATTTAGATAAAGCAGCACAGCGCCAGGAACCCGGGTTCAATTCCGGCCTTGTGTGACAGTCTGTGTGGAGTCTGCATGTTCTCCCCATGTCTGTGTGCATTTCCTCCGGGTGCTCCAGTTTCTTCCCACAGTCCAAAGATGTGCGGGTTAGGTTGACTGGCCATGCTAAATTGGCTCTTTGTGTCCTAATAGATGTAGATTAGGGGGATTAGTATGGTAAAAATGTGGAGTTATGGGGTTAGGGCTTGGGAAAGATGCTCTGTTCAAGAGTCAGTGCAGATTAGACGGGCCAAATGGCCTCCTTCTGCACTCTCGGGATCCTATGATTTCCAAAAGGCATTTGACAAGGTACCGCATAAGAGGCTGGTGCATAAAGTAAAAGCCCATGGAATTGTAGGAAGTGTGTAAGCATGGATTGAAAACTGGCCGTCACATAGAAAACAGAAAATTGAAATATTTGGGTCATTTTCAGAGTGGAAAGATGTAACTAGTGGAGTACCGCAGGGATCAGTTCTTCGCCTGCAATTGTTCATTATTCAATTAATGACCTGAAGGAAGGAACAGAATGTAAGGTTTCCAAATGATTTGAAGATAGGTGGACAGACATGTTCTGATGAGGATCTTATGATTCTGCAACGGGATATAGATAGGTTGAGTGACTGGGTGAAAACCTGGCAAATGGAGTTTAACGTGGGAAAGTGTAGGGTCATGTATTTCAGGAGGAGGAATCAAAAGGGAGATTATCTACATGGAGAGAGGCTGCAGTTGAATGAAGTACAGAGGGATCTAGATGTTCTTGCACATGAATCACAAAAGGCTCGCAGACAGGTCCCACAATAGTTAAGAAGGAAAATGGCATTTTGGGCTTTATTGCAAAGGGGTTGGAGTTTAAAAACAGGGATGTTTTGTTGCAGTTGTACAGGGTGTTGGTGAGGCCTCACCTGGAATACTGTGTACATTTTTGATCCCCTTACCTAAACAAGGATATAGTAACATTGGAGGTAGTCCAAAAGAGATTCATCAGGCTATTCCTGGGATTAGAGGGTGGTCCTATCAAGAGAGAATAAATTGTCTAGGTCTGTGTTCCTTGAAGTTTTGAAGACAAAGGGGTGACTTTATTGAAGCATATAAGATCCTCAGGGGGCTTGACAGGGTAGATGGTGAGATATTTTCACGAGTGGGAGAGTCACAAACAAGGAAACAAGATAAAGGGTCGGTCATTTAAACTTGAGTTGCGCAGAATTATTTTTCTCGCAAAGGATGGTGAATCTCTGGAATTCTCTGCCCCAAAGGGTGGTGGAGGCTGGATCATTAGAAGCATTTAAAGTGAGGTGGATAAATATTTGATAGATCGACAATTGGAGGGCAATGGGGAAATGGCACAGAAAAGAAGCTGAGGCCAGAATAGATCAGCCATGATTGGATTGAATGGAGGGGCAGGCTTGATGGGCCTGGTGGCCACTCCTGCTTCTATTTCTTGTCATCAGTTCTTGCAAGACAACAATTTCCCCAGAAAGTGTTACATTTGGACATAAATGAGTAGACTAATGTGTGAATGACATGAAGAATGCGAGGAGGGTTTTTATTTCGGCAGCGAGTGGTGACCTGGAAGTTAAAAAATCAATTCCAGAATAAGAGAAGAAATGGAAAGGGGGAGAAAAGAAAGTGTTTTACTCACAGATGTTGGCCTCTTTTAGGTAAAGGAGTTCATGAACTATTTTTCAGATTGACATCATGCCGGCCAGGAGTTGAACCAGGCATCTTCGGATCCGTAATCAGACGTGTTATCCATTGAGCCACAGTCTCACAGGTGGTGCCGACAGGAAGAAGTTGGAATCTGTCCACTTCCCCATGGCCTGGGGCTGCGCATGTGCAGTGGAGAGCCCGCTCCCCCCCCCCCCCCTCCCCCATTCATTCTGAGGTGTTGACCAATGGAAACTATGGAGGACCGGACGTACTCTGGTCCTCCAGCCAATCAGAGCTCCCACATTGTCTGAATGCGGAAGTGGACAATGAGCTTGTTCAGCTGCTCATTCCTGCCCAGCAAAGCTGCTGCTCTCTCTGAATGAACATTGAGCTTCAGACAGACTCAAACTTCCTCCCGTCTCTCCAACATCTGTGAGTAAAACACTTTCTTTTCGCCCCTTTTGCGTTTCTTTTCTCATTCTGGGGGAAATTGGGGACTTGTTGAATTTTTAACTTCCAGGTCACCACTCGCTGCCGAAATAAAAATCCTCCTCACATTCTTCATGTATCTGTAACCAGGTAATACAGTGCATTACACACATCATCAGTCTGCACATTTATGGCCAAATGTAAAACTTTAACGTGGCTGTCAGCTTGAAAATTAATCATGGATCATTTGCACTTCCACAACCCTCTGAGGCAGCGGCTTCCAGGTAATGACCTTTCTGCACCAAAATAAAATTCTTCCCCACATCCTTCTCTTTCTCCCAATCCAGTTATCCGGTCCCACATATGGCTCAGATTTTAATTTCTAGCGTGTAGGCTGGTTGTTACACGTACATTTTCAGATCTCTGTGTCCAATACAGAAAGTGGTCAGCATGGATCTGTTAATCAGCCTGAATCAGCACCTTCAATAGACTTGGGAGGTTGTATCTTCAAGAGAGCAGAGTGAGAATTGAAGGAGAGTGTGTGGGATGGAGATTGACAGCTTTTGGAGAATGAGAGAGGAAAGAATGTTCCATAGAAACTAGAATTGTCTGTTCTGAATTTCTATCCTGTACTGACAGTGATGTCTGTTGTAAATTCCTTTCATAGATATCAGGAGGTGAGGATTTAGAGACAGGAATTTCAAACTAAACGTCACATCAAGATTTGACAGAGTCATTCGATTTATTGGGACCTAAATATCATCGACTTTTGAATCTAGGAAAGCAATGTTTGTCTGATCTGTTTGCTTAAGGAGATTTTAAACATCAGTGTGACTGGAACACACCCGAGTGAGAGTGTTCCAGTCCAGTGATAGTGGAAAGAGCTTTAACCAGTTACACAGGCTGAAACAACATTGCACCGTTTACAGTGAAGAGAGACCGTACACGTGTTCTGTGTGGACAAGGATTCAACTGATCATCAAACCTGGAGAGCCACAAGGACACCCGCATCATGGAGAAACTGTGGAAGTGTGACGATTGTGGACAAGGATTCATGTTGCCCTGTGATTTGGAAATTCATCAACGCAGTCACACTCGGGAGAGACCCTTCACTTGCTCAGTGTGTGGGAAGGGATACACTAAGTTCTCCCACCTGCTGAGTCACAATCTCACTCACACCAATGAGAGACCCTTTAAATGCTCTGACTGTGGGAGCGGATTTAAAAGCTCTGGAGAACTGGTGTCCCACCAGCGCATTCACAGTGAGGAGAGACCGTTCAGCTGCTCTCACTGCTCAATGAAATTTAAATGGTCATCCACACTGCGGAGACATCAGCGGGTTCACACCGGGGAGAGACCGTTCAGCTGCTCCATGTGTGGGAAGGGATTCTCTCGGTCCTCCGAACTGCGGGCACACCAACGAATTCACACTGGGGAGAGACCGTTCACCTGCTCTGTGTGTGGGAAGGGATTCTTTCGGTCATCCGCCCTGCTGACGCACAAAGTCACTCACACCAATGAGAGACCCTTTAAATGCTCTGACTGTGAGAGTTGCTTCAAAAGTTCTCGGGATCTGATGTCCCACCAGCGCATTCACACTGAGGACAGACCGTTCAGCTGCTCTCACTGCACAATGAGATTTAGATCATCATCAAACCTGCGGAACCACCAGCGAGTTCACTCCGGGGAGAGACCATTCACTTGCTCTGACTGTGGGAAGGGATTCACGCAGTTATCCACCCTGCTGACACACCAGCGAGTTCACACCGGAGAGAGGCCATTCACCTGCTCTGTGTGTGGGAAGGGATTCACTAATTTACCCAACCTTCTGAGTCATAAAGTCACTCACACCAGTGAGAGGCCCTTTAAATGCTCGGACTGTGGGAGTGAATTCAAAATTTCTGGAGAACTGGTGTCCCACCAGCGCATTCACACTGAGGACAGACCGTTCAGCTGCTCTCTCTGCACAAAGAGATTTAAGAGGTCATCCACACTGCAGAGACACCAGCGAGTTCACACCAGGGAGAGACCGTTCATCTGCTCTGTGTGTGGGAAGGGATTCAGTCAGTCATTCACCCTGCTGACACACCAGCGTCTTCACACCGAGGAGAGACCATTTACCTGCACCGAGTGTGGGAAGGGATTCACTCTGTCATCCACCCTGCTGACTCACCAGCAAGTTCACAGCGGGGAGAGACCGTTCACCTGCTCCGAGTGTGGGAACAGATTCACTCGGTTATCCAGCCTGCAGAGACACAAAGTCACTCATTCCCAGGAAAGACCCTTTAAATGCTCTGACTGTGGGAGTGGCTTCAAAATTTCTGAGCATCTGATAGATCACCAGCGCATTCACACTGGGGAGAGACCGTTCAGCTGCTCTCACTGCACAAAGAGGTTTGGAAGGGCATGCACACTGAGGAGACACCAGCGAGTTCACACTGGGAGAGACCATTCACCTGCTCTGTGTGTGCGGAAGGATTCACTCAATACCCCAGGTGCTGAGGCACAATGTCCCTCACACCCAGGAGAGACCCTTTAAATGCTCTGACTGTGGGAATGGTTTCAAAAGCTCTCAGGAACTGATGATCCACCAGTCCATTCACAGCTGCTGTGTGTGGGAAGAAATTCACCAGTTCATCCCTCCTGCTGAGACACCAGCGAGTTCACAAGTGATTACAGGGGTTGGATTCTGCTGTTATTGCTGCTGTTAATCACATCCAGGACTGAACCATGTTCATTCTGACAGTTGGTGAAGTGGGAGGGTCGGAGGGTTTCTTTCTGCTGGACTGGCTGATCTCACAATTTTGCTTCCAGTGGGCTGATGCTCTTTGAGCGAGGGCACATTTCCACTGAAATGACCCACACAAACTGATGAAGAACATTTATTTAATCCTGGACAGTAAATAATGTTTTTCTTACCACTGCAGGTAGATCTAAAATAAATACATTTGTCTCTGTTCCAGTGAGTCTACAGCACAGGGCCGGGCCAGTCGGCTCAATTGGTCTGTGTCAGTATTTATGCTCCACATGAGCCTCCACCCACCCCTCTTCATCTCCCCCCATCAGCATATCCTTCTATTCCTCTCTCCCTCATGTATGTATCGAGCTTCCCCTTCAATGTATTCATGCTGTTCACCTCAACCACTCGCTGTGATAGTGAGTTCCACATTCTCACCACTCGCTGTGGTAGTGAGTTCCACATTCTCACCACTCGCTGGGTAAAGAGGTTTCTCACTGAAATCCCTGTTGGATTATTGAACCCCTTCATAACCTTAAATTCTTCCATCAGGTCACCCTTCAGTCTTCTCTTTTCGAGAGAAAAGCAGTGCCAGCCTTTCCTGAAGGTTAAATGCTCTCAGTTCTGGGATTATTCTTGTGAATCTTTGTTGCCGCTTCTCCAGTGCCTCTATTTCCTTTTTCTAAATGGAGATCACAGATGTTGACAGTGCTCCCAGTGCAGTCTAACCCTGGCTCCAAACAAGTTGAACAGAACCTCCCTGCTGTTCAATTCTATTCCTCGAGAATGGAACCCTGTACATGGGCCCCACACTTTAGGAAAGATGTGAAGTCCTTAGAGAGGGTGCAGAGGAGATTTACGAGAATGACTCCAGGGATGAGGGACTTCAGTGAGTTCGAGAGACTTGAACAGCTGAAATTTCTCTCTTTAGATCAGACAGGCATTAGGATTGGGAATGGGGCCATTCAGCCCACTGAGTCCATGCTGGCTCTCTTTAGATCAAACTGTTGCCCTGTTCTCTCTCCGTGTCCCGTAGATTTATTTCCCTGAAGTTCCCATCCAATTTCCTTTTGGAAACATTCCATTATCTCTGCTTCAGCCGCTCGTAGGGAGTGAGTTCCAGATATTTACCACTTCAAATGCAAACGAGGAGCAGAGAGCACAAAAGGAGGCCGTGTGACCCATTGTGCCCCTGCTGCCTCTTCAAACATTCTCAGCAACAAGGTCAGGGAGGCCATAGAACCATAGAAAATTACAGCTCAGAAACAGGCCTTTTGGCCCTTCTTGTCTGTGCCGAACCATTTTATGCCTAGTCCCACTGACCTGCACTTGGACCATATCCCTCCACACCCCTCTCATCCATGAACCCGTCCAAGTTTTTCTTAAATGTTAAAAGTGACCCCGCATTTACCACTTTATCCGGCAGCTCATTCCACACTCCCACCACTCTCTGCGTGAAGAAGCCCCCCCTAATATTCCCTTTAAACTTTTCTCCTTTCACCCTTAACCCATGCCCTCTGGTTTTTTTCTCCCCTAGCCTCAGCGGAAAAAGCCTGCTTGCATTCACTCTATCTATACCCATCAAAATCTTAAACACCTCTATCAAATCTCCCCTCAATCTTCTACGCTCCAGGGAATAAAGTCCCATCCTATTCAATCTCTCTCTGTAACTCAGCTTCTCAAGTCCCGGCAACATCCTTGTGAACCTTCTCTGCACTCTTTCAATCTTATTTACATCCTTCCTGTAACTAGGTGACCAAAACTGTACACAATACTCCAAATTCGGCCTCACCAATGCCTTATATAACCTTACCATAACACTCCAACTTTTACACTCGATACTCCAATTCATAAAGGCCAATGTACCAAAGGCACTCTTTACGACCCTATCCACCTGTGACGTCACTTTTAGGGAACTCTGTACCTGTATTCCCAGATCCCTCTGTTCAACTGCACTCTTCAGAGTCCTACCATTTACCCTGTACGTTCTTCTTTGGTTTGTCCTTCCAAAGTGCAATATCTCACACTTGTCTGCGTTAAATTCCATTTGCCATTTTTCAGCCCATTTTTCTAGTTGGTCCAAATCCCTCTGCAAGCTTTGAAAACCTTCCTCACTGCCCACTACACCTCCAATCTTTGTATCATCAGCAAACTTGCTGATCCAATTGACAACATTATCATCCAGATCATTGATATAGATGACAAACAACAATGGACCCAACACCGATCCCTGCGGCACACCACTAGTCACAGGCCTCCACTCAGAGAAGCAATCCTCCACAACCACTCTCTGGCTTCTTCCATTGAGCCAGTGTCTTATCCAATTTACTACCTCCCCATGTATACCCAGAGACAACCTTCCTAACTAACCTCCCATGAGGGACCTTGTCAAAGGCCTTGCTGAAATCCAGGTAGACAACATCCACCGCCTTCCCTTCATCCACTTTCCTGGTAACCTCCTCGAAAAACTCTAATAGATTGGTCAAACATGACCTACCACGCACAAAGCCATGTTGACTCTCCCTAATAAGTCCCTGTCTATCCAAATATTTGTAGATCCTATCCCTTATCACACCTTCCAATAACTTGCCCACCACCGACGTCAAACTTACTGGCCGATAATTTCCCGGATTTCTTTTGGAACCTTTTTTAAACAACGGAACAACATGAGCCACCCTCCAATCATCCGGCACCTCCCCCGTGAATACTGACATTTTAAATATGTCTGCCAGGGCCCCTGCAAGTTCAACACTAGCTTCCCTCAAGGTCCGTGGGAATACCCTGTCCGGTCCTGGGGATTTATCCACTCTGATTTGCCTCAAGACAGCGAGCACCTCCTCCCCTTTAATCTGTAAAGGTTCCATGGCCTCCCTACCAGTTTGCCCTATTTCCGTAGACTCCATGCCCGTTTCCTCAGTAAATACAGATGCAAAAAAACCGTTTAGTATCTCCCCCATCTCTTTTGGTTCCATACACAGTGTACCACTCTGGTCTTCAAGAGGACCAATTTTATCCCTCACTATCCTTTTGCTCCTAACATACCTATAGAAGCTCTTTGGATTTTCCTTCACTCTGTCTGCCAAAGCAACCTCATGTCTTCTTTTAGCCCTCCTGATTTCCCTCTTAAGTAGCTTCTTGCACTTTTTATACTCCTCGAGCATCTGATGTGTTCCTTGCTGCCTGTACATTTCATACAACTCTCTCTTCCTCTTAATCAGTGTTACAATCTCCCTCGAGAACCAAGGTTCCTTATTCCTATTTACTTTGCCTTTAATCCTGACAGGAACATACAAACTCTGCACTCTCAAAATTTCTCCTTTGAAGGCCTCCCACTTTCCATTTACATCCTTACCAGAGAACAGCCTGTGCCAATCCACACTTCCCAGATCCCTTCTCATTTCATCAAATTTGGCCTTTTTCCAGTTCAGAACTTCAACCCGAGAACTTCAACCATGTTAAATTCTAACATGTGACTGGAGCTTTATTTTAAAAATTAATGTTGGATTCACCTACATGCTTGTGGAAGCTGCATAGCTGGCAGGAATTGTCTGAACTAAGAATTTCTTCTATGAATTTGATCAGTTGGAGGACATTATATTCTGTCAAATCTGGCTCAAGAATAAGGTTGATTGCTCAGTTCAAGTAAGAAGGAAAGCTATTGGCTTGCAGCAAGTGTCTTTTTGAACCAGGATATCTTGTATTAACCTTATTCAGTTGTGGGACATGGGCGTCGCTGGCTGGCCAACATTTATTGCCCATCCCTAGATGCCCTTGTTCAGAGGGCAGTTGAGAGTCAACCACATTGTATGAACCAAATGTGTTCATTAAATATTACTGTATTTAGAACAAAGAAAGTTACAGCACAGGGACAGGCCCTTTAGCCCTCCAAGCCTGCTGCTGGACTAAATTAAAACCCCCTACCCTTCCGGGGACCATTTCCCTCTATTCCCATCCTATTCATGTATTTGTCAAGATGTCCCTTAAAAGTCACTACCGTATCCGCTTCCACTACCCCCCAGGCAACGAGTTCCAGGAACCCACTGCTCTCTGTGTAAAAAATCTGCCTCGTACATCTCCTTTAAACCTTGCCCCTCACACCTTAAACCTGTGCCCCCTAGTAATTGACGCTTCCACCCTGGGAAACAGCTTCTGACTATCCACTCTGTCCATGCCTCTCATAATCCTGTAGACTTCTATCAGGTTGCCCCCTCAACCTCCCTCATTCCAGTGAGAACAAACCAAGTTTCTCCAACCTCTCCGCATAGCTAATGCCCTCCATACCAGGCAACATCCGGGTAAATATTTTCTGTACCCTCTCCAAAGCCTCCACATCCTTCTGATAGTGTGGCGACCGGAATTGAACACTATATTCCAAGTGTGGCCTAACTAAGCTTCTCTAAAGCTGCAACATGACTTGCCAATTTTTAAACTCAATGCCCCAGCCAATGAAGGAAAGCATGCCGTATGTCTTCTTGACTATCTTCCCCACCTGCGTTGCCACTTTCAGTGACCTGTGTACCTGTACACCCAGATCACTTTGCCGATCAATACTCCTAAGGGTTTTGCCATTTACTGTATATTTCCTATCTGTATTAGACCTTCCAAAATGCATTACCTCACATTTGTCCAGATTAAACTCCATCTGCCATCACTCCGCCCAAGACTCCAACCAATCTATATCCTGCTGTATCCTCTGATGGTCCTCATCACTATCCGCAAATCCACCAACCTTTGTGTCGTCCGCAAACTTCCTAATCAAACCAGTTACATTTTCCTCCAAATCATTTATATATATATATAACAAACAGCAAGGTCCCAGCACTGATCCCTGAGGAACGCCACTTGTCACAGCCCTCCATTCAGAAACGCACCCTTCCAATGCTACCCTCTGTCTTCTTTGACCGAGCCAGTTCTGTATCCACCTTGCCAACTCACCTCTGATCCCATGCGACTTCTCCTTCTGCACCAGTCTACCATGAGGGACCTTGTCTAAGTCCATGTGGACAACATCCACTGCTCTACCCTTATCAATCATCTTCGTCACTTCCTCGAAAAACTCGACCAAGTCCGTGAGACACGACCTCCCCTTCACAAAACCATGTTGCTTCTCACTAATACATCCACTTATTTCCAAGTGGGAATAAATCCTGTCTCGAAGAATTCTCTCCAATAATTTCCCTATCACTGATGTAAGGCTCACCGGCCTGTAATTACCTGGATTATTCTTGCTACCCTTCTTAAACAAAAGAACAACATTGGCTATTCTCCAATCCTCTGGGACCTCCCCTGTATGATGTGGAGATGCCGGCGTTGGACTGGGGTAAACACAGTAAGAAGTTTAACAACACCAGGTTCCTCTGGCTCCACACATAGATTCCCTCCCCTATCCTTGAGTGGGCCGACCCTCTCCCTGGCTACCCTCTTGTTCTTTATATATGTATAAAAAGCCTTGGGATTTTCCTTAATCCTGCTGGCCAATGATTTTTCGTGACCACTCTTAGCCCTCCTTACTCCTTGCTTAAGTTTCTTTCTACTTTCCTTGTATTCCACACTTGCTTCGTGTGTTCCTCCCCTGTAGCCAGTGAGGATACAAAGATCTCTCTCAAGACCCCAGCAATTTCCTCCCTTGCCTCTCTCGGTATTCTGGGGTATATCCCGTCAGGCCCTGGGGACTTGTCTACCTTAATGTTTCTCAAGAACCCCAATACCACCTCCTTTTTGATCTCAACATGACTCAGACTATCTACACATCCTTTCCCAGACTCATCCACCACCAAATCCTCTTTGGTGAATACTGACGCAAAGTACTCATTTAATATCTCCCCATTTCCTCTGGCTCCGCGCATAGATTCCCTCCCTTGTCCTGGAGTGGGCCAACCCTCTCCCTGGCTACTCTCTTGCTCTTTATATATGTATAAAAAGCCTTGGGATTTTCCTTAATCCTGCTGGCCAATGCTTTTTCGTGACCCCTTTTAGCCCTCCATTCTCCTTGCTTAAGTTTCTTTCTACTTTCCTTGTATTCCACACTTGCTTCGTGTGTTCCCAGCCTCCTAGCTTTGACAAATGTTTCGTTTTTCTCTTTGACGAGGCTCACAATATCTCTCATTATCCAAGGTTCCCAAAACTTGCCATACTTATCCTTCACCCTTACAGGAATGTGCCGGTCCTGAATCCCTATCAACTTACACTTGAAAGCCTCCCACACGCCAGATGTTGATTTGCCCTCAAACATCTGCCCCATCTGGTAGCTATTTATTAGCTACCAGTCATGAACAGATGAGAAATTAATGAGCCTTAATTGAGTTATAGTTAATCAATGAATCAGTCGTTATAGTAAAAGATTGAGTTTTATTTGCTGTAAGAGTTTAATTGCTGTGTATGTAAAGAATGTGCAATGAGGATAAATGTACTGGCGAGAGAGACCTTCAAGCTCTGATTAGCCTCAACATTTGAAACTGTGAGAATAAGGGGATTGTATAGAATCAGATAAAGGGATAGTATGAACCAGTTCTCTTGTATTCCTGTCTAAGATAATAAGAAGTGATGGTGTCAGTAATTGAGGATCCAGTTAAATTAATCTAGTGGTCAAATTGACCAATTGTCATGATACAACAGGCCCAAATCTGACGTGAGGTAATCGTCACTTTGTGGATAAAAGTAGAGGTTCTGAAGGTCTTCCTTGGGAGCCAAATACTGAAAACTCCCGAGACTGAGTTCCAAGGAAATTACTGTCAGAGAAGGAACCAGACTCCCAAGGCTGAATTCCACAAGAATTCCTGTGAAAGAAGGAGCCAGAGAGGGTTATGCTTCTACGGACCGATCACCTGCATGAAGTTGTAAAAGTCAATATCTTAAAGTTGTTGAGTAAAACTTTTTCATTCAGTAAACTTCTTTTTAAATTTCCTATCCAGAGAATTCTGCCTTTACCACAAAAAGGGCAGGGAACAGGCTACAGATGAATTAAAGAGAAACCATTTGAGTCCAGAACATTGTGAATATCAAAGAACAACAAAGAACAAAGAACAATACAGCACAGGAACAGGCCCTTCGGCCCTCCAAGCCCGCGCCGCTCCCCGGTCCAGGATTGAATCCTGAATCCAGGATCCCCGCCCAATTTTCCAGCCTATCTACATACCAAAATCCTATCCACCGAGCTGTCCCTCACAGCTACGATGCTTTGTTCATTACAACCTATTAACTCACCCCCACCCCCCCATTCCAGACCATGTGATCTCCAGGGAGAGGCGAAAACCCAGAGTGAAAAACCCCAGGGCCAATATGGGGAAAAAAATCTGGGAAATTCCTCTCCGACCCCCTGAGGCGATCGAAACGAGTCCAGGAGATCACAATGGCCCTGATCGGGAAATGCTTCCCAACCCTAGTCATTTCCACTTCCACGAACACCATATGAATTCCCTGCCCCCGAGACAGGTTCCCAACTATCCGCAGTCTCGCTCTGTACTGGCACCAGCAAGATAATCATAGAATGAAGCCTTGAAACGAGAAACAAGGAACAATTAGCCCGCGCCGCTCCCTGGTCCAGACGAGACCACTCTTTTGTATCCCTCCATTCCCACTCCGTTCATATAGCTGTCTAGATAAGTCTTAAACGTTCCCAGTGTGTCCGCCTCCACCACCTTGCCCGGCAACACATTCCAGGCCCCCACGACCCTCTGTGTGAAATATGTCCTTCTGATATCTGTGTTAAACCTCCCCCCCCTTCACCTTGAACCTATCCTTTTACTCTGGTTGTCTTTGATGCTCAAGTCATTTTCTGATTGTTTTAACCATGTTCTGTTTCATTAATAAACTTTGATCAGTAAAATATTTGATTGTTCTGGACTTTTCCTGATGAGATTGATGCACTTTAGGGAAAGTGGGTGAGAGGGGTTGGCAGGCTCTTTAACAGAAAGTGAGTCCCTCTAAGGTAATTGGCAAAGGAGCCAGAGGGGGAGATGAGATTTTATTTTATATTTTTGACACAGCGAGTTGTTCTGATCTGCCTGAAAACAGATTCAATAGAATCTTTCCAAAGGTTAAAGACTTGAAAGGGAAGAATTTGCAGGGCTGTGGGGACAGATCAGAGTGGTAGGATGAATCAGACAGTCCTTTCAAAGAGATAGCAGGGGCACGATGGGCTGAATGGACTCCTCCTGCAGCCTGTCAATCTCAGCCTCCTGCTTTTGTGCAGGTTAAAAGGGACAGATTTCATTGCAGCCTCTTCCCTGTATCTGTATTTAAAGAGACAGGTTTCTCTTTAGCTCTGAGTGACTGATATAACAATTGGTTGGAGGCCCATTTCCCAGTCAGTCCTCCAGCATCTTCCTGTCTCTCTACTAGTGCGACGCCCAGGGCAGTTTCCCAACTGGGGCGCAGGCCTCATTATTCACAGCTAAATTCAGCCCTCAGCTCCGTCGCCTGGCTGTCATTGACACAAGCAATAGAGAGACAGAAAGGTGCCCCAGGCTCAAATGGGAAATCAAAACTCGGGGCTTTAAATGAACTGTTCGGATCTCTGTAACGATCAACAATTTTAAAAAAAGAATTCTAAGCCCAGTGAGTAAATTAAAGAATCACACGACAAAACTTCAAGTTTCTGGCGTTTATTCCAACAAACTGGAAGCAACAATGACTAAACACTTTTTTGAAGGGAACATTGCTCTTAAACTTAAAATTAAACTTTGCCCTTTTACTCTTAACACCATCAAATATCCCACTCAACCGTTATATTTTATTCTGCCTTGGAATGTTCACACTCTTTCTCCAAAAACCAGTCCAAAGTGATTCTTTACTCCTCAAGGGTTTATTTCCATTGTTTTCCTTTTCCAGTCTGGCAACCTTTAATCCCAGAACTGTCCTTCACAGTGATGGTTCTCCTGGACATTTTCCCACTAACACAAGCAAGGCGAATCTTCCAGCCTTGTTTCACAATCCTCAGGAAATTGTGACCAACATTCAACACCGGAGCAGATGTAGGTCATTTGGCCCTTTGAGTCTGCTCCACCGTTTATTTAGGTCATGGCTGATCTTTTTGTGTTGAGTTCCACATTCTCGTTCTAGACCCAATACTTTTGATTCTCTTACCCAACAAGAATTGGGATAAAGGCAAAATTCTGCTGTTGTTGGAATCTGAAACAAAAACAGAAAATGCTGGACAATCTCAGCAAGTCTGACAGCATCTGCAGAGAGAGAATAGAGACAACATTTTGAGTCAGGATGACCCTTTGTCAGAGCTGAAGACAAGGAAAATCGGACATAATTTATACTGTCAGGGTCAAGAATTGGGAAGCAATCTATTAAACCTCCTCTGAACCACTTTCAATGCATTTGTATCATTTCTTAAATAGGAGACAAAGCTGCACCCAGTATTCAAGATGCAGTCTCCATAATGCCCTGTATAGCTGAAGCATAGTAAGAAGTTAAACAACACCAGGTTAAAGTCCAACAGGTTTATCTGGTAGCAAATAAACCTGTTGGACTTTAACCTGGTGTTGTTAAACTTCTTATTGTGTTTACCCCAGTCCAACGCAGGCATCTCCACATCATAACGAAAGCAGAACATCTTTACTCCTGTGTTCAATTTCTCTCATAATAAAGGATAGCATTCCATTTGTAAGAACTTTGATTTATTTGAACTAAGATTTATGGGGGTTGCTTGTTTACAATAACCTCCCTAATCGTAAATCACACCAGGTTCCAGTGACTTAACCATATGGCAAGAAAGAACGCTTTAAATCGTGAATTCAGAAAGTTTATTAATCATTAAAAATGTAACAAGTCAGAAAGATAAAACAGAGTGTTGATTAACAGTGAATAGAGAAAGAATAGAAAAATGTTGAAAGCCCATCTTAGCCAATTCCCATAAATCTTCAATTATAAACTAAAATAGACATGAGTTTTCAGATGATTTGAAAAGAAATGAATTGTCTGCTGAAAGGGTTAACTTTTCTACAGAACCTAAAGGGATGGGGAGTGAGCAGAAAAAAATTGGCACACAATAATACCACTTTACACAAGTAAAAAAATCAAAACAAACTAGATTGTAAACTTCAGCTCTTCATTTTTTTGTTATATTCCATAACCTAATTATTTTAATTTGATCAGTTTTTTTAGGGATGGATAACTTCTGTTCTTTATAAACTGCTTCACTCATTTTGCTGATTCTACATGGGCTCGGAAAATCAGAACCCAGACTTTATCATCCTTATCCTTTTTCCCCTTTTGCCACCACTCCCTCTGTTTTGCAGGAAGGTCGTAGGGATTCCAATCAGAACTAATCATTTTATCATAAAAGTTAAATACTGCGGATGCTGGAATCTGAAACAACAACAGAAAATGCTGGAAAATCTCAGCAGGTCTGACAGTATCTGTGGAGACAGAATAGAGTCAATGTTCAAAGTATGGATGACCCTTCATAAGAGCGGTTATGAAGTGTCTTCCAGACTCGAAACGTTGGCTGTATTCTCTAATAATTTTATCGATACGTTTCTTGTTCTTAGTTTCCAATTAGCAGGTAAGAGACCTGTCCAGTCCTCACTCGAGCTCTGATTTTTTCACTGGCCATGCTTGAGTCAGTTTATGACCATTAGAATCTACTCAGAGGTCTGCTTTTCAGTCCAGTGCTATTTGGAGTATACTGTTACTTCACCGACTAACGGGTCACAAGTCCCTCAAAGTTCTTATCACAAATTTGGGATAAAATAATTTAAACAATGCCTGAGAACGCTTTTTAACTTCTTAACCAACTATCTCCCACTGTTTGTTGATTGGTCAGACCTTCTCTTCACAGATTCGGGTATCTCAGCCACTGAACACCAGCCGGTCCTGGAATAAGTTTAATTCTAACTCATTCTGAGTAAATATTCTCACCAGGTCCTCTGTTGGGCACTAAGCAGCTTTAATGGTCCGTGATTGCAGAAACTGAGCAGTCACAGGAATGTGGTCAAGATAGTCCAGTCCCATAATGCCTCACATTCAATCTGCAGTCCTTCAATTATAACAGAATATGTGGCTGTTTGTAGCTGCCTCGGCCATGGTCAACCCCAACACTGCCTTCCTGAACTGCTACAATGCCTGAGGTGTAAGTAAGCCCACAGTGCTGTTAGGGAGGGATTTCCAGCTACATATTCCAGACTTTCACTGGACTGTAGATGGATACCAGATTGACATATTCCATTCAACCACTCCCAAGGTGAGTTATTCCAATTCCTTTATTGTCCAGGACAATATATTCACAATATCATTAAAACAGGAATTAAACATTCCCATTTGGTTTCAGGTTCTAACATATTCTGTTAGTTTGTTCTTTATTGTCAATGTCAGGCTGGGGTTGTTTCCCTTGGAGCAAAGGAGGTTGAGGGGAGATTTGATAGAGGTGGACAAGATTCTGACAGGTTTAGATAAGGTGGACAAAGAAAAGCTCTTCCCATTAGCTGAAGGGACAAGGACAAGGGGGACACAGATTTAAAGTTTCAGGTCAGAGATGGAGGGAGGGATGTGAGGAAGAAAATGTTGATGCAGCGAATGGTAATGACCTGGAACTCGCTGCCGATGAGGGTGGAGGAAGTGGAGACAATAAACAATTACAAAGGAAATTGGATGGGCATCTGGGGGAGTTTCAAACAGAAATGCTGACTAAATATCTCTGAACTTCCTCACACCCTGTCACTCTGTGATCCTTGTGAAATTTGAAACCAGGTATTCACAACAAGACTCAAAGAGCATCAGCCCACTGGAGGGAAAGTTGTGAGACCGGCCAGTCCAGCAGAAAGAAACCCTCCGACCCTCCCCATTGACCAACTGTGAGAATGAACAAAATGCAGTCCTGGATGTAACTGAGAGCAGAAACAATAACAGCAGAATCCAACCCCTGTGCACTTGTTGGTGCCTCAGCAGCTGTGATGAAATTCTGAACACTTTTTATACACTGAGCAGGTGGACAGTTTCTCCCCAGTGTAACTTCACTGATGTCTCAACAGGTGGGATAACTGAGTGAATTCCTTCCCACACTCAGAGCAGGTGAATGGTCTCTCCCCATGTGAATTCGCTGGTGTCTCTGCAGGTTGGATAACTGACTGAAACCCTTCCCACACTGAGAGCAGGTAAATGGCCTCTCCTCAGTGTGAACTCGCTGGTGTCTCTGCAGGTGGGATGACTGAGTGAATCTCTTCCCACACTGAGAGCAGGTGAACGGCCTCTCTCCAGTGTGAATTTGCTGGTGTTTCTGCTGGGTGGATAACTGACTGAAACCCTTCCCACACTGAGAGCAGGTAAATGGTCTCTCCCCAGTGTGAACTCGCTGGTGTCTCCGCAGGACGGATGACCGAGTGAATCCCTTCCCACACTGAGAGCAGGTGAATGGCCTCTCCCCAGTGTGAACTCGCTGGTGTGTCCGCAGGTCGGATGAACGAGTAAATCCCTTCCCACACTGAGAGCAGGTGAATGGCCTCTCCCCGGTGTGAATGTGCTGATGTGTCCGCAGGTCGGATGACCGAGTGAATCTCTTCCCACAACGAGAGCAGATGAATGGCCTCTCCCCAGTGTGAACTCGCTGGTGTATCTGCAGGTTGGAAAACTGACTGAACCCCTTCCCACACCGAGAGCAGATAAACAGCCTCTCCCCAGTGTGAATTCGCTGGTGTCTCTGCAAAGTGGATAACACAGTGAATCCCTTTCCACACTGAGAGCAGGTGAACGGTCTCTCTCCAGTGTGAACTCGCTTGTGTGACTGCAGGCTGGGCAACAGAGCGAATCCCTCCCCACACTGAGAGCAGATGAATGGCCGCTCCCCAGTGTGGCTGCGCCGATGAGCATCCAGCAGAGAGGGGTATCTGTATCTCTTCCCACAGTCCGCACATTTCCATGGTTTCTCCATGGTGCAGGTGTCCTTGCCTCTCCCTTGGGTGGACAATCAGTTGACGCCTTGTCCACACACAGAACACGGGTACCGTCTCTCCCCGCTGTGAATGGTGATAGTTATTCAGGCTGTGTAACTGGTTAAAGCTCTTTAGTCAGTGCTCTGGAACACACTCACTCGGGTGTGGCAGTGTGTTGCTGCTTTTCCACTCACTGATGGCCGAAGTCTTTTCAAATCCAAGTGGAAGGTTCAATCTGAAGCTCAGTGACCAACTTCCGCATTGAGACGTCACAATCGAGCGCTGCCTGAATCAGCCAATAGGAATTACTGGGCTCCGCAGTGCCGCGTCGGGATTCCAGTGCGCAGGCCCGGGCGCGCGGACCCGGGAGCCCCGCCCCCACCCATTGGTCTCCCTCCCCCTGCACCTCCTCCAGCCACGGTTTCCAGGCAACCGGCTGACGACTCCGGGCCAGAGCGAGTAGCCGCTCGGTGATCTCCCCCTCCCCCCTCTCTCTGCTGCTCCAAAAACAGATCGAGAGCGACCTCTGGCGGCAGCCGCACTGCGCCTGCTCCGGACAGCTCGGCTCAGCTGCGCTCTCTGCGCCTGCTCCGGACAGCTCGGCTCAGCAGCGCTCTCTGCGCCTGCTCCGGACAGCTGGGCTAAGCAGCGCTCTCTGCACCTGCTCCGGACAGCTCGGCTCAGCTGCGCTCTCTGCGCCTGCTCCGGACAGCTGGGCGAAGCAGCGCTCTCTGCGCCTGCTCCGGACAGCTCGGCTCAGCAGCGCTCTCTGCGCCTGCTCCGGACAGCTCGGCTCAGCAGAGCTCTCTGCGCCTGCGTGCTGGGCTGCCAGCTGAGGGAGTGGGGAGGGGACTTTGCAAAATCTCTTCCCATCATTTTCTTCCCAGTGCCGCAGTTTGATTTGAAACAGAACAGCTTCTGTTTGTAGCTTCACCACAGACTCAAACTTCACCACAGACTCAAACTTCACCACAGACTCAAACTTCACACACAGACTCAAACTTCACACACAGACTCAAACTTCACACACAGACTCAAATTCACACACAGACTCAAACTTCACACACAGACTCAAACTTCACACACAGACTCAAACTTCACCACAGACTCAAACTTCACCACAGACTCAAACTTCACACACAGACTCAAACTTCACACACAGACTCAAACTTCACACACAGACTCAAACTTCACCACAGACTCAAACTTCACACACAGTCTCAAACTTCACCACAGACTCAAACTTCACCACAGACTCAAACTTCACACACAGACTCAAACTTCACACACAGACTCAAACTTCACACACAGACTCAAACTTCACACACAGACTCAAACTTCACCACAGACTCAAACTTCACCACAGACTCAAACTTCACACACAGACTCAAACTTCACCACAGACTCAAACTTCACACACAGACTCAAACTTCACCACAGACTCAAACTTCACACACAGACTCAAACTTCACCACAGACTCAAACTTCACACAGACTCAAACTTCACACACAGACTCAAACTTCACACACAGACTCAAACTTCACACACAGACTCAAACTTCACACACAGACTCAAACTTCACCACAGACTCAAACTTCACCACAGACTCAAACTTCACACACAGACTCAAACTTCACCACAGACTCAAACTTCACCACAGACTCAAACTTCACACACAGACTCAAACTTCACACACAGACTCAAACTTCACACACAGACTCAAACTTCACCACAGACTCAAACTTCACACACCGACTCAAACTTCACCACAGACTCAAACTTCACCACAGACTCAAACTTCACACACAGACTCAAACTTCACCACAGACTCAAACTTCACCACAGACTCAAACTTCACCACAGACTCAAACTTCACACACAGACTCAAACTTCACACACAGACTCAAACTTCACACACAGACTCAAACTTCACCACAGACTCAAACTTCACACACCGACTCAAACTTCACCACAGACTCAAACTTCACCACAGACTCAAACTTCACACACAGACTCAAACTTCATCTCAGACTCCAACTTCACCACAGACTCAAACTTCACACACAGACTCAAACTTCACCACAGCCTCAAACTTCACACACAGACTCAAACTTCACACACAGACTCAAACCTCCTCCTCTGGACAACATCTGTGAGGAAAACACTTTCTTTCCCCCCCCCTGGGAAATACAGAGACAGAGAAATTCTCTGGAACTGGAATTAGAGCCAAATATACTGAGGGGGAAAATGTTTGTGATTTTGTGGAACCTGTTTTTATTGTCTGAGCTTTTTAAAGTGTAATTTATCTTGTCTATTCAAATACCGTTTCTCTCTTTGCATGATTTAGTGATGCTGATTTAAGATAAATTTCTGAAGTAAAAGTTTTTAAAATGTGAAACGGTGTCCTTCAATATTCCATTGGACTTTTCTGGAAATATGTTTACTTTTTAGGTTAATAACGACAGATATATGTCTTGTGTTGATAGAAGGTACATCTTGGTATATTTTTGTTTCAGTCATAAGATTCATGTATTGTTAGTTTTATTCTTGTTATATAATATAAAATCACAGAATCCCGACAGTACAGAAGGATGCCATTCAGTTAGACTCTGGCTGATCAGATTAGCAAGATTTATTTGATTCTATTCTGTAGATTAAGCTGCAGCTCAGTTTTATGGGAAATTAACATCAGCAGAAACAAACTCCAACTCTCACAATGTGAACATGTGAATTAGGAGCAGGAGAAGGCCACTCGGCCCCTCGAGCCTGCTCCACCATTCAATAGGATCCTGGCTGATGTGATTGTAGCTTCAACTCCACTTTCCTTCTTACCCCTCACACCCTTTGACTCTCTTGTCAATCAAGAATCTATTAAATTCAGACTTCAGAATATTCAGTGAGCCAGCCTCCACCACTCTCTGTGGAAGAGAATTCCACACTGTAACAACCCTCTGAGAGAAAAGGTTTCTCCTCATCCCAGTCTTAAATGGGAGACCCCTTATTTTTAAACTGTGCCTCTAGTTCTCCTCTCTCTACAATCAACATCCACTCTGTCAAGTCCCCTCTGAATTTTATATGTTTCAATCAGATCCTCTCTCATTCTTCTAAACCCCAATAGATACAGGCCGAACATGTCCAACTTTTCATCATATGACAACCCCCTCATCCCAGGAATCAGTCAAGTAAACCTTCTCCGAGCTACTTCTCACACAAGTCCTCTCTTAAGTAAGGAGATCGAAACTCCTAGAGTACACCGTGCTCGAGATGTAGTCTCACTAATACCCTGAACAAATGTAGCAAAACATCCCCGCAATAAACAACAATTCATTGACCTTTCTAATCATTTGCTGTATCCGCACATTAACGTTTCCTGATTACAGTACCAGGACACCCAGATCCCTCTGTACCTCAAAGTTCTGCAATCTCTCTGTTGAAATAATCAGCTGCTTTCCCATCCTTCCTGTCCAAATGGACAAGTTCACATTATCCAAAAATCTTGTTCCAGCTGCCAACTTTTTACCCACTCACTGACCCTATCCATATCGCTTTACAGGCTTGTTATGGTCATTCACATCTCACTTTCCCACCTAACTTTGTGTCATCAACAAATTTTGACCCTGTCAGTCATCCACATCATGAAAATAGTTTGTCAATAGTTGAGGGCCCAGCACTGATCCCTGTGGCACTCCATAGGCTACACTTTGCTATCCCAAAAATGACTCCTTTCTCCCTCCTCTCTGTTTCCTATTAGCTCATCAACCCTCTATCCATGCTAATATAAAGAATCGACGTGGATGGGACGCTAATATGCCTTATGCTACGAATTCTTATTTAGTGTGGTAAACTTTGATGTGGCACCTTGTCAAATGCCTTCTGGAAATCTAAATACACCACATCCACAGGTTCCACTTTATCCACATTGCTTGTTACTTCGTCAAAGAAATCCAATAAATCAATTAACATGATTTCCCTTGCACAAAACCATGTTCACTCTGCCTGATTGCACGGAGATTATCTGTGTCCCACCCCAGCTCCTTAATAACAGAATGAACATGATTCAATCCTGCATGGGATTATTTATTACTTAAATAATAGATAGATAAATAAATAAATGAACACGGGCGGCACGGTAGCACAGTGGTTAGCACTGCTGCTTCACAGCTCCAGGGTCCCAGGTTCGATTCCCGGCTCGGGTCACTGTCTGTGTGGAGTTTGCACATTCTCCTCGTGTCTGCGTGGGTTTCCTCTGGGTGCTCCGGTTTCCTCCCACAGTCCAAAGATGTGCGGGTTAGGTTGATTGGCCAGGTTAAAAATTGCCCCTTAGAGTCCAGAGATGCGTAGGTTAGAGGGATTAGCAGGTAAAATATGTGGGGGTAGGGCCTGGATGGGATTGTGGTCGGTGCAGACTCGATGGGCCGAATGGCCTCCTTCTGCACTGTAGGGTTTCTATGATTCTATGATTCAGTCCTGCATGGGATTAGCAGCAACAGCAGAATCCAATCCCTGCAATGACTTGTGAACTTGCTGGTGTCT
Organism: Mustelus asterias; assembly: GCF_964213995.1. NCBI lineage: Eukaryota > Metazoa > Chordata > Chondrichthyes > Carcharhiniformes > Triakidae > Mustelus > Mustelus asterias. The sequence continues at coordinate 12,128,812 of NC_135830.1, forward strand.
CAGCAGATTGGCTGACCGAGCAAATCTCTTCCCACATACGGAGCAGGTGAATGATCTCTCTCCCGTGTGAACCTGCTGGTGTCTCAGCAGGTGGGATGACTGAGTGAAACTTTTCCCACACATGGAGCAGGTGAATGATCTCTCTCCAGTGTGAATTTGCTGGTGTCTCAGCAGGTCCTTAGTGCATTTAAAACTTTTCTCACAGTCAGAACATTTAAAAGGTCTCTGATCAGTGTGGACCAATTGATGTGCAATGAGCTGGGGTGGCTGAGTGAATCGTTTCCCACATGTGGAGCAAGTGAAGGGTTTCTCCCCAGTGTGAATCCGCTCGTGTATCAGAAGGTGAGGTGAATCAGTGAATCCCTTCCCACACACACAGCAAATGAATGGTTTCTCCCCAGTGTGAACTCGCTGGTGTCTCAGACGGTGGGATGAATGGGTGAATCCCATCCCACACACCGAGCAGGTGAACGGTTTCTCCCCAGTGTGAACTCGCTGGTGTGTCACCAAATCCTGTTTACTTTTAAAGCTCTTCTCACAGTCAGAACACTGAAATGGTCTCTTATCAGAGTGAACTCGCTGGTGTGTTTGCAGCTGGGATAAACGTCCGAATCTCCTCTCACACACGGAGCAGGTGAATGGCTTCTCCCCAGTGTGAGTGCGCTGATGGACTTGTAAATCATTTTTACTTTTAAATCTCTTCTCACAGTCAGAACATTGAAATGGTCTCTGATCAGTGTGAACAAGTTGGTGTGTCAGAAGGTGGGATGACTGAGTGAATCCCTTCCCACACACTGAGCAGGTGAACGGTCTCACCGCCATGTGAGTGCGCTGGTGTCTCAGGAGGTCCTTTGCGCTTTTAAAGCTTTTCTCACAATCAGAACACTGAAACAGTCTCTGATCGGAGTGAACCTGCCGGTGAATCAGGAGGCTTGATAAAGCATGACATCCCCTCCCACATTCGAGGCAGGTGAATGGCCTCTCACCAGTGTGAACACGCCGGTGTGTATAGAGGCTGGATGAGTAAGCAAATCCTTTCCCACACTCAGAGCAGGTGAACGGCCTCTCTCCAGTGTGAATGCGACGATGAATATCCAATTCGGACGGGTAATTGAATCCCCTCCCACAGTCCACACATTTCAATGGTTTCTCTGTGCTGCGGGTGTCCTCGTGTGACTCCAGGTTGGATGATGAGTTGAAGCCTTGTTTACACAGAATATGTGTCGGGTCACTACTCACTGAGAATGATGTGATTATTTTTCAGACTTTTTAAACCATTTTCCACATTCAGCACATTGGAAACTCACAGGTGTGTGTGTGTAGGTGCTTTTTCAGTCACACTGATGTTTGAAATCTTTGCCCGCAGACAGAATAAACATTTCTCCTTCTGGAGACAAAGGCTGACGATATTCAGTTTCTGACGAATCAAATTACTGAAACAGATCTTGATGTGAAGTTTGGTTTGAGTTTCACATCTGGAAATCCTGCTTCATAATACCTTGCAAAAACAGTTTACAAATACCATCACTGTCAGTGCAGGATAGAAATTCTGAACAGACAATTTACAGTTTCTCTGGAACATATTTTCCTCTCTTGTTCCCCCAAATCTATAAATCCCCGTCCCACACACTCCACCTCCTCCCCTGGACTGAAATCCAAACCCATCTCAACATCTCCACCATTTCTTCCCTCCACTCCCAGTTTTCCCCCTCCCTCTCCTCTGTCTGGGTTCAGTTCTTGATGTGGAAATCTCACTAACTGTCCTGGCTGGAGACAGTACACATCTCTTTAACCTGTGCTTAACCCTCTCTCCACTCACATTGTCTGTACCTTTAAGACTTGATTACCTGTAAAGACTCGCATTCCAACCATTATCTTGTAAATTGAGTTTGTGTCAATATATATGCCCTGTTTATGAACACAAGTCCTACTCACCTGACGAAGGAGCAGCGCTCCGAAAGCGAGTGGCTTTTGCGACCAAATAAACCTGTTGGACTTTAACCTGGTGTTGTGAGTCTTCTTACTGGGTTCAGTTCTCCAGCTGCTGTCTGCAGACTGACAATAAAACCAATGGGTCTTATTGGGGGTGTTGGGGCCTCCAGCGGGTGTTTGTGAATCCTCCCCGCCCACCTCCCAGGGTTTCCTTCCTTCCCAGAGATCAGAGTCCTCATTGATTTGAGGCCGAAGTGGAACCTCTTATTTATTGTCCCCCTCCCCCATCCTCTGATGTGAACCATCCTCCAGTGGCTGAGCCAGGATGGGGCCGTGAACCTGGGCCTGTTCCCGGGAGGGAGGGAGGGAGAAGCCCCGCAGCTGCAAACCAGGGAGCTGACAATGATTCTGAAGGGTTTGCGGATCCACAAAGTGTTTCCAAATCCTCCCAGCCACCGCCTAACGCTGACTCCGCTTCTCCGGGACAAACAAGCGCCAAGGACAGCAATGACACTGCGCATGCTCCACATCACAATGCCCGGGGACTGATTGACGGCTGCTTCGGACCAATAGGAAGAGGGGGCGGGGCTGGGGATCAAGCAAGAGGGGCTGGTCCTCCATCCAATCGGAGTGAATGAGGGGCGGGTCTGGAGGACCCAACAGGAGCGGCTGGTCCTCCAACCAATCGGAGTGAATGAGGGGCGGGCTGAGGCGTCCCCAAACAACGCACGGGCAGTAGTTCGCATGCGCAGTAATGTTACAGTCTGGAGCATGCGCAGTAAGCAACGGCGTCTGCAGCACGCACAGTGTGGGTGATAGCAATCGGAGCGAAGTTCCTCTGTCTCATCAGCAGCCGGTAAGGATGCAGAAACATAGAGGGAGTAATGGAACCGGCGGATGGACGTAGAGGGTTTCTAAATACCTGGTCAAGGCCTCAAATCTCGAAAATGAGCCCGTCGGTCTGTGTTTGCAGCTTCCGGTCTTTTTCCCGAGACGAGACTCAGGTTAACGGCCGCCATCTTGATTCAGCAGGGAGGAGAGCGCATGCTCTCGGTGACGCAACATCGAGTGGGCGGGGCTTCATGTTTCTGCTTCCCCTCCAGGTCCTAGCTCCCGGTCCAATAGCACTATGAGCAATAGGTTTCTAAACAGCTTCACCCACCCAGGCTGCAGCTGCTGTTTGCAGCCTCGATGAGTCCATGGGCCATGTACATATTCAGTCTGAGAGGTTGCAAACTCTGTATAGTTACCTAAAGCAGTTACACAGCTTTTGGTTACACTTCAGCCCCAGGCTCCTCATGTTTACATAGAAACATACATAGAAAATAGAAGTTGGGAGTCGGCCATTCGGCCCTTCGAGCGTGCGCCGCCATTCATTATTGTCATGGCTGATTATCAAATTCAATACCCTGATCCCTGTCGCCCCAAGAGATTTATCTAATTGAAATCAGGCTCTACTTCCACTTTTGAAGAACGTGAATTCAAAGATTCATGACCCTCTGAGAGAAAAACATCTCATCTCTGTTTTCAATGGGCAATGCTGTTTTTTAAAACAGCGACTCCCTAGATTCTCCCCTGAGAGTAAACATCCTCTCCAGATCCAAAACAGAAAATGCTGGAAAGTCTCAGCAGGTCAGGCAGCATCTTTTCTCCCCCTTTGCTTCGCCTTTCCCCCTTTTTCTCAATTTTACCTCCCTTCAATCCACCCCCCCCCCCCCCCATCTTCATCCATCACAACTTCTTCAGCTTCTCTGCTGTTTGGCCATTCACACTTCTATACTCTCTATGGACTGCCATTAGCATCCTTTCCCCTGGTTCCTGTGGCTTGGACCCATCTTTCATCCCCTCACAGTGTAAATATCTCCCACTTTCTATGCCTTTTTTATGCTTTGACGAAAGGTCATCTGGACTCGAAGCTTCAGCTCTTTTCTCTCCTCACAGATGCTGCCAGACCTGCTGAGATTCTCCAGCATTTTCTCTTTTGGTTTCAGATTCCAGCATCCGCAGTAATTTGCTTTTACCTTTCTCTCTATATCTACCCTGTCAAGAGTTTTCAGAATCTTGAAGGTTTAAATTAAGTTGCCTCTTACTCGTTTGAAGTCGAGCAGAAGCTAAACTCGAGCAGAGACTGTCTCACTGCTCCTCATCAGACAATCCACCCATTTCCAGGTATTAATCTACTAAACCTTCTATGAACTGCTTCTCATAAAGCAGTTAAGGAATAATATGCACTCATATTCTTTCTTAAATAAGGAAACCAATAATGTACACACTGCTCTAGATATGTCTAACCAATGCCCTGTGCAACTGAAAATAACTTCCTTGCTTTTACTCAATTCCCCTCATAATAAATAATAGCTTTCTGAATTACTTGTACCTGAGACAATATTGCGATTTTCTATCGTGATGCATTTTGGACACTTTTTAAACAGGGAGTTAGAAGGGCGGCATGGTAGCACAGTGGTTAGCACTGCTGCTTCACAGCTCCAGGGACCTGGATTCGATTCCCGGCTTGGGTCACTGTCTGTGTGGAGTTTGCACATTCTCCTCGTGTCTGCGTGGGTTTCCTCCGGGTGCTCCGGTTTCCTCCCACAGTCCAAAGATGTGCGGGTTAGGTTGATTGGCCATGCTAAAATTGCCCTTAGTGTCCTGGGATGCGTAGGTTAGAGGGATTAGTGGGTAAATATGTAGGGATATGGGGGTAGAGCCTGGGTGGGATTATGGTCGGTGCAGACTCGATGGGCCGAATGGTCTCTTTCTGTGTTGTAGGGTTTCTAAGATTCTAAGATTTACACACAACAAGCTCAAACCAAGAGAAAAATGTTGTCTCTTCTGATATAGGCTTTGTGAATGGGATAAGTAGGTAGATAGAACATAGAACATTACAGCGCAGAACAGGCCCTTCGGCCCACGATGTTGCACCGACCAGTTAAAAAAAAAAAACTGTGACCCTCCAACCTAAACCAATTTCTTTTCGTCCATGAACCTATCTACGGATCTCTTAAACGCCCCCAAACTAGGCGCATTTACTACTGATGCTGGCAGGGCATTCCAATCCCTCACCACCCTCTGGGTAAAGAACCTACCCCTGACATCGGTTCTATAACTACCCCCCATGGGAATGGAACGTTTCCACTTGTTGGTGTTTCCAATACTGGGAACCATGAACAGACAACAGAGACGAATACATCAAACAGGAGGAGATATTTATTTCTTCAGATAGTTGTTAGAATATGGAACTCACTGCGACTGGAAGTGGTTGAGACAAATACTTTAGATGCTTTAAAAAGGAAACCAGATGAGAACATGAGAGAAAAAGGATTAAAAAGTTGAGCTGAAAAGCTTAGTTGAGGTGAGCAGAATCATAGAAACCCTACAGTGCAGAAGGAGGCCATTCGGCCCATCGAGTCTGCACCGACCACAATCCCACCCAGGCCCTACCCCCATATCCCTACATATTTACCCACTAATCCCTCTAACCTACGCATCTCAGGACTCTAAGGGGCAATTTTTAACCTGGCCAATCAACCTAACCCGCACATCTTTGGACTGTGGGAGGAAACCGGAGCACCCGGAGGAAACCCACGCAGACACGAGGAGAATGTGCAAACTCCACACAGACAGTGACCCGAGCCGGGAATCGAACCCGAGTCCCTGGAGCTGTGAAGCAGCAGTGTTAACCACTCTGCTACCGTGCCACAGAATGAGAGGAGATTTGTGTGGAGTAGAAATTCCAGTACAGATCAGGGCAGGGGTGGGGTGGCGGCGGAGGCAGTGGCACAGTGGAACTATCACTGGACTAGCAACCCAGAGACCCAGGATAATGTTCTGGGGACCTAGGTTCGAATCCCACCACAGCAGATGGTGAAATTTAAATTCAATTAGAAGTCTGATATTGACCATGAAACCATTGTTGATTGTCGTAAAAACCCATCTGGTTCACTGAGGTCCTTTAAGGATGGAAATCTGCCATCCTTAACTGGTCTGGCCTACATGTAACCCACAGCAATGTGGTTGACTCTCAAATGCCCTGTGAAATGGAGGGCAGTTGGGGATGGGCAATAAATGCTGTCCCAGTCGGTGACGCCCACACCCCGTTAAAAATGAATTAAAAAAAATAGACTGGCCTGTTTGTGTTTTGTGTATCTCATGTATTCATAGAATCTCTACAGTGCAGAAGAAGGCCTTTCAGACCACCCCACCCAGGCATATTCCCGTAACCCCACATATTTACCCCGCTAATCTCCCTAACCTACACATCTTGGGACAGAAAGGGGCAACCACCTAACCTGAACATCTTTGGAGAGTGGGAGGGAACCGGAGCACCCGGAGGAAACCCACACAGACACGAGGAGAATGCGCAAACTCCATACAGACAGGTAACCAAGGCCACAATCGAACCCAGGTCCCTGGTGCTGTGAGGCAGGAGTACGAACCACTGTGCCATCCATGTAATTCTGTGTAAACTGATTTTGCAGGAAATTGAAGAGAAGGATTTGCAGTCTGGATGATCGAATCTCACGTCAGACAGAGTCAATCGGTTCATCGGGATCTGAAAATTTGTGCATCTGAAGGGATTTAATTGACCATCTCAGTTGGAAACTGGTGAGAATCTGTTTCCTTGCTCCTCCTGTGGGAAGGGATTGATACAGCTGGAAAACATGCTGACACGACAGCGAACTCGCAATAGTGAGAGTTCATTCACCTGCTCCGTGTGTGGGAAGAAATTCATGTGTTCGTCCAACCTGCTGGCTCACCAACTCAATCACATTATTCAGAAGCCTCTTCAAAGCTCTGACTCTGGGGAAAGCATTGAAACCTCTGAGGAACAGGCCCAACACCAGCTCCTTCACACTGACGAGAGACCGTTCAGCTGCTCCCACTGCGGGAAGAGGTTCAGCCAGTCCTCCTGCCTTGCCGAGCACCAGCTCCTTCACACACACGAGAGACCGTTCAGCTGCTCTCACTGTGGGGAGTCGTTCAGCAACTCAGTGCATCTCACTGAGCACCAACAAGTTCACACCAAGGACAGGCCATTCAGCTGCTCCTAGTGTGGGAAGAGATTCACTCAGTCCTCCCACTGCACCGTTCACCAACTGGTTCATTCTCAGAAGAGACATTTTAAATGTTTTAAATGTGAGAAGACCTTCAAAAAAAGGATTAGTCTGCTGAGACACCAGGGCACTCACACCGGGGAGAGGCCGTACCCCTGTTCTGTTTGTGGGAAGAGATTCGCTCATTCATCTCATCTTCTGACACACAAGCGAGTTCACACTGGGGAGAGGCCTCTCCTCTGCTCCCTGTGTGGGAAGAGATTCACTCGATTTTCACACCTTTTGACACACAAGAGTATTCACACTGGAGGGAAACCATTCACCTCCTCAATGTGTAGAAAGGAAGAAGTTCAATCAACTGACCAGCTGACACACCAGCGAGTTCACACTGGGGAGAAGCTGTTCACCTGCTCGGTGTGTGGGAAGGAATTCACTCGGTCTTACTATCTTCTGAGGCACCAGCGAGTTCACACTGGGGAGAGGCCATTCCTCTGCTCCGTGTGTGGGAAGATGTTTCCTCATTCATCCCAGCTTGTGATACACGAGCGTGTTCACACAGGGGAGAGGCCTTACGTTTGCCCTGTGTGCGGGAAAGCATTTGCTTCTTTACAACACCTGCTGAAACATCGGCCTGTTCACACCGGGGAGAAGCCATTCTCTTGCTCCATTTGTGGCAAGAGATTCACTCAGTCATCTGACCTGCTGAGACACCAATACATTCACACAGGGGACAGGCCGTTCACCTGCTCTGTGTGTGGGAAGGGATTCATTGATTCATCCCGCCTGCAGACACACCAGCGAGTTCACACTGGGGAGAAGCCGTTCACCTGCTCTGTGTGTGGGAAGGGATACACTCAGGTATCCAGCCTGCAGAGACACCAGCGAGTTCACACTGCGACAGAACCATTCACCTGCTCTCAGTGTGGGAAGGGATTCACTGATCCATCCCACCTGCAGACACACCAGCGAGTTCACACCGGGGAGAAGCCGTTCACCTGCTCTGTGTGTGGGAAGGGATACACTCAGGTATCCAACCTGCAGAGACACCAGCGAGTTCACACCGGGGAGAGGCCGTTCCTGTGCTCTGTGTGTGGAAAGGGATTCGCTCAGTCGTCTGGCCTGCTGAGACACCAACGCATTCACACCGGGGAGAAGCTGTTCACCTGCTCTGTGTGTGGGAAGGGATTCACTGATTCATCCTATATGCAGAGACACCAGCGAGCTCACACTGCGACAGAACCATTCACCTGCTCCCTGTGTGGGAAGGGATTCACTGATCCATCCCGCCTGCAGAGACACCAGCGAGTTCACACTGGGACAGAACCGTTCACCTGCTCCCTGTGTGGGAAGGGATTCACTGATCCATCCCGCCTGCAGAGACACCAGCGAGTTCACACTGGGGCAAAACCTTTCAACTGCTCCATGTGTGGGAAGGGATTTAATCAGTATTACAGCCTGCTGAAACATAGACGACTTCATGTGTGACTGGCAAAGTTGGATTCTGTTGTTTCTGCGCCCTGAGATAAACAGTAACAATTGGATCAATAGTTGAGGCAGTGGCACAGTGGAATTATCACTGGACTCAGGGTAAGGCTCTGGGGACCCAGGTTCGAATCCCACCACAGGCAATGGTGAAATTTGAATTCAATTAAAATCTCGAATTAAAAGTCTAATGACAAACCTTAACCATTGTTGATCGTCGTCAAAACCACTCTGGTTCAGTCATGTCCTTTAAGAAAGGAAACCTGCTGTCCTTACCTGGTCTGGCCTACATGTGACTCCAGACCCACAGCAATGTGGTTGACTCTCAATGCCTTCTGAAATGGAGGGCAGTTAGAGATGGGCAAGAAATGCTGGCCCAGCCAGTGACGTCTATATCCAGTAAAAATGAATTTTTAAAAAGTTCCTCAGGATCTCAGTAACCTCCTCCAGTCCCACAACACTCTGTGTAAATACAAGTTGTTGCTGATTATGCCCTGAGATAGAGAATGTGAACCCGATTCCCCTCGTCCACCAACACAGCAACTTCTTCACAAAAATTGAAGCACATGGGATTGGGGCGAATGTATTGAGATTGAAAACTTGTTGGCAGACAGGAAATAGAGTAAGAGTAAACAGGTCTTTTTCCAACTGGCAGGCAGTGATTATTGTGGTAATGCAGGATCAGTGCTGAGACCCCAGCTAGTCACCTGCCATGGGTCTGCTGTTTTATTCCCCCTGTTTATTATGCATAATTTCTAAATTGCTGCTTCTTCATATTCTGATTTAAAACCATGGATAAGCTCAAACCACTTTTGGATAACCTGTGACTCCCTGATCAAGAATCTTACCGACCACTGCATGCCATTCTGGTCACCGTATTATAAAAAAGATATTTCGGCACTGGAGAAGGGTACAGAGATGATTTTTAATGATGATACCAGAAATGTAGAAAGCAGCTCACCATCACCTTCTCAAGGTCAATCAGGGGTTAGCAATAAATGCTGGCCAAGCGCGCGATGTCCACATCCCATAAATGATTTTTAAACTGTGTGTTTGGTTATCCATCAGGAAAGGATTGACACGCTCACACTTTCTTGAAAAATTAAGGCTGAGGAGTAACCTAATAGAGGGCTTCAAAATTATAAAAGGTTTTGAAAGAATGTTTCCTCTTGTGCAGAAGGACAAAACTGGAGACCATCAATACAAGACAGTCGCCAAGAAACCCAATAGGAAATCCAAGATAAATTTCTCCACCCAAAGAATGGTGAGAATATGGAAATCATGACCACAGGGAGTGAAATGAACAGTATCGATGTCTTTCAGGGGAAGCTCAACAAATATTTGTGTGTGATTTTATAATTCATTCAGGATTTATTTCAAAAAAACTAAGAACAATAAGGTGACAGGAGATATTTTGAGGCATCTGAGAGTCTGTGTGTGTGTGTGAGGGTGTCTGTGAGTGTGTGTGTTACTTCTCATTGGTTCACACCAACCTTCCTCTTTCTGAGCAGACATTCTGGCCCCTGATAAACCCATTGAGTGATTTGAATGGTACAATTCAGAGATTCTTCATCCAGGGTGAAACCACAGGCTGACTGTGTGCTGTGTAAAACCAGACACCTACACAACCTAATCCCACTTCTCCTGGAACAACGTGAAGTGACTACAATTTTCCAGATTGATTTCTTTGCTCTCAATATTCTTTCAGATAGTTCATAAATTCCATGAGTACGTTATCCTTTAACACCCCTATGGTGTCCAGTTTAAATACTTTCCTCAATCTGACCAACATATAGCAATGGGATTGCTGCTATTACAGGGATCCATTCTGTAAATCTGATTCCTGGCTCTCTGGAGTAATGCATTGATCCAGACTTTCCCACTTAACGCCAATCCATCATTCCATCTGAGTTCCAGATTTTAATATGATTTCTCAAAACACAGGCAGCAAAGTGGCACAGTGATCAGCAGTGCCAGGGACCAGAGTTCAATTCTGGCCTCAGGTGTTACAAGGAAGCTTACATTAACACTGCAATGAAGTTACTGTGAAAATCCCCTAGTCGTCACGCTTGGCGCCTGTTCAGGTGCACTGAAGGAGAATTTAGCACAGCCAATGCAGCTAAGCAGCATGTCTTTCGGACTGTGGGAGGAAACCCATGCAGCTACAGAGAGAACGTGCAAACTCCACACAGTCACCCAAGACTGGAATTGAACCGGATCCCTGGCACTCTGAGGTAGCATTGCTAACCACTGTGCCACAGCTCTCTGTGTGGAGTTTGCACGTTCTCCCTGTGTCTGCATGAGTTTGCTCAGAGTGCTCCAATTTCATCCCACACTCCAAAGATGTGCAGGTTAGGTGGATTGGCCATGGCAAATTGCCTCTTAGTGTATGGGTTGGGGGAATTAATGAGGTAAATACATGTCACACAAAATCCTTCTTCATCTCAAACTATAAATCTCTGTCCCCACAGACTTCCTCCTTCCTAAAGTAAAGTTTATTTATAAGTCACAAGTAAGGCTTACATTAACACTGCAATGAAGTTACTGTGAAATTCCCCTAATTGCCACCATCCGGCACCTGTTCGGGTCAATGCACCTAATCAGCATGTCTTTCAGACTGTGGGAGGAAACTGGAGCACGTGGAGGAACCTCATGCAGGCCTATTGATACGATTGATTGTAACACTATCCTCCACTTTCTTTTTCCCCAGTTCTCCTCCCCTGAAGGTGCTGACTCTCGGGATCAGTTTCACACTCACCTGCTGCCTTCCCCAATGTCACCCAAGTGTCTAAATCTTTCCACCTGAAGTTAACAAACTGTTTTGTAAAGGGGACATCCCAATCCAATCCAGTGACTCCCCACATGTACTTTGTGTCAGTGTGGGGTCACTGCGCCCCCCACTCCCACTTTCCATCACAGTCCCAGGAGTTTAGAGACTGGGCTCCGGATGAGTAATGGCGGCCGCAGCTCCCACAATCGCCCACGATGGAGAAACCGCTCTATCCACCACGCGGGCGGGCCACATTGGGCTGCGCATGTCCAGAGGAGAGGGGAAGCTGCGCATGTGCAAAGAGAGCTCACCCCCTGACCTTCATGCTGAAGTGTTGACCAATGGAAAGAGTTGGAGGACCGGAAGGACTCTGGTCCTCCAGCAATCAGAGTGCGGGCGTTTTGTGAATGAACATGGAGATGCAGTCAGACAAAATCTTTCTGCTCTCTCTAATATCTGTGAGTAAAACACTTTCTTTTCTCCCTCTTTCAATTTATTTTCTCATTCTGGGGAAAATTGGGGACTTGCAGCAACTGAAGGGAATGAAGTGAATCCAGTCTGTACATTCCACACATTTTTACTCCAGTAATGTAGACA